>NC_085141.1:355694847-356000204 GCF_024139115.2 Armigeres subalbatus
TAAAAAAGACACGAATCATTGTTGCTGTTGTTGTTGTAGCTGTCGTCACCGCCGACTTCATCGAGAAAGGCATTGCTCGAAGATCTGGTCGCGCTTCCCTCATCATCATAAAAGCAATCGCTGCGCTGAACAACATCAACAACAACACAAAAGTGAAAGGAAAACGATAACTTTGTTCACAGCGGGACGGGACGGTACAGTGACGACGGGGAACACTCCAGCGGAAAGGGGGAACGACACGTGGGAGACTCCAACCAACACGAATTTGAAAGTGCTGACTGAAGCTCTTCGTCTTCAGTCGGCGTTGACGGCGTCTCTATTTATATAATCTAGCATTTCCTCATCACACGGGCAGCTTTCGAGCTTCGAGATTGCGCGCCATCACCGGAGTACGGTGATTGAAATCCAGCCGGAGCAGGGAATGAGTGGGGCACAGATCGGGAAAGCAACGATATAGAATTATTACTCATTTCCATTCACCGCAACCGGCGGTGGTGGTTGTATCTTGCCCCGATCCGTCCGCTGTGCGCTGTCATTCACATAGGGCCAGAACGTGGTGGATTTTGCGAGGATGAATGTTTTGTTTGTGTGCGAGAAGAGTGGTTTGCGAGCACAAGTTACATCTAATTACCCATTCCAAGTCGTTGCGCGTGTGAGAACGAGCGAAATGTTTCGAAGCAACAAGTGTGTACTTGTTGCTTTAGAAGCGTGATCTGTCGTTTGTGGGTGGTACGGTGGGTACGATCCGATTAGATACATCGGAAAAATGACAGTTAAACGATATTAATTTATCGTTTCGCGGATAATAGGCTGTAGATCGGTTTTATGACCTTGCGGTAATCACGAAAGGCTTTAAAGTATCATACTTTTATGGGACGATCCGCGAGAGAAGTTAATGAGAGCTGTAAATCATATAGAATAGGTCCAGGTTCAGATTTCTCACGGTGCGCCCGCTTATTGGTTTTCAAATGATAGTTCTCCGCACTGATTTATTGGTTCAAGCTTATTTATCTCGGTTAAACTGTTTATATAGAGACAGTTAGAATATAATTACAGGAAGCGGATTTTCTTGAATCCTTAGTCATAAGTTGGATCAAGCAAAGATTGTACACAAAGTGGTACAGCACAGAACATTTCGCTCAGTACAGCAACTTCATATCAAACCGCTGTCTAGTAAAAAAAATTTGGGCCTTTGTAAATCAGGCACTCAAACATGTTTCACCGAGATCCCAGTAAAGTGCCACACTTGTTGACCTATATCCCTTTCTTACTAACAGTAAATAAAAAAATGATTTCGATTATTCATATCCCAAAGAATCGCGGCTCCGTAAAGTGTTATATACGCCTGAGCCTGTCAAATAAATGAATTTGGAAAACAAGTGCCACATTTTTGCAGCGTTCAAGTGACTTTTAGCTACTGAATCTTGCAAATAGTTTAAGAATTTTGATGAAAAAAACTTTTTTAAAATGTATTTTTCAAAAAGAAGCACCGATGAAAAACTTCGCGATCATATCAAGCAACGTTGGCGAAAGGTCAACCAGATGTATAGTCCCGGAGAAATCGTTCCAGGATTGCTGGAGAAATCGTTCCCGGATGCAGGAGGAATCGTATTCGAACTTCCGGAAGAATCGTTCCCGAATTTCCGAAATAAAAATCGTTTCCGTATTGCCGGAGGAATCGTTTCCGAATTGCTGGAGGAACCGTTCCCGGATTTTCAGTGAAATCGTTCCCATATTGCTGGAGGGAACGTATCCGGATTGCTTATAGGACATTTGACCAAAAGGTCATTTAGTCGAATAGGACATTTGGCCGAAAAGGACATTAGGCCGAATAGGACATTTGGCCGAATAGGACATTTGGTTGAATATGACATTAGGTTGAATATGACATTAGGCCGAATAGGACATTAGGCCGAATAGGACATTTGGCCGAATAGGACATTGGGCCGAATAGGGCATTTGGCCGAATAGGACATTTGGCCGAATAGAACATATGGCCGAATAGAATATTTCGCCGAATAGAACATTTGGTTGAATAGGACTTTTGGCCGAATAGAACATTTCGCCGAATAGAACATTTGGCCGAATGGGACATTTGGTTGAATAGGACAATTTGTTGATTATGACATTAGGCCGAATAGAACATTTAGTCAAATAGGACATTTTACCGAATAGGACATTTGGCCGAGCAGAACATTTGGCCGAATAGCACATTTGGCCGAATAGGACATTTGGCCTAATAGTACATTTGGCCAAATAGGACATTTGGCCGAATAGGACATTTGGTTGAATAGGACATTTGGCTAAATAGAACTTTTGGCCGAATAGGACATTTGGCCGAATAGGACATTTGGCCGAAAAGAACACTTGGCCGAATAGGACATTTGGCCGAATAGGACATTTGGCCGAATAGGACATTTGGCCGATTAGGACATTTCGCCGAATAGGACATTTTACCGAATAGGACATTTGGCCGAAAAGGACATTCGACCGAATAGCACATTTGGCCGAATAGGACATTTGGCCGAGCAGAAAATTTGGCCGAAAAGAACATTTGGCCGAATAGGACATTTGGCCGAATAGGACATTTGGCCGAATAGGACATTTGGCCGAATAGGACATTTGGCCGAATAGGACATTTGGCCGAATAGGACATTTGGCCGAATAGGACTTTTGGCCGAATAGGACATTTGGCTGAATAGGACATTTGGCCGAATAGGACATTTGGCCGAATAGGACATTTGGCCGAATAGGACATTTGGCCGAATAGGACATTTGGCCGAATAGAACATTTGGCCGAATAGAACATTTGACCGAATAGGACATTTGGCCGAATAGGACATTTGGCTGAAAAGCACATTTGGCCGAATAGCACATTTTACCGAATAGGACATTGGACTTGGCCGAGCAGAGCATTTGGACGAATAGCACATTTAGCCGAATAGCACATTTGGCCGAATAGGACATTTCGCCGAATAGGACATTTGGCCGAATAGGACATTTGGCCGAATAGGACATTTGGCCGAATAGGACATTTGGCCGAATAGGACATTTGGCCGAATAGGACACTTGGCCGAATAGAACATTTGGCCGAATTGCACATTTGGCCGAATAGCACATTTGGCCGAAAAGGACATTTGGCCAAATGGCCCTTTCCGCCACATGACCCTTTCGGCCTATTATTCTGTTCGGCCTAACAACTTTCGGCCAAACGGCCCTTCCCCGCCGGAAATATCGTACCCAAAATGCTGGATGATTCGTTCCCGGGCCGCTGGGGGAATCTTTCTAAAATTGCTGGAGGAATCGTTGTCGGATTGCCGAGGAATCGTTTCCGTATATTCTGAGGAATCGATCTCGAATTGAAGGAAAAAAATCATTCCCGGATTGCCGGAGGGATAGATCGCGATTGCCAAAGAAATCGTTCCCGAATTGCCGAAGGAATTGTTCCTGAATTGCTGGAGGAATCGTTGCCGGATTGCCGGAGGAATCGTTTCCGTTTTTCCGAAGAGCATCTTTCCCGGATTGCCGAAGAAATCGATCCCGGAATATCCGGGAAAAATCGTTCCCTTATTGCTGGAGAGATCGTTTCCGTATTGCATGAGTGATTGATCGCGATTGCCAAAGAAATCGTAGCCGAACTACCGGAAGGTGTTCCAGGATTGCTGGATTGCCGGGGAGAACGTTTTCGTATTTCAGGGAGAATCGTTCTCGAATTGCCGGAAAATCGTTCCTGGATTGCCGAAGGAATTGTTTCCGTATTTCCGGAGGAATCGTTCCCGAAATGAAAAATGGCCCTCGGATATCCGGAAGAACCGTTCCCTCATTGTCGGAGGGATTGCTCGCGACTGCCAAAGAAATCGTTCTCGAAATGGCCAGAGGGATTGTTCCCGGATTGCTGGAAGAATCGTTTCCGGATTGCCAGAGAAATCGTTTTCGTATTTTCGGAAGAATCTTTCTGAATTGCCGTAAAATATGGTTCCTGGAATGCCGGAGATATTGTTCCCGCACTGCTTTCCCGAATTGCCAAAGGAATCGTTTCTGTATTTCCAGAGGAACCATTCCCGAATTTCCGGAAAAAATCGTTCCCGGATTGCCGGAGGGATTGCTCGCGACTGCCAAAGAAATCGTTTCCGAATGGACGGAGGGATTGTTCCCGGATTGCTGGAAGAATCATTTCCGGCTTACCGGAGGAATCGTTTCCGTGTTTCCGGAAAAAATCTTTCTCAGATTGCCCAAGAAATCGATCCCGGATTGCTGGAGGAATCGTATCTAATATCCGGGAAATTGTTCCCGTTATCCGGAGGAATCATTTCCAGATTTTCAGTGAAATCGTTCCCGTATTGCTGGAGGGATCATTCTCGGATTGCTGGAGGGATCGTGTCCGGATTTGCCGGAGGAATCGTTACCGTATTGCATGAGTTATTGATCGCGACTGCCAAAGAAATCGTTGTCAAACTGTCGGAAGGTTTGTTCCAGGATTGCTGGATTGCCGGAGGAATCGTTTTCGCATTGCCGGGAGAACCATTCTCGAATTGTCGGAAAAGTGGTTCCCGGATTGCTAGACGGATCGCGCTCAGATTTCAGGAAGAATCGTTTCCTCATTGCCGGAAGGATTTCTCGCGATTGCCAAAGAAATCGTTCCAGAATGGGCTTGTTCCCGAATTGCTTAAAACATCGTTTCTGGATTGCCGAAGGAATTGTTCCTGAATTTCCAGAGGAGTCGTTTGCGTATTTTCGGGAGAACCATTCCCGAATTGCCGAAAAACATCGTTCCCGGATTGCCGGAGAGATCGGTCCCGTATTGCCAGGGAAACCGCATCCGGATTGCCGGAGGAATCGTTCACGGATTTTCGGTTGCTGGAGGGACGGTTCCCGGATTGTGGGAAAAAGTGTTTCCATATTACCAAAGGAATTGATCGCGATTGCCAAAGAAATTGATCACGAATTACCGAAGGGATCGTTTCCGGATTGCTGGAGGAATCGTTCTCGGATTTCCGGAAAAAAAATGTTCCCGTATTGCCAGAGAAACCGTTTCTGAATTGCCGGAGGAATCGTTCCTGGATTTCCGGTGAAGTCATTCCCGTATTGCTGGAGGGATAGTTTCCGAGTTGTCAGAGGAATCGTTTCCGTATTGCCAAAGGAATTGATCGCGATTGCCGAAGAAATCGTTCCTTAATTGGCGGAGGGATCGTTTCGGATTGCTGGAGGAATCGTTCTCGGATTGCCGAAGGAATCTTTTCCGTATTTACGGAAGAATCGTTCTCGAATTCCCGGAAAAAAATCAATTCTGGATTGCCGGAGGAATCGTTTCCGGAATTCCGGAGGAATCCTTTCCGGAAGTCCGGAGGAATCGTTCTCGGATTGATGGAAGAGTCGTTTTAGTATTTCGGGACAAATCATTCACGAATTTCCTGAAAAAATAGTTCTCGGATTGCCGGAGAAATTTTTTCCTAATTCGGAATCGATTCCATATTGCCGGAGAGATTTATCGCGATTGCCGAAAAATCGATCCCGGATTTCTGGAGGGATCATTGACGGATTGTTGAAGGGATCATGCCTGGATTGCCGTAAGATTTTTTCTCGGATTGCCGGAAAAATCGTTCTCAGATTGACGAATGAATCGTTCCGGGATTGTTGGATGAATCCACCATGGATTCTCAAACGAATCCTCTCTGGATTTCTGAACGAATTCTTCCAGCACTCGAGCGAATCTTTCTCGAATTCCGGATTGAATCCTACCTAAATTTTCGCTTTTCGGGAATGATCAAATACGATGGAACACAATCAATTTTCAGGGAAATTTCACAAATTCAGCTAAAAAATTGTTAATACACTGAAACAAAAACATGGTCAGGATCCAACTGCATCAAGTGAGATAAAAAATATTTAAAACCTTGTTTCAAATGACTCAAAAAGATTTACAAAATACTCGAAAATGAAACCGAATCGAAGCATTCAAATGTCTTCGCTCCCTTTACTGAGTTACAGAAAACTCTAGAACGTTGAAAATGAATTCTATAAGAAAAGTTGGTTATAAATAATTGGAAGGATGCTAGTTTTTATCGTTTTACTGTCAAACTTGCAACGAATTTTGAATCAAACTGACTCTGGAAGCGACTCAACCAAATCGAACCACATTATTTGAACTCCAACTGATCTGAAAAGCGTAAGTTTGATTTCACTTCTTCGTCATTTTCCCAGATTGAAATCCGAAACCCACCGAAACGCATAATCAAGAACGATTTTTCACTCGAGAGGAAAGCTGCATCTCTTTGTGCAAAACTGAAAGCAAGAGAAAAGATGAAATCATGGAATTTGAATTTAATTTATTCCGAATCGCCGGGGCTTCGCGCAGCGTACAGACAAAACACGGTCAAAAAGAAACACGCCGTCCGTCGTCAGCCAGAAGACGAATTAGAACGCGGGTTAGAAAGAAAGAAACCAAAACAGGTAGCGCTCTTCTTGGCGATTTGCCCGATCGGATCGGATCGGTGGATTGGTGCGATTTTTTTTTCGAGCTTCGGTTTCGCGCACCCCGAAACCGGTTCTGCATGAAAGTAAAAGTTGCGAGAACGAAGAAAAGACTCACGAAACTGGTTCTGCTGGCCGTCAAATCCAAAGCAGGAAAAAAAATCGCATGTTCTTCCTTCTTCAAACAAAGTCGTCTCGATGTGAGAACGAAATCCGTCTTCTCGTTGCGAGACTTTTTCCTGGAATCGTGTCTGGAAATTGAATTTCGATTAGTAATTACCTTGGAAACAGAATATTCTCGGAAACGACTCATCCCCGGCGGCCATGATGCTTTCCGTTTCAATGTCAACAATTGACACAAAAACGATCAGTTTTCGTCAGTCGTATAGCCGATGTTCAGATGTTGAGTGCGGCGTGATTATTTAAGGGATTGACCGAGTTTCGTCACGTGCGTGTACCAACCCGGCGACATAATATCGCTCATTGTATTCGTCGAACCGAAACAATGGGCATCGTCGATGGTCGGCGCTTGTTAATTGGGTCGTTTGTTTTCACAACTGCGCGGCCGAGACTACGACGAAGAAACAAAAAATGACACCGTCGAAGGTGAAAGACGTGAAAATAACAATTTATAATTATTATGTAATTTTTGGAGTCTCTTCCATCGAACGAATGCGTTTTCCAGTTTGGTGACTGCCGCAGGCGTTTGTCGTGGTGGCGGCGGCGGCCAAGTCGATGTAATGTCACACTACTGGCTGGGCCCAGCATTGTCAATTATCAATTCGCTGCGCGAGCTCGGACCGACGCGATTTAGATTGACCCTGAAATTTACGTGCGGTGCAGCGAGCGCGCGTTTCTAGAGTGATCGGTTTTCGAGGTTTTTTCCCCTGCGTATTTCACGGTTGATTGTAGTCGCGATCGAATGTGTTCGATAGCGGTGTGACAGCGAAATTCTACGCGGATAAGTCGATGACATATGCGTGTGATTTCATAATTGACATTGATTTATTTTTTCAATGAGGTCTGGAATGCTCGAACACGTTTCTCAATTGTTGCGTTAAGAATGAACACTCTTTATTATATGACGTATTTGGTGAAACTTATCGTTTATTGTTAGGATGTGATGAAGTAAATTGTTTATTATTTAAGCGAGGTGTGAATTGATTGATGTTTGTCGATAATTTTGATCTCAACATGTAGATCTTCTTGAAACGGATTCTTAACGCTTTCAGTGAAAATTGGGGGAAGTCATTTGATCGAATATTGCGTTAAGGCGAAAGTCATCTAGACGAATTCATGTTGGCCGAATTGATCGTTAACCTGAAACGGTTGTTGCCGAATGAAAAGTTTGTCAGAAAAAGCCATTGAGCCGAATAGGCTTTATGGCCGGACAAATCATACGTCCGAAAATGTCGGTACGCTAAACGGATCATATGGCTGAAAGTGACGTACGATCGAATATGTCATTCAGCCGAATTGATAATAAGGCCGAAATTTCCGTTTGGTCGAAATGTTCATTTGGCGGAAAGGGCCCAAAATGTGATTTGGTTGAACGGCTCATAGGGTCGAGAGGGTTCCCATTTTCACAATGAGAAGTGATGAGAAGTAATAAGTGAGAAGTAACAAGTGACATGTGAGATCTGTTATTTCTCACTTGTTATTTCTCACACCTTACTTCTCACAGTAAGGAGTGAGAATGAAAAGTAACATGTGAGAAATGAGAAGTAACAAGTGAAAAATAATAAGTGAGAAATGAGACGTCTTACTTCTCACTTGTTATTTCTCACTTATTACTTCACATTTCTCACTATTTATCACTTTTAACTGTGAAACGTAAGAATCCATTCGGCGAAATGGCATTTTCGGAAAAAATACCCTTTTCTCCAAATGACCGTTTTGACCAAACGGCATTATCGGACAAATAACCAGTTCGGCTGAATGAAATTTGCGGCCGTTTGTTTCTTTTGGCCAAATGATTAATGCGGCCGTACGACCCGTTCGATTTAACGACATTTTCGGCCGTATGACTTGTTCGACCATAAAACCTGTTCGGCTAAATATTTTTTCGGACAATTTGTTCATTTTTCAACCGTTTTTGGTCTAAAAACCGTTTCGTCCAAACTTTCTATTCGGCCAAATGGAACTCGACATTTTCTGCATCGGTGCGCTACTGTTCAAAATGTGTCTCCAAAGGTTTATATTTCTTCCCGTCGGCTCAAATTTTTATAGGAGTCTAAATTTCTCATATTTCCAGTGGAAATTAGGAAAATTCCAAACAAGTAGTTTTCAGGAGAAATTTCGAACAAGATTCCCCACGCAATTATGAATAATTTTCTAAGGAAGTTCTGAAGAACTTTCCAAGAAAATTCCGAAGAGTTTCCCGAAAAACTTCTTGAGGAATCTATGACGAATTTACTGAAAAAAATCCAGAGTTTTCCGATGAAATTCTGAAGAAGTTTCCCAAAGAACTTCATGAAGAAATTCCGAAAAATTTCCTGTGGAATTTCGAAGCGTATTCCGAAGAACTTCCCGAGGAAATTTCGTAGAACAGCAGTTCTCAACCTGGGGTACATGTACCCCTGGGGGTACCTTCGCCGTGCCCAGGGGGTACCTTGGACAAAAATGCATAATGGCGGATTTTAATCAACTTATTGATAAATTTTGAGTTATTTTTTTTTTTTCTAAATTGTGTACATAATATGCATGTCGCTCAGTAAATTAAAGAATATTGAATCCTTCTCTCCACGATCACCACAGTGGATGAAGGGTTGTGGGACAAAAGATCAAAAGATCAGCACGACGAATGAACAAATTTTGAAAACAAAGAGACATTAGCTCAGTTTTTCAAGAGGCCCGGAAGCCTCCTTTCAAGAGGCCCGGAAGCCTCCTTTCAAGAGGCCCGGAAGCCTCCTTTCAAGAGGCCCGGAAGCCTCCTTTCAAGAGGCCCGGAAGCCTCCTTTCAAGAGGCCCGGAAGCCTCCTTTCAAGAGGCCCGGAAGCCTCCTTTCAAGAGGCCCGGAAGCCTCCTTTCAAGAGGCCCGGAAGCCTCCTTTCAAGAGGCCTGGAAGCCTCCTTTCAAGAGGCTTGGAAGCCTCCTTTCAAGAGGCTTGGAAGCCTCCTTTCAAGAGGCCTGGAAGCCTCCGTTCAAAAGGCCTGGAAACCTCTTTTCAAGAGACCTGGAAGCCTCCTTACAAGAGGCCTGGAAGCCTCCTTTCAAGAGGCCTGGAAGTCTCTTTTCAAGAGGCCTGGAAGTCTCCTTTCAAGAGGTCTGGAAGCCTCCTTGCAAGGGGCCTGGAAACCTTCTTTCAAGCGGCTCGGAAGACTCCTTTCAAGAGGCCCGAAGCCTCCTTTCAAGAGGCCCGGAAGCCTCCTTTCAAGAGGCCCTGGAAGCCTCCTTTAAGAGGCCCGGAAGCCTCCTTTCAAGAGACCTGGAAGCCTCCTTTCAAGAGGCCCGGAAGCCTCTTTAAGGGGCCGGAAAGCCTCCTTTAAAGAGGCCCGGAAGCCTCCTTTAAAGAGGCCCGGAAGCCTCCTTTCAAGAGGCCCGGAAGCCTCCTTTCAAGAGGCCCGGAAGCCTCCTTTCAAGAGGCCCGGAAGCCTCCTTTCAAGAGGCCCGGAAGCCTCCTTTCAAGAGGCCCGGAAGCCTCCTTTCAAGAGGCCCGGAAGCCTCCTTTCAAGAGGCCCGGAAGCCTCCTTCCAAGAGGCCCGGAAGCCTCCTTCCAAGAGGCCCGGAAGCCTCCTTTCAAGAGGCCCGGAAGCCTCCTTTCAAGAGGCCCGGAAGCCTCCTTTCAAGAGGCCCGGAAGCCTCCTTTCAAGAGACCCGGAAGCCTCCTTTCAAGAGGCCCGGAAGCGTCCTTTCAAGAGGCTCCCGAAGCCTCCTTTCAAGAGGCCCGGAAGCCTCCTTTCAAGAGGCCCGGAAGCCTCCTTTCAAGAGGCCTGGAAGCCTCCTTTCAAGAGGCCCGGAAGCCTCCTTTCAAGAGGCCCGGAAGCCTCCTTTCAAGAGGCCCGGAAGCCTCCTTTCAAGAGGCCCGGAAGCCTCCTTTCAAGAGGCCTGGAAGCCTCCTTTCAAGAGGCCCGGAAGCCTCCTTTCAAGAGGCCCGGAAGCCTCCTTTCAAGAGGCCCGGAAGCCTCCTTTCAAGAGGCCCGGAAGCCTCCTTTCAAGAGGCCCGGAAGCCTCCTTTCAAGAGGCCCGGAAGCCTCCTTTCAAGAGGCCCGGAAGCCTCCTTTCAAGAGGCCCGGAAGCCTCCTTTCAAGAGGCCCGGAAGCCTCCTTTCAAGAGGCTCGGAAGCCTCCTTTCAAGGGGCCTGGAAGCCTTTTTTCAAGAGGCCCGGAAGCCTCCTTTCAAGAGGCCCGGAAGCCTCCTTTCAAGAGGCCCGGAAGCCTCCTTTCAAGAGGCCCGGAAGCCTCCTTTTAAGAGGCCCGGAAGCCTCCTTTCAAGAGACCCGGAAGCCTCCTTTCAAGAGGCCCGGAAGCCTCTTTTTAAGAGGCCCGAAAGCCTCCTTTAAAGAGGCCCGGAAGCCTCCTTTAAAGAGGCCCGGAAGCCTCCTTTCAAGAGGCCCGGAAGCCTCCTTTCAAGAGGCCCGGAAGCCTCCTTTCAAGAGGCCCGGAAGCCTCCTTTCAAGAGGCCCGGAAGCCTCCTTTCAAGAGGCCCGGAAGCCTCCTTTCAAGAGGCCCGGAAGCCTCCTTTCAAGAGGCCCTGAAGCCTCCTTTCAAGAGGCCCGGAAGCCTCCTTTCAAGAGGCCCGGAAGCCTCCTTCCAAGAGGCCCGGAAGCCTCCTTTCAAGAGGCCCGGAAGCCTCCTTTCAAGAGGCCCGGAAGCCTCCTTTCAAGAGGCCCGGAAGCCTCCTTTCAAGAGACCTGGAAGCCTCCTTTCAAGAGGCCCGGAAGCCTCCTTTCAAGAGGCCCGGAAGCCTCCTTTCAAGAGGCCCGGAAGCCTCCTTTCAAGAGGCCCGGAAGCCTCCTTTCAAGAGGCCCGGAAGCCTCCTTTCAAGAGGCCCGGAAGCCTCCTTTCAAGAGGCCCGAAGCCTCCTTTCAAGAGGCCCGGAAGCCTCATTTCAAGAGGCCCAGAAGCCTCCTTTCAAGAGGCCCGGAAGCCTCCTTTCAAGAGGCCCGGAAGCCTCCTTTCAAGAGGCCCGGAAGCCTCCTTTCAAGAGGCCCGGAAGCCTCCTTTCAAGAGGCCCGGAAGCCTCCTTTCAAGAGGCCAGAAGCCTCCTTTCAAGAGGCCCGGAAGCCTCCTTTCAAGAGGCCCGAAGCCTCCTTTCAAGAGGCCCGGAAGCCTCCTTTCAAGAGGCCCGGAAGCCTCCTTTCAAGAGGCCCGGAAGCCTCCTTTCAAGAGGCCCGGAAGCCTCCTTTCAAGAGGCCCGGAAGCCTCCTTTCAAGAGGCCCGGAAGCCTCCTTTCAAGAGGCCCGGAAGCCTCCTTTCAAGAGGCCTGGAAGCCTCCTCTCGAGAGACTCGGAAGCCTCCTTTCAAGAGGCCCGGAAGCCTCCTTTCAAGAGGCCCGGAAGCCCCTCCTTTCAAGAGGCCCGGAAGCCTCCTTTCAAGAGGCCCGGAAGCCTCCTTTCAAGAGGCCCGGAAGCCTCTTTTTAAGAGGCCCGAAAGCCTCCTTTAAAGAGGCCCGGAAGCCTCCTTTAAAGAGGCCCGGAAGCCTCCTTTAAAGAGGCCCGGAAGCCTCCTTTCAAGAGGCCCGGAAGCCTCCTTTCAAGAGGCCCGGAAGCCTCCTTTCAAGAGGCCCGGAAGCCTCCTTTCAAGAGGCCCGGAAGCCTCCTTTCAAGAGGCCCGGAAGCCTCCTTTCAAGAGGCCCGGAAGCCTCCTTTCAAGAGGCCCGGAAGCCTCCTTTCAAGAGGCCCGGAAGCCTCCTTTCAAGAGGCCCGGAAGCCTCCTTTCAAGAGGCCCGGAAGCCTCCTTTCAAGAGGCCCGGAAGCCTCCTTTCAAGAGGCCCGGAAGCCTCCTTTCAAGAGGCCCGGAAGCCTCCTTTCAAGAGGCCCGGAAGCCTCCTTTCAAGAGGCCTGGAAGCCTCCTTTCAAGAGGCCTGGAAGCCTCCTTTCGAGAGGCCCGGAAGCCTCCTTTCAAGAGGCCCGGAAGTCTCCTTTCAAGAGGCCCGGAAGCCTCCTTTCGAGAGGCCCGGAAGCCTCTTTTCGAGAGGCCCGGAAGCCTCTTTTCGAGAGGCCCGGAAGCCTCTTTTCGAGAGGCCCGGAAGCCTCTTTTCGAGAGGCCCGGAAGCCTCTTTTCGAGAGGCCCGGAAGCCTCCTTTCGAGAGGCCCTGAAGCCTCCTTTTGAGAGGCCCGGAAGCCTCCTTCCGAGAGGCCCGGAAGCCTCCTTCCGAGAGGCCCGGAAGCCTCCTTTCAAGAGGCCCGGAAGCCTCCTTTCAAGAGGCCCGGAAGCCTCCTTTCAAGAGGCCCGGAAGCCTCCTTTCAAGAGGCCCGGAAGCCTCCTTTCAAGAGGCCCGGAAGCCTCCTTTCAAGAGACCTGGAAGCCTCCTTTCAAGAGGCCCGGAAGCCTCCTTTCAAGAGGCCCGGAAGCCTCCTTTCAAGAGGCCCGGAAGCCTCCTTTCAAGAGGCCCGGAAGCCTCCTTTCAAGAGGCCCGGAAGCCTCCTTTCAAGAGGCCCGGAAGCCTCCTTTCAAGAGGCCCGGAAGCCTCCTTTCAAGAGGCCCGGAAGCCTCCTTTCAAGAGGCCCGGAAGCCTCCTTTCAAGAGGCCCGGAAGCCTCCTTTCAAGAGGCCCGGAAGCCTCCTTTCAAGAGCCCCGGAAGCCTCCTTTCAAGAAGCCTGGAAGCCTCCTTTCAAGAGCCCCGGAAGCCTCCTTTCAAGAAGCCTGGAAGCCTCTTTTCAAGAGGCCCGGAAGCCTCCTTTCAACAGGCCCAGAAGCCTCCTTTCAAGAGGCCCGGAAGCCTCTTTTCAAAAAGCCCGGAAGCCTCCTTTCAAGAGGCCCAGAAGCCTCCTTTCAAGAGGCATGGAAGCCTCCTTTCAAGAGGCCCGGAAGCCTCCTTTCAAGAGGCCCGGAAGCCTCCTTTCAAGAGGCCCGGAAGCCTCCTTTCAAGAGGCCCGGAAGCCTCCTTTCAAGAGGCCCGGAAGCCTCCTTTCAAGAGGCCTGGAAGCCTCCTTTCAAGAGGCCCGGAAGCCTCCTTTCAAGTGGCCCGGAAGCCTCCTTTCAAGAGGCCCGGAAGCCTCCTTTCAAGAGGCCTGGAAGCCTCCTTTCAAGAGGCCTGGAAGCCTCCTTTCAAGAGGCCTGGAAGCCTCCTTTCAAGAGGCCTGGAAGCCTCCTTTCAAGAGGCCTGGAAGCCTCCTTTCAAGAGGCCCGGAAGCCTCCTTTCAAGAGGCCCGGAAGCCTCCTTTCAAGAGGCCCGGAAGCCTCCTTTCAAGAGGCCCGGAAGCCTCCTTTCAAGAGGGCCGGAAGCCTCCTTTCAAGAGGGCCGGAAGCCTCCTTTCAAGAGGCCCGGAAGCCTCCTTTCAAGAGGCCCGGAAGCCTCCTTTCAAGAAATCCGGAAGCCTCCTTTCAAGAAGCCCGGAAGCCTCCTTTTAAGAGGCCCGGAAGCCTCCATTCAAGAGGCCCGGAAACATTCTTTCAAAAGGCTTGGAAGCCTCTTTCCTTGCTTAGAATCTTACCTTCAAAAGCTAAATGACGAAAAAAGTACTGGCGCACACCTCTATCTGGTCCACCATTTCTCTTAGCCATATCCTTTATTCGGTCAAATAAAATTTTCGGCCATATAACCTATTCGGCCAATCGACATTTTTGACCAACTGACACAAAAGCAATCAACCATTTCGGCCAAATATTCGACTAAATGACCTTTTTTTCAAAATACTTGTTCGGCCAAATGGCATATTCGGTCAAACATTATTTTCGGCCAAACGACGAGTTTGGTCGAACAACATTTTCGGCCAAATTACATTTTTAGCCAAATGACTTCCGGATTGATGTGTTTCGGCCTAATAGTTTGCTCGGCCAAATGACATATTCTGCTTAGTGGCCTTCTGCCATATGGCTTTCGTTTGAATGACGTTCGGCCAAACGGCCCTTAAACTAATGTTTTCAACACATATAAAAAAATTCCAGTTATAGTAATGGAATCAAAAACCGACGAAATTTTCTTCATAATGCACAACATTCTCTCAGTCAAAATCGAGGAACATTCCAGAAGGACACATTCCTTCTCGTTGAACCGACGCTTAAAACCTCCTTAAACCTGTGTATGAATTCCGTTGGACATTTTACTTATAACAAAACACAGATCTACTTATGTCCCCCTTATCGTCCAATTTTGCTTAATCTATTTTTACCCAACCTCCAAAAAATTTGGACCGTGCGTGCTGGCGCCCAAGATTGCGAGTGGATCAAACCGGATTGTTGGGTTTTTGTCGCCAATGTACGGCAGTGCCTAATTGTGAGGCCCTGGGGCAAAGAGATAACACGCACGGTGAGACTGACGAGAGCCATGTTTTTGCTGTTGTTGTTTACACCAACTTTGACTGGCGTAAACTTTTCTTCGCACTTTCTGCTGGTTCGGGGGAGCGTAGTTTCAACATTGGTTCGAGACGATAAAGGGCATCCTAATCGCGCCTGATTAGATTACATTCATTTCCATTGTTTTGGAAGGGCATCGCAGCGCGCGGTGTGGTCACTTTCGTGAAGGGTGAAACGCGTTATCTTGCCCTTGAAAAATTTTACACCGCCTTGGTGGTTGAGAAATCGGTTTTTGGCTGCGAAAAGTCGAAAACACGATGGTCAGATTGAGTCATTTGTTATTGCAACAATCGGGTTTTATCGTTTATGTGTCAAAACTAATGATTACGAAATTACATATTTCCAATGTGTCTGATAGCATGCACTGGTTTTGTTTCCAAGATTTCAAGATTTTGTAATTTTACATTTCTTTCTTCACTCAAATACTTCGCAGATTTTATCCACAAGATTTCAATTATTTACCATAATCAGATAAATAACTAACAAATTAAAATAATATCGTTTTGCTGTCAAATTTTATCAATTTTACGGAAATCCTTAACAGTAATAAAGTTGTATGCTATGGTTTCTTCCAGAGAATAAGCTTGATTAGGCTAGATGTACCAGTTGTGGCTATAGCACCAGTTGTCGCACTAGTGCTTTATATGACAAATGGCCAATCAAATCACCACAAACCAAGTTCATATCGATAAAGCATATTCATATGATACGATAAAACCTTTGATCTCCTCCAAAACAAGCAAAGCATAATTGTAAAAATTGATTTTGTTTAATTTTTGACGTCCTTTGCACCAGTTGTCGCACTAGTGGTCCCTATTTGGCCAGTCCCATAAGAAAGCAATGGGATTTGCCAAATAAGGAACCAAAATTAAGAATAGTGCCACAACTGGTGCATGCGTTCCTATTATGGATTAATCAATTTTGATGATTATAACCAATTTTATTGTGGTTTTCACAGCTGTTCCAAGGAGCTGGAAGTAAAACCTTTCGCTTGATATATAAAGTCCACCCTCATGCCTTTTACTTATTTTAAAAAAAAATTGTTGTTCTTATGTATGGCGACAATTGGTACACCCACCCTACATCATTGTCCGATGATTCACAATGAATCGACTGCTTTGAGCGTGCTTACAGCGGCACACTAGGAGTTAACTTTCTGAAATCAGTATGGCGAAAGGCATCTAAGGTTCGATTTCTCAAAATTAAGCACTTTAATCGAAAAAATATTTGGTAGGCGTAGTAGCGGACACCATCCCTCATAACCGATACCAAATAGTTTTTCATGAAAAGTTCCTAATTTTGAGAAAACCAGCGTTAGATGTCTTTCGCCATACAAATTTCTGGCGGTTAACTCTTGCTGGCTATTTTGTACATATACTATAGCGCCCGGATGTGGCTGCGGCGAGTAGAAAATCAGCCACTGCCAATAATTCATTGCATAACACATGTGGGAACCATTATTTCACTTCATCGCAAGAACCTGATCCGCGGTATGCAAATCTGCGCAACAACCCCTCTACTTTATTGTCATTATTCTTGATATGAACGGTATGTTGTCATCTGGAACAGTGCGAAACTGCACTCAATTACCTACCTCCAAGCATTTACACGGTCTCGTTTTGCGTACTGGCGCGCCACTAAGTAGAAATATGACAAAAAGGAATGAAGCTGGGAACACGTCCGGTTCGGCAGCTTCGATGCTCCCCCTTAAACTAACGGAAGATTTCGGTGGTTGTTTGGTACTTGTCTACGGGAATGTCCACTGCGGGGGGTTATCACTGGCCTCGGTCTCCTCCACGCTCCGGGGGAGAAGAAACCGATCGCGGAGGGGGTTCGATAATGGGAATGTGTTGAAGAACTGCTTCCTCCCAGAGGAGAGGAGCAGTGCTGCCAGTCGGACTCTCTACGACGACAGGGCTGTACTGGACGGCATCCGAATGGTTGCGGTGGTGGTGGTGCTGGCCGTCGTCGTCGCCGCCGTCATTGGGACGCTGCAATACGGAGAGAAACGACAGGTTAGTTATAATTATCACTCACAGGGCGACCAGTGAAGGAATGCTGATTCGAAATAAATATTGTTCGAATGGCCAACGGGCGTGATCGCAACGGCGCGACGGCGGCACAGTGGAGGAAGCGGAATTCATTTCGCTCGCTGCCAGATCAAGTCGTGAATGGCGATTAGTGCAGTCACGTTGCGGTTGAAAGTTTGCCCGTTTCCTACGAGAAATGAAAAACTGATGTGATCTCATGATGGAACTATCTTGTTTGGCTTTCATGAGGGCATTTGTAGAAATGGAAGATCGTTTATCACGATAATGCAATCCAGTATTTAACAGGTTAATCTATTATTAGATTTGATTTATGAACGATCTATTTCATAAAGTTCTCAAAGTTATAAAAGCTTTTAAAGATGTATTGAAGTCGTTACTAAAAGGAAAAACTGTTTTCACAGAAACTAGAAACATGGAGACCTTAATTTGGCTGAGTTGCTGTAAAATGGTTTGCCAGCTATACAGGTTAATATGCACAAGTAAAGCGCATCCTAATAAATTAACCCGCGAGGGGTATTCGAATGATCTGCAGCCTGAAGCCTATGTAAGGGCCGGGTACTATTCCACCCCAATCTGACAGATGACGGTACAGGGTTGTAATTATCAGGTCAAGAATCAATTTCCACGAGCAACATTCAACATACAAAGGAGACACGACTTCAAAAGCGACAATAGGATGGTAGTCCTTGAAGGCAAACTGCTCCGTATCGTCGATCGTGATGTCGTCGTCGTCGGTGCCGTTTAAGATCCGATATGTGTATGCCTTCAAGCAACATTAACTCCGGATTACAGATGGCGCTGCGCCACCATTCATCGCGCGTTTTATCACTTGCCGCGAGCGAGGAAGAGTATCTATCTTCCGAGCATGGATGACGATTCCCAGTGGCAGTTTGGGTGCGGGATTGATGATTTATTTGCACTCTGAAACGTGGAAGTGCAATTGCGGTTTCGCTGGCCGAAGGAAAGAGGGAGTGTTCTACGCTCTGCTGGTGATTCCTCATGCGAAGCGGTTATTCTGGGGATGAATGATTCATGTTGTGTGCGCGGGATGTGTGATCAAGATCATGGGTGGGATACTTTCACACTTGGAACGGTAGATTGCGCCGCATGATGGTGGATACGAATCAATCATTCGTGATCTTGAAAATTGTGTTGGCAAACCCTTTTATTCTTCACTTAAATTGGCATTATCTTTAAAAACCAAAGAATTTCTGGTCCAAATCGTAAAAAATTTCTTGTGGCAATTCCGCAGCAATTTTCATGGAAATTTGGAAGAATTTCCCATGAAAATGGCGTAGAATTTCTAATTCCTTAACTTTTATAAAAATTCGGAAAAAATGTCATGAGAATTCCGAGTGAAGTCGATATCAGTCACAAAACTTATATCTAGTGAGGCACAGTTCTGTGCCGTATTGAACCTTCAGGGTATGTAACGAAAAGCAGAATCGTTGCCCAAGGTAATTTTGTTGTTGTTGTTGTTGTTGAATAAATATTATCATTTTATAAACACCTTATTTCCATGTTTATTTTGCGAAACTATGAAGTTTGACCATTAGGCGACCTGTTTAGAAAATGTCGACCATCCAAAACCTGGTCAAAAACTCAGGATTAATCATCAGCTGCCTTTGAACTATAAACATCAGAAATGATCTTCATTACGCAAAATAAGAGGCCTTTTAATTACAGAAGCACTTTTCTTCTTAGTATTCCGTAAAATCGTGAAGTTTCGATTAGCCAGTTCTATTTGACTCCCAAATGTGATTCAGTTTGAATCACGAATGAGATTCCATTCAGATCCCAAATGTGATTCCAATCGACTCTCAAATATGATTCTTTTCGAATCATAAACAGGATTCCATTCGATTCTGAAACGAGTTACGCCCTTTTCAAATGTTGATCTAGATGTGATTCCATTCAACTCCCAAATGAGATGCAATGCGAATTTAAAATGTGATTCCATTCGTATCCCAATGGAGTAGCATTTGAGTCCCAAAAGTAAATCCATTCGAATGCCAAATGTGTAGGGGTGGTGGAAATTCGCGGCAAAATTTTCAAAATTTCGCTGACAGCCAATTCAAAAAATCTGAAAATTCGCGGCCATTTCGCGGTAAATTATATTTCGGTACAAAAAATAAAAAAGACAATGTAGATTCCATATTTATTAAAATTGTTGGGTTTATTAATTTCAAATTATTTTCTTTTTATTATTTCTTTGCATTACTGATCAAAAGCATTTGGTTGAACCGCGAGACCGCGCAAAGCAGAGCATCGTGTGTAGCTTCTATTCATTCGTGTTGTTAGTTTTGTGTGCTTGGAACCTACAGCGTTCGGTTGGCAGTTTGGCGCGCACATTCCGAATAATTGTATATTCTTTGAGGCCAAATTGACTTTTCCCGTCAAACAATTTTATTGGGGCAATCGATTAATTCTCTTATTTAGGATAAACTTTTCTAAAGAATCCATATTTTTTATGTCCCTATTTAAGATTTAATTTAAGCTCAACATTCGACCAATTTCAGACTTTGCAATTTAAAAAAAAATTCGAGGCGTCAAAAAATTCGTTGTTTGTCGAGTTGGTATTGACTAGGTCAAGAAATCGACTGAGACAATAGAATGGAATACAATTATTGACGGGAAAGGTCAATTTCGCGGTTTTTCGCGAAAATGTTTAAATTTTGCGGCAAACATCAAATTTCGCGGATTTCGCGGCTTCCGCGAAATCGCGAATTTCTACCACCCCTACAAATGTGATTCCATTCGACTCTCAAATGTGATTCATTTCGGATTCTAAATTGGATTTCATTCGAATCCCGAATGATATTTCACTGGAACCCTGCATGAGATTACATTTGACTCTCGATTCTCGAATTTAATTTCATGCGAGACTCCCAAATGAGAATCAATTCGAATCCCAAACGTGATTCCATTCAGATCAAAAATGGGATTCCATTCGACACCCATTTCGAATCCCAAATGAGATGCAATACGAATCCCAAATGTGATTCCATTTGGATCCCAAATGTGATTCCATTTGGATCCCAAATGTGATTCCTTTCGAATCCTAAATGGAATCTCATTCGACTCTCAAATGTGATTCCTTTCGAATCCCAAACGGGATTCCACTCCAGTATCAAAATTGATTCTATTCGAACCCCAAATGTTTTTCCATTCGACTCTTGAATGTGATACCATTTGACTCCCAAATGAGATTCAATGCGAATCCCAAATGCGATTCCATTTGGACCCCAAATGTAATTCCTTTCGAATCCTAAAAGGGATTTCATTTGAATCTCAAATCCCATTGAAAACCGAATTAGATTCCATTCGGATTCCAAAAGTGATTCCATTTGGCTCTCAAACGTGATTTTTTTCGAATCCCAAATTAGATTGCATTCGACTGTCAAATGCGATTCCATTCGAATCAGAAATGTGTCTCCATTAGAATCTCAAATGTGTTTAATTCCGACTCTGAGTGTGATTCCATTCGAATCTCCTCAATACCAAAAGAAACCTACCCCAAGCTGCTGGTCTATCAACGGCTTCTTAGCGAGCGAGGACTGAAGACTTCTTTTAGCTTCGGTTATTGAGGCGATCTGGCAGTTGCAAGTTTCTGCAATGCAAGAATGCGAATTGTTTCAATTGGCTATTGCCACGACAAGCGAAGTAGCAAGAAGTCCATTTAAAAGGGCAATGGAGGGAGTTGGTTACGACGCAGATCAGAGTTGGTAGAAGAACAACTCGCCATGAAGGAAGATGGCTTTCACGAAGCGGACGGAGGCGCAGAAGAAGTCGCTCACTAGGCAGAAAGCGGGGATGGAGGAATAAATGAGGAAAGCGCGGGCGTTGCAGGGACTGGAGATCAAGGTTCAAAGCGAGATGGGGAAATGGCATCAGCTAGAACACGAGCAGAGAAGGAGTTTGTCAAGGAGCTAGTGCATGAGAAGCGTCAGAAAGATTACGGCTTGAAGGGCCAAGACTGTGCTGTTGGCGAGACGAAAGACGGACAGACTACACGGGTTAGGGGCAGAAGGTTGAAAGATGTAACCTTAACTGGCGACATCATCAGCAAATGGACTGATAGTGCCATCTAAATGTGAAGGAGATTGTGACGCTCGCGTGATGTTTCACCGCAAAGCTCCGTGACCTGCTCATTCGGCGAATATTTACAAATTTGAGTGGTTCGGGGTTTGTTCACGTTGCGAGGGCGTTGCTACAACAAAAGCAGTGAAAAAACTTTTCTCCATGGCGAACATTGCACTTTGTTTACTGAGCAGATAGATAACTAAGATCGATATCCCAGCCAGGCATTGAAAAAAACAGATCATGAGTAAAAATCGGCTAAATTCATGCCAACTTGATGCTCTACAGCGGCCTAATCGCTGATGCTTTCTAGATCGTTGAAATTTGGCGTTCGTTGATTCAATGTTTAAAGATCTTCATCGCTCACCAATGGGAGACAACTGAGCGAGGCAAATCACTTAGTAACCTAACAACGAGTGTTGTTACCACACACTGTTAGAAAAATCTTTTTCACATTAGGAAAATTAGGTCCGCTATGAGCATGGAGCTCTGATACACTGCATGGGAGGCTTTGATACTGTCTCTCCTCCATCCCAGCAACTTGAAAGTAGAGTGAATAAAGCAGAACACTTGATGTGTTTTGTTTTATTCTAGTAGACCGAGCCAAGTTTGGCTTGGCGAACTCTGTTGCTCGTTGTTTACGCAGCAATGATCGCTCATAATTGTTGTTTGGTATCTATCTGAGCAAGGCTGTTCACTCACTGGCATAGGATGCTATGATTGAGTTAGATCAATGCTCATCCGCTTCACTCACGCTTTCAATGCCTGATCCCAGCATATCATCAGTATCTTTGCTTAGAAGATCGAATGATGGGATAAATTGCAATGCCTGCTTTAATGACAGAAGATCGTCCCGGGACTTAGGCCAGTAAATTGCAATATAGTCTGTACAAAATGAAGTGGCCCGCATTATTTTCTTATAATTACGATCTTTTTTGATTGAAATACGGTTTCTAGTTTTAACTTATTTGAATATTTAGAATTTTTTTTTTCAGAATTTTTGATTAATTTGATACCGATAATCTGGGATTTCTTCTAGACTCCTGTTTGTGGACACCGCTGAATGAGCGTGAGCGTTTGAGCGAATTAAAACCCGCCCGTAGAAAAGAGTCTTGAGCTGGCACTCTTCTTTGCGGCCACAGCCTTTCTCCACGGAAGTGGCGCTTAAGCTGTGAGCTGATACTTGAGCCGACGTGAACCGTTACAAAGATAAAAGGTAGAAAGGACAAATGGTCGAAAAGGATAAAAGGTCGAATAAGAAAAAAGGTCGAAAGATCAAAACGTCAAAAAGGCGAAAAGAACTTTCCTTTTCCTTCCTCCTTCTTCCTTCCCAATTTCTTCCATATTCCTTCTTTCTTCTTCCTTCCTTGTTATTTATTTTTCTCCTTCTTTCATCCTTCTTCATTCCTGCTTCTTTTTCTTTTTTCTTCTTGCAGTAAGCATTTCCTTCCTTTTTCCTTCTGCATTCTTCCTATTCCTTCTTTATTATTTCTTCTTCTTTCTTCCTTTCCCTTTCCCTTTTTTCTGTTCCCTACAGCTTTTTACGTCTCCCTTCTTTCTTTTTTCTTTTTCCTTCTTCTTTCTTCTTTCATCTTCCATCATGCTTTCTTCTTTCTCTTAATCTTCTTTCTCCCTTCTTCGACCTTTTGTCCTTTCGACCTTCTATCTTTTTCGACGCAATGTCTTTTCGATATTTTATCGTTTTCGATATTTTGGCTAAACCAAGAGGGTCGGGTGGTTGAGCAGCTGGCGATCACAGACTTTCGGGGAGAGTATCCGACAGGGATCTGCTTCTTTGCTACCCACCCCCTTCAAAAGGAAGCAGCTGAATCTTTATTGACAATAAGCCGAAGCCGGTGAAGTCAATGTTACTACTCGTCGATAGTGAAGACGAATCGGACGAGAAAGTGAAACAAGTGGAGAGCCGGATAATAATGTCAAAAAGGTCAGAGACAGAATTCAGTCAAACCTCCATGAATTGATGTTCTATGACTCGATATCGACTCATGGAAGCAAATTATGCCATATTAAAAAATATTGTCTGGGTTACTGTGATGGTCTTTCTGTTTCTGAAGACCTTTCCAAGTGTTTTCTATTCAACATCTTGACATCTCCGATTTTTTCTAGCGGAAATCGGATTTCGATTTTTTAAATTCCAAAAATATAGCACATTAGGCACAATCTGTTAAACAGCGAAACAGCGAAACTTTGATCGGAATATCGATGTTTCAACGCCGACATTTTTCGGCATCGATATTTCGACAATAAAAACATCGATTCGGCAGTATCGATATTTCCCCGAAAAACGCCCATTCCTCCCAACATCTTACAAAGTTTCACGGAGAGCCAGATGTTTCGCCGATGATTATTAACAGTTTTGAGTACATGGCAGCAGCGTGCGGTTTTACGAACCTGGAGAATTTGAAGCGGCTGCAGGACTGTCTACAGGGAAACGCACTCAAAGTAGTCAAGAGTGAACTCGTTCTGTCATGTCAAACTCTATTTGCAATGTTACGACGTCACCTACGAAATATTTCCAGAACATCGGAGAAGTTATCAAAAGCTTTACTGCCGATAGTGCGAAATGCTCCAGCGTCAAATGATCTCGTCTTGGAGACTTCTAGTTTAGGAATGTACGTTCAAAGTTAGAGTGAAATGGCATCCGAGGCAGAACTACGGGCCGAGGAATGTTTTGACAACAGTGCCCGGACGCAGACGCGTTGCAAAGTTAACAGCACAATTTAAACGTCTAAGGTGCCTGCCAGAGTAGACGCGTCTACGCGACGCTGCCCGAAAACTGCACGCAAAGGAATAACGACAATAAGGAGCTGTCAAATTGTATAGACGCTTCGCTTCGCACTTCGCGTCTACTCTGGTCGCACCCTAAGACGAGTTCAGTACTCTCCATTTAATTACACTATGTTTCCACTAACGAGCCAAAGAGACGCTATACTCCTACCTTTATGGCCCGTATACATATACGCTAGTTCTAGCGGACAATGCACTATCCGACAATACTAGCGCGATATTAGCATAATGTAAACACTATTAGCAGATGACAGTTCCTGTTTACATTATGCTAATTTCGCGCTAGTATTGTCGGACAGTGTATTGTCCGCTAGAACTAGCGTATAAGTAAACGGACCATTAACAGCCTTGTGCTCGATTGGATCAACCGATTTGACAGCAAATGCGCTGTTCCAATTTTGACACTTCATCTCTTTGTTATGAGTGCAGCCTCTTTAGTTTCCACAACGTAGTGTATTCAAATGGAGAGTACTAAACTCGTCTTAGACGGTTGAATACATTCCACTAAAAAGAGTTTACAACATTTTTTAAGCACAAATTGGATCGATTTGGTTGTTGCATCTCAAATGTAATCGGCTTTAGCTGTATATTAGGTAAAAGAAATCTCTACACAACAAACTGTTCAAGAACCAGCGTTTGGCCGATGAGATACGCTGTTGACAACCGACAGATGCGAAGAAGAAAGAAAAGGAGAAAGTGAGTGACAAAAGCATACGTCGCGAGCAAATTAGAATAAAATGCGTAAAGAAATGGACGATTGTGTTAAGCACATGTAGAGAGATTAAGAAGTTGATTGAGAATATGGGAAACTTGAAAGAGGCCGGAAGCAAGTACAGATTCCGAAAGAGAAACTTCAGATTCAGAGGAAGCATTATTGGTTGGCAAGTATGAGGCAATATCTGCGTAGTAATGCCACCACAGATGCGAAACTGTTGTCGCCGAGTAGAACTAAGATGTCGTTACTAGAGGTAATATTACACAGTTCGTTTACACAAGAAGAGGAATGCTGCTCGTAAACCGCTGGATCCGAATTGGGTTTTTGTCGGTACTTCGATGCGATCAATAATCTGCTTCAGACCAGTCTCAAGCGAAATCGGATCTATCTTACTGTGTAACTGCTATTTAACTGATATCAGTACTCCGATTTTCAACTGCTATTAGTACATCGCAAGCTGGGCACCTTTAAAGAAAGGATTCGAACTTTTTTCTTTTTCTTTTTTTAATCAAAAGTAACATTTAAAAAGGGTTTATATCACCAAAAAATGTTATATATTACTCGTTTATTCGCTTGTTTAGTTACGTTACGACTAAATCATTCCATTGTGTACACTGATCGCTGTAACTTGAAAACTATCATGAGTTCTGTTGACGAAATTGTTCCGTTGTCGATTGAATTGATAAACTGATCCTTTCGCAGTGATTAACTTAACATTTCAATTTAAAAATCACTTCAATACAGTTCTGAAAAAGTAAAAAAAGATTTATTGAACAAAGACGAAATGTTTTCGACTTGTATTTTTTCTGGAAAATATTCATTTTTTTTCAAAACGCTGCTGGACTAAATCTCGAGTAGCAATACACCCATTTGAAACTTACTATAAGACAATAAACTTGCAAATATTGTCTTCATTATAATAACAGGCCGTGCTGGCCGGGATACGAGCAACCTTAGGGAAGATCGGGTAACCAACCCCGGTGGGAACTATGGTCGTATGCTGACAGGGAAGTGGGGGTTTGCTCCTCTCCGGAGGCCCACACTCCGGAAGCACTGATGATGATAAGGACGCATTCTACGCGCAGCTGGAACGTGAGTACGACAGCTGCCCAAGCCACGACGTCAAAATCATCATAGGAGATTTGAACGCTCAGGTTGGCCAAGAGGAGGAGTTTAGACCGACTATTGGAAAGTTCAGCGCTCACCGGCTGACGAACGAAAACGGCCTACGACTAATTGATTTCGCCGCCTCCAAGAATATGGCCATTCGCAGCACCTACTTCCAACACAGCCTCCCGTATCGGTACACCTGGAGATCACCACTGCAGACAGAATCACAAATCGACCACGTTCTGATTGATGGACGGCACTTCTCCGACATAATCGACGTCAGGACATATCGTGGCGCTAACATCGACTCTGACCACTATCTGGTGATGGTTAAACTGCGCCCAAAACTATCCGTCATCAACAATGTTCGGTACCGACGACCGCCGCGGTACGACCTAGAGCGACTGAAGCAACCTGATGTCGCCGCTGCATACGCGCAGCATCTCGAGGCAGCGTTGCCGGAAGAGGGTGAGCTCGATGGGGCCCCTCTTGAGGACTGCTGGAATACAGTCAAAGCAGCCATTAACGACGCAGCGGAGAACAACGTCGGGTATATGAGTCGAGGTCAACGGAACGATTGGTTCGACGAAGAGTGCAGACAGATTCTGGAGGAGAAGGACGCAGCGCGGGCGGTCGCGCTGCAGCAAGGTACCCGGCAGAACGTGGAACGTTATAGACGGAAGCGGAGACAGCAGACCCGCCTTTTTCAGGAGAAGAAACGCCGCCTGGAAGAAGCGGAGTGCGAGGAGATGGAACAGCTGTGCCGTTCTCAAGATGCACGCAAATTCTATCAGAAGCTCAACGCATCCCGCAAAGGCTTCGTGCCGCGAGCCGAAATGTGCCGGGATAAGGATGGGAGCATCTTGACGGACGAACGTGTGGTGATCGAAAGGTGGAAGCAGCACTACGAGGAACATCTGAATGGCGCTGAGAGTACAGGCAGTGAAAGTCAAGGCAGCGGAAGAGATGACTACGTCAGTTCAGCGGACGATGGAAGCCAACCAGCCCCCACCTTGAGGGAAGTTAAGGATGCCATTCAACAGCTAAAGACCAACAAAGCCGCTGGTAAGGATGGTATCGGAGCTGAGCTCATCAAGATGGGCCCGGAAAAGCTGGCCACTTGCCTGCACAAACTGATAGTCAGAATCTGGGAAACCGAACAGCTACCGGAGGAGTGGAAGGAAGGGGTTATATGCCCCATCTACAAGAAAGGCGACAAACTGGAGTGTGAGAACTTTCGAGCGATCACCATCCTTAATGCCGCCTACAAAGTGATATCCCAGATCATCTTCCGTCGACTGTCACCATTAGTGAATGAGTTCGTGGGAAGTTATCAAGCCGGCTTCGTTGACGGCCGCTCGACAACGGACCAGATCTTTACTGTACGGCAAATCCTTCATGCCATGAATACCAGGTCCCAACGCACCATCTGTTCGTTGATTTCAAGGCGGCATACGACAGTATAGACCGCGTAGAGCTATGGAAAATTATGGACGAGAACAGCTTCCCTGGGAAGCTTACCAGACTGATCAAAGCAACGGTGGATGGTGTGCAAAACTGTGTGAAGATTTCGGGCGAACACTCCAGTTCGTTCGAATCGCGCCGGGGACTAAGACAAGGTGATGGACTTTCGTGCCTGTTGCTCAACATTGCGCTAGAAGGTGTCATGCGGAGAGCTGGGTGTAACAGCCGGGGTACGATTTTCAACAGATCCAGTCAATTTATTTGCTTCGCGGATGACATGGACATTGTCGGCCGAACATTTGCAAAGGTGGCAGAACTGTACACCCGCCTGAAACGTGAAGCAACAAAAGTTGGACTGGTGGTGAATGCGTCAAAGACAAAGTACATGCTTGTGGGCGGAACCGAGCGTGACAGGGCCCGCCTGGGAAGCAGTGTTACGATAGACGGGGATACCTTCGAGATGGTCGAGGAATTCGTCTACCTCGGATCCTTGCTAACGGCTGACAACAACATCAGTCGTGAAATACGAAGGCGCATCATCAGTGGAAGTCGGGCCTACTACGGGCTCCAGAAGAAACTGCGGTCGAAAAAGATTCGCCACCGCACCAAATGTGTCATGTACAAGACGTTAATAAGACCGGTTGTCCTCTACGGACATGAAACATGGACAATGCTCGAGGAGGACTTGCAAGCACTCGGAGTATTCGAGAGACGGGTGCTTAGAACCATCTTTGGCGGTGTGCAAGAAGACGGTGTGTGGCGGCGAAGAATGAACCATGAGCTCGCCCAACTCTACGGCGAACCCAGTATCCAGAAGGTAGCTAAAGCCGGAAGGGTACGATGGGCAGGACATGTTGCAAGAATGCCGGACAGCAACCCTGCTAAGATGGTGTTCGCTTCCGATCCGGCAGGTACGAGACGGCGTGGAGCGCAGCGAGCGAGATGGGCAGACCAGGTGCAGAACGACTTGGCGAGCGTGGGGCGTATCCGAGGATGGAGAGATGCGGCCTCGAACCGTGCATTGTGGCGTCAAATTGTTGATTCAGTGTTATCTGTTTAGATGTTAACTAAATAAATGAATGAATAATAACAGAAATTACGATCCACAATACTGTTGGGGTTCTGTTGTTCATCTAAAAAAAGTTTCATGTCCCACGAAAAAGGACGCTCGTGGTGGCACCCTCAAGCGAATAACAAAGAAATCAAGTCTAGCTCAAGCTTATGAAAATACCAGGACAACCCCACGAAGGCTACATAACGTGGTAGTTCATAAACAAATAACAATATCACGAGATTACATTTTTGACACATATCCACTAAACAATATATCAAAATGTGATTAAAAATTTGTAGCACTATATAGAGCCCATTCACAGATCGTAACGACTCCTACTTATTAAAAAAAAATCTCTCACACAAAAAACCGGTACATGGTCTTCTCGTACCGGTTGAAAATTGTCTATTTTAGCGTTACATAATTTTCGATGAACCCTAATAATACTATTACAATATTATGCGCTCGGAAATTCCTCAGTTTTATGCCTTTTCCTGGTGTTATTTGTTTGCAAATTATCATAACATTTGCGTTGTTTTGGATACTGAGACGATTAGGGACTCCACTAATTTAATTACATTTATTTGAAGGCTCAAGTGCCAGTAGGCATAACGAAGCCGCTTTCTTTTGAAATAGTTCTATAATTTCTTGAACTTTATCTTAGTTCTAGTGGTTGGCTCTTGGGTAGTCGAAAAACTCGCGGCTTGGTCGAGGTTAAGGAGTCCAGGAAAAAGAAATAGGATAGGGCATAGTGAGTGTTGTTTTTAGACAGCGTTTTTGTGAAGTTTTCATGGTTTTCGAACTATAAAGATAAAAAATACGTATTTTTCGAGCGGAGTGGGAGAGGAGGCCAAGTAGACATTTCCGAACAGCTAACAGATGGTTGAGGCGAAGACATTGATTCCTTTTAAAAACTTGTGTACAAGAATCACGTAGTCCAATTAAGGGTAACGCAGTACGTCTCTAATGTTTCCCGTGTCTGATTTCCCTTGGGCTCGGAGGGATGTACATAAATCGATTCTGGCAACTCCGTCTTCGGGATATTCCCAGACAACGTGGTTGATGTCTTGATAACCTGCCAGCCCTATTTGATAGGAATGCGTTTTTAGTGAATAGTGATTGGACATTAGCCGACACATTACCAAACTAAAGTCTCGGCTAAGGTCCGACCCCTTGAACCAAGGTTTATTCGATACCTGTGGGAGTATGGAATGTAATTAGGGTAACAGTACCAATAGTGGAGGTATTAGCAGATCTACAAGAGAATTTTTTTTTTTAAATTGATAATTATGGGAAATTTAATGCTTTATTATCTTAGTCAATAGATAAACTAATAAATTTGCTAACAAAAATGAGAATGTTCCTTTAGTGGCGGTAAGAACTAATTTTGGTTTCTATAGTTGTGCTATTTATTGGTTTCTTACGATACTCGCCACTATTGGTACAGTTGCACCACTATAGGTGCAAGGGAGTCAATTTTGTAAAGGAAAATCATTGTTTTCAATGGTTTTTCAAGCAAAATCTTAAGATAAATTGCATTGAACAGGATATTTAAAGCACGACGCATAAACTGAAACCATCGTAAACTATATAAATATGATAAATCTCAATCAAACCTCCACTATTGGTGCTACCTCTACTAAGGGTACGGTTACCCTATCTTCAAAAATTTCCTTTATCCCATTTACGTTTCCAACTGAGCAAGACCCGCTGACGGACAATTGTAAACAACTCGTTGAAGGCGATTTGACCAAAGACTGGTTCTGAGGTTGGCATTTTCAGGACCATTCTAAGTAACCTGCAAGGAACACGGTAGTTAATTGGTCATATATTTTAGTCTGAAAAACTGTACCTTAGCGTCAAATAAAAAAAATGACAGTACAATTTGTTTACACCTGTTCACACAGATCATCAGCCTACTACATATTTTATGCGAAAATTTTAGTTCAATGGTGACTACAAAGTTAAATGAAACACAGATAAACAGCCAAGTGTCAAACTTGGGTACCGACTACCGATGGACCAAATGCAGTACCGTGCGGGACCGAAATCCGTACAGCACCGAAATCCGTCCACCTCATCAGATATCAATAAATTAAGAGATGTTAAAGGTAATTAATGTAGGAATAATTAATCTTATTCTGTTCAGATACTTGACAGTAAGCTTTTAGGGCATAGAATTGGAAAGAAGGCTTTGAAATTAAAACCACAAAAATCAAAAACAAATCTCCACCCACCAAACGCGGAGTTTTTGCCGCCATCTTGTTTTCGGGTACAGCATAATTGCACCAAAAGTAACTGTGTTTTAATTGCTAATTGCAAATCATTACATAAGATAAGTGTATAAGCGATTCGATAGAGATTTCTTATTATGGTTCGTATTTCCCTAAGAAAATATGGGATGAGCTATTCATTGAACGAATAGCCTCTATTGAGCTGATACTATCCGTAAAAATGTAGTGTTTATCAGAGGGAAGAGAGGTGATTCACTCTAATGCATAGTATATGGCCGCTAGTTCTGCGACACAGTCATCTTTCACTAGTTTAGTTTTGGGTGAAAATACACTGAACAAAATTTCAATTCCAACAAGAAAAAGTTTTTGTTAGAAAAACTTAAAGTCCTTAAAAGTTATCGGCTTGCGATGTACGGACGGTTGGTAGGGAATATAATTACCTATCTAGAGACAAAATTTCGTTCAAATTAAAATGAGTGTTTTTTTGAAAATCGACTTTTAATTTACAAAATCGTTTGGCCCTTTTCAAAAGATAGTCCAGATAAATTTTGGAAAAACTAAGTATGCAAAGTGGCTTTTTGTGACAAAGTTTACATTTGAATAGGAAACAGTAATGAGGGAGGGAGGGGGTCAGGCCAAGCGTTACGATCCACTCAAAAAAAAACTTTTAATAAGTATTACGTGGGGATGGTGCGGGTCCAAAATCATCAAATTTAGCTTTACATAATTTGTGGAAGCACCCTCTGATAATATTCTGAATTCTGAAACATAATGCTTTATGACTTTTTGACTGGACAAAGTAATATAAACTAATGGAGATAAAATCTGAACAATCAATCCAATAAGCTTTAACATGTAGGGTTGTCTATACACCCAATATTTTATTCACACGGTTGGTATTCTTCAATTTCCCGGTAACCCTGATTTTTCACAGTTTTTTTTTTAAATTTCGGGTGAGATTATAACACATTATAATTCCTATGCAACCTTCTTGGCTTATTCCTTTGATATTTAAATTTCATATTTAGCTACTCTATATTCTATTTATATTTGAACTCGAATACAACTCTCTGGTAAGTGTTTATGTTTAAACACGTTCGCGTGAATTTTAGATATGCCTAAACATGATTTGTAAACCACTTTGAAGGTCAAATATTCATTATATGATCCAATTTCCTCAACAATTGACGACCTCGAGAACACAGGAAAGCCAATATCACAATAACCAATTTCCAATGACCTAAAATCTTATTCAATTTCAAATAATGCCTTTTATTTAATTTCATTCCCGCTCACTAAACCATTCTACCTCCCACCCAGTACAATGTACCAACCAGATTACGCAAGCGATCCGATGCTATCTAGGTAGCACCAATTACGATCACTGTGCTACTGGGGGAAAAAGCTAATCCCACATTCCATCACGGGAGACGGCACGATCTGCCTCCACTTTCCCCCCGTTTTCCTAATCTATCACCCTTAAAACTACTCTGCCCCTCGCCAGCCATGTCCATAATAGCTACTAAGCAGAAATTTCCGATTATTCGTACCTATTGGACCGTAAAAGGGTGTGGTGATAGTCCCCTCATCTCTCGCTTTTCGCGTGTGAATAGCACGTAAGTAGCTTCTACCAACCGAATGTTCTATCGGAGGCTGCTGTGCTACCCCTTGACGTCGACCAACTTCGATCGAAGTGAATGTCGATCTCGCGCGCCCGAGCGCTCCCCGTACTAAAGCATCTGCCAACCAAGAGGCGGGAGGGCCCATATAATAACAATAATAGTAAAATCTTTTGTTTTATTGTTCCAGCGGGTGGTGGCTGATCGAAAGCGGCCCAGCCGCAGCGGGAGATGACAATAACTGCCGAAACAAAAGACTATCTACGAGTTACGACAACGGCGACGACGCTGATGCGATGGAGAGTGAATGGGCCAAAAGTCATCTCCTCCGCAGCTACCGACTGATGGAGCTTGCGATCCAGCCAACCTAGTAGCTTAGATAAAGTTCCGAAAGAATGACAATTGGATCATGACTCTCCATAGTATACGCGAGTGGAACGTGTGCGGTAGTCGACAACGACGACGACGATCAAGTTGGATGCTGTTTGATGGTAGTTAGTAGGTGGAGCAGGGCAAGGGGAAGGGATGCAATCACATCAAAGTAAGGTTATGTAACCAGCAGTGCGGCAGTAACTCGGACGAGAACCGTGGAAAACGAGTTTTATGCGAGGCTTTGACGTCCGTCCATTTGGTACTCAGCTGTTGTGAGGGGGCCGATCTTGGCGAGCTGACCATGACGACAGTGGAAGAGGCTAGCGCTAGTGGGTTTAATGAAAAGCGATCTGTATGGGCTCGAAAACGAAATCTTCTATTCTAGGGGGTCAAGGGGTAGGGATCGAATGAACTTTATTGACATTTCTTTTTCAAATGAATTAGTTACGTAGAGAATTTTTAATCCCCCTAGCAAAAACTCTTACAAAGTTTCTGAGAAGACCAGGCCCCATTAGCCCTTGTGAACTACGCCGATGATGGCGGATGTTCGTCGGGGCAATCACAATTCGACAGCTGAATGAGGGCGCATCGCAACGTCAACCTTGACTGTGGCCTACTCACTAATCGCGCTTGGTGGACACACCACTATTCAAACGACCATCCGCCATGCGTTATCGAACCGATTGATAGTGCGCTTGCTCGCGCGCCTCTTCCAATTAGGAAGGTGCGACCTTCCCAGAAACAAACGCAACGCCCTGCCGCGCCGCCACCGCGTACCAATCCTCTGCTGAATAGCGAGCGCACTTCCCGCTAATTGTTTTCGGTAGCTACGTGGTTGCGTGTGGACTGGAAGAGGTTTTCTAATCTAAACCCGGCAATTACTTACTACTAAATGCTTACTAGGGGAGAGTGTTATCGAACGCACCATTTGTGGCGTTTCGTTTTTTCTGCCATGCAAAGAACAATGATAAGCATACCTCTTCGTTTCTGCTTCGGGTCTGACATTTGTAGATCCAATTTTGTGGGCCAGTTGTTGTAACTAATACTCTTCGCAGGCTGACAAACAAGTGGTCATGCGTCTCCATTTCTTCTTGCGAGTGGAATGTTGAACAACATGGAAATTTCGATGCTTTTCAAAACCTGAGTCAAACATCGTTTGATAAGTCGGAAGCAATGTGAAGAGTTTTATATTCAACGTATGATAATCTTTGGCATTTTGTACAAGCTCAACATGACGATTATTATTCATAATTAATGACAGAACAATTCTCAATAAAAATACATAATGAGAAAGGTATGACGGTATGAATGAATTTCGTTTTCATTCTGATTATTATTTATACAGGAAAGCGGAGAACATATGATAAGATACTAATCCAGCAACGGTGGACAATTTCCATGCTCCATGCTGCTATGCTCGCTTTTCCCCCACGGTTGCGACAGTTCCAGCTAGAACGACACGTGCGTACTAGCCGAAGCGATGAAGAGAAAAGTACGAATGAGACAAGGCGGAAGGCATGCGTAAACGCGCCCGCGTACTTGTGCGTGTTGGAATTGCGACATTCCGCCCAGCGCGTAGCGTTCGAGTCTTCCTCCATGGGGGACAAATTTCCTGCTAGGGTTTTTGCCTCTGTCGGTCAGTAGAAATGAAAGTCTGTAATCCCTTTTACGGTATCAATATTTTGACGGTCGAATGGAAAAATGTCTACCAGTGTGTCGTGTATGTGTTTAATGCATAAGAACGCTGATTTATGAAAATATTAATTTTAATTCAGACAAACGACCGATTTTTTGTAGCTGTAGGCTTCGTTATCAAAAGTCTCTGAGAAAATGCAAAACAAAACCTTCCAATTTTGTTTTAATTTTATTTTGGACGATATGAAAGCAACAACAAACCCTTTAAGATGTGAAATTTGACACGGATCTATTACCATTTTAAATTGTTTTCCATCAGTTTAATGAAGGACGGTGGCCTTTAATTGGCGTATAAAAAGACCTTGCAATCCCAAGCCGGTGGTGCCAGGAATGGACGGAGATGGCCTTGCCAAGGCACTCGGTTTCGTCGCCTATTTTGAATATCAAACGCACCTTTTTACAATGCTTGTGTTGCGAGAATGAGTTCGTTAGGTATATCTTCTTATGGCTGCGTGGAAACAAACGCTGCTGAAAGCCCATTGTTTGCGCGCTGGAGATAAAATTTGCCTATCATAAATTGTGTAACGCTTCAGTTTCGTCCACACCGGTCGGTGTGGAGTTTCACTTTCAAAACCGAGTGTCATTAATGTTGCATTTATGTGCGTTACGAAATAAATTTTATGTTTGTTATCAAATGGAAGTTGTGGCAAAATAGAGCATTTGGGATGGAAATTTTAAGTAACCTGAAATATTGGAGGAAAAAACAATTTACTTTGGCAATTCACAAGTTCAGTTCAGAGTGAGGGAGAAATCATGGTTAGATTAAAAATGTCCGAAATGTCACTTCTATATAGAAGTTACAACACCTTTTTATGTAAAACAAGAATAAGAATTTCCATATGAATTTTCTTGTATGGGACGAAATGTCCTCATACAGAAAGATACAGGAGTTAGACAAAAAAGTTGAGATAGGCAAAATTTTGTCGAAATTTAAACCAGTTTGCTTACAATACTCCGCTTTTGATCAAACCGGGACCATCGGATGCAGAAACTCTTCCAGTTTTCTGTCTTTATTCTAAATCTTAGATAAATCCTTTGGAACCTGGGATGTTCCGAGTTTTCTAAGGGTGTGCATTGCATTTTTTCTCTGTTTGTCATTTCATCATGTTTTATGCTTCCCCCGAGAAACTAGAACTCATTGGTTGACCAATGCTGGCTGCAGATCAAGAAGCCGTCAGGAATACGCAGTGATATAGCCCCGATACGATTTTCAATAGATCCAATCAATTTGTTTCTTTCGCGGATGACATGGACATTGTCGGCCAGCTCTACGGTGAACCAAGTATCCAGAGGGTAGCTAAAGCCGGAAGGGTACGATGGACAGGACATGTTGCAAGAATCTCGGACAGCAACCCTGCACAAATGGAGCACAGCGAGCGAGATGGGCTGTCCAGGTACAGAACGACTTGGCGAGCGTGAGGCGCATTCGAGGATGGATAGATACGGTTTTGAACCGTGTATTGTTGTTTTAAAACATTTGATTCAGTGTTATCGTTTAGATGTAAGCTAAAAAACGAATGAATGGCTCTCCAAAAAGTTGTCTGAAATTTTTGTTATTGCGTGAAACTTTTCAATTCAAATTTAGTTTGTACACCAAGTTTGCTATAGGACATTGAGGACGTTTGGAGGCTTTCGAGCCTCTTAAAACTAGGTATGAGAATTTTGAAAGGACGTTTCTGAGCCTCTTGAAAGCATGCTTCCAAGCCTCTTTGAAGAAGAATTCCTAGTCACTTGAAGGAAAGCTTCCGAGCATGTTGAAAGTAAGCTTCTGACCCTCTTGAATAGGAGATTCCGAGCCTCGTGGAAGGAGGCTTCTCAGCATTTTGGAAGAACGCTTCTGAGCCTTCTCAGCACTTTAGGAGCATTTCCAAGAAGAAGAATTCCGAGTCTCTTAAAGGAATGTTTCCGAGCCTTTTGAAAGGAAGCTTCCGAGTCTCTTGAAGTGATGCTTCTGAGCCTCTTAAAATAAGGCTTCCCATTCTATTGAAAGGAGGCTTCTGAGCCTCTTGACAAGAGGCTTCTGAGCCTTTCGAAATGAGGCTGCCGAGCCTCTTGAAAAAAAAAGGGTTCCGAGGCTCTTGAAAGGAGGATTTTGAACCTCGCGAAATGAGGCATCTCAGCATCTTGAAAGGACGCTTCTGACCCTTCTGAGCTATTAAAGGACATTTTCAATAAAAAGAATTCCGCGGCTCTTAAAATAATATTTCCGAGCCTTTTGAAAGGAAGCTTCCGAGTCTTCTAAAAGAAGACTTCCGAGCCTCTTGAAATGAGGCTTCCCAGCCTCTTGAAAGAAGGCTTTCGATCCTCTTAAAAAGAGGCTTCTGAGCCTCTTGACAGGAGGCTTGCGAGCCTCTTGACAGAAAGCTTCCGAGCTTCTCGGCAAAACGCTTTTGAGCCTCTTGAAAGAAGATTTTTCAGAGTCTTGAAAGAGGACTTTCGAGCCTCTTGAAAGAAGGCTTCTGAGCCTCTCTAAATGAGACTGCCGATTCTTCAAGGGTTCCAAGCCCCTTGAAAGGAGGATTTCGAGCCTCGTTAAAGGAGGCTTCTCAGCATCTTGAAAGGACGCTTCTGAGCCTTTTGAGCACTTTAAGACCATTTCCAAGAAGAAGAATTCCAAGTCTCTTAACCTTTCCGTCCCCAACGTCTGTTTTGGAGGGCTTTCAAAAATCTAAACTGCTGTAAAAACCGCACTTGACCGATTCTTTCGCAACAAGTTGTATTCCATCCGGATGGATCCCAATTTTCCATTTATACTAGTTTCGAGGTTATCCACAGTACGGTTCCAGAATTATTCCAGATTCCGTTGGGGTCAGTTGTCACCGGAATAAGTGGCCATTTAAAATTTTAAAGCAAAACATGTTGTGCGACACCTCAAACTTCATGATTTCACAAAGCAATGATGAGAATGATATTTTTGGGGTTCCTGGCCCACTCGGACTCAATCTGGCCACATCGGTCACAATCCGGGGACCTACGGAATGGCCATTTTCTAAATTGATTCAAAATAGGTCGTGCGACACCTCAAACTTCATGATTTTACAAAGCAATGATGGGAATGATATTTTTAGGGTTCCTGGCCCACTCGGACTCAATCTGGCCACATCGGTCACAATCCGGGGACCTACGGAATGGCCATTTTCTAAATTGATTCAAAATAGGTCGTGCGACACCTCAAACTTCATGATTTTACAAAGCAATGATAAGAATGATATTTTTAGGGTTCCTGGCCCACTCGGATCCATTCCGGCCACAATCCGGAGGACCTACGGAACGGCCATTTTCTAAATTGATTCAAAATAGGTCGTGCGACAACTCAAACTTCATGATTATACAAAGCAATGATGGGAATGATATTTTTAGGGTTCCTAGCCCACTCGGATTCAAACCGGCCACATGATGTTAATGATATTTTAGGGTTTCTGGCCTACTCGTATTCAATTCGGCTACATCGATCACAATCCGGGGACCAACGGAATGGCCATTTTATAAATTGATTCAAAATAGGTCGTGCCACACCTCAAACTTCATGATTTCACAAAGCAATGATGGGAATGGCATTTTCAGGGTTCCTGACCCACTCGGATTAAACCCAGCCACATCGGTCACAATCCAGGGACCCAGGAATTTTACCAAAAATTTATATAGAAATTATACCGTAATTGAAATCAACAATGGAATTTTCGGAGCAATTCCTAGATTTATTCCAAAAGAAATCCTGAAAGAATTCCGGTGGAAAATTCATGATTTCTACTGGGAGATCCCCAGGAGTTTTTCCGAAAATTCCTCCTGGAGTTCCTCCGGGAATTCCACCGGCAGTTCCTCAAAGAGTTCCTGCAGGATTTTCTCCGAGAATTATTCCGGTAGTTCTATCGGCAGATCCTACGGGGGTTCCTCTGAAAATTCTTCCGGGAATTTCTCCAGAATTTCCTCCGGGAATTCATTCAAGCTTTCTTTCTGGAATTCATTTAGGCTTCTTCAGGAATTTATATAGAAATTCCTCCAGAAGCTCCACCGAGAATTTCTCTGGGAGCTCCTCAAGGAATTCTCCGGGAGGTCCTCTGATGATGATGATGATCCAGAAAGGTTTCAGCTAGACCATATTTGTCTATAAGATGAATTATCCAAGAATTTTTCCGAGAATTCTTCTGGTAGTTTCAGTTCCTTCGGGGGTTCATTTGAAAATTCTCCCGGGAGTTTTTTCAGAAATTCCTCCGGAAGTTATTTCAAGATTTCCTCCCAGAGTTCCTCCGAGAATTCAACAGGCAATTCATCCGGGTATTTATCCGGGAATTCCTCTGGGAGTTCCACCAGTAGCTCTTCCAGGAAATCATGCAGGTTTTTTTCAAGAAATTATTTAGGCCTTCTTCAGAAATTTAGCTGGAAATTCCTCCCAAAGTTCTTCCAATAGTTTCTCTGGGAGTTCCTCTAGGAATTCTTCTAGGAGTTCCTCCTGAAATTCCTCCGGGAGTTCTTACGGGAGCTCTTTCGGCAGTTCCTTCAGGAGATCCACCGGCAGTTTTTATGAGCATTCCTCCGGAAGTTTCTACGGCAGTTCCTCCGAGTGTTCCTCTAAGAAGGAACTTCTGGAGTAATTTCCGGAGGAGCTCGCGGAGGAATTTCTGGAGGAATTTCCAGAGAAATTATCAGAGGAATTTTCGGATGAACTTCCGGTTAAATTGGCGGAATTTCTGAAAGAACTGCAGGAAGAATTTCTAGAGTAACTCTCGTAAGAACTTTGTTAGAACTTGTTGTTAGAACTTTGTTTAGAACTTGTTATTAAAGGCCAGCTGCTAGAGTATTTAAATAATAATAACTTGCTCATACCGGAACAATCGGGATATCGAGAAGGTCATTCTTGTGAAACCGCATTGAACTTGGTATTGGCTAAATGGAAAGAAAAAGTAGAGCAAAAAGATACGATTGTTGCGGTGTTCTTGGATCTAAAACGCGCTTTTGAAACAATTTCTCGGCCCTTATTGTTAAAAACAATTCAGCGCTTTGGAATTTCGGGTTCTGCTTACAAATGGTTTGAAAGCTATTTGAGTGACAGAACTCAACAGACTAACGATTGTGTATCAAGTCCCGTGGAGAACACGCTCGGCGTGCCACAGGGAAGTGGATTAGGGTCTATTTTATTCATTATGTACGTACATAAATGACATGCGACGAGTCTTACGATTTTGTGATATAAATCTTTTTGCTGATGACACCGTGCTGTTCATTGCAGCTAAAAACCTAGAAGAGGCCGTTTCACACTTAAACGAAGATTTGCATTTTCTAAGTAGATGGTTGAAATATAAACAGTTAAAATTGAACATAAGTAAAACTAAGTTCATGATAATTTCGCGGAACCGAATAAGTGAAAATGTCTCTGTTATGATGGATGATGAGGCAATTGATCGCGTACGGGAGATTAAATATCTTGGCGTGATTATTGATGACAAGCTTATATTTGACAAACATATTAACAATGTTATCAAAAAAATTGCCAAGAAGTATGGAATTCTTTGCCGATTAAAAAACGATTTGACCATTGCTAGTAAAATATTGTTGTATAAATCAATCATCTCTCCTCATCTGGATTTCTGCCCGTCCATCCTATTCTTGGCTAACGGTACACAAATATCGAGATTACAGCGTTTGCAAAATAAAATAATGCGTTTGATTTTGAGATGCAATAGGTTCACTTCCTCAACTTTTTTGTTAGACGCCTTGCAGTGGCTGTCAGTGAAGCAACGCATTGTTTATTTGACTATGGTGTTCATTTTTAAAGTAATTAATGGTTTGCTGCCTCGATATTTGTGTGATCGAATTGAAAGAGGAAGTGACATTCATAGATATAATACGAGAAACGCGGTTGATGTAAGAACACCTTTCTTTTTGCATGGTGCTTCACAAAATTCATTGTTCTACAAGGGTGTAAATGTTTTTCAATTCGATGCCTACACACATCAAACGTGCAGCGACACTAGCACAGTTCAAGAGACAATGTATTTCACACGTTAAAGCTGCATTTTAGACAGCTACTCGACAATTTTTAGCATTAACTAATTTAAGTTTTGACGAAGTTTTACCCAACGGATACTTTTGTGTGTTTTATTTTTATTTTATTTATTGTTTTTGGGGCATTAACGACTACAACGATCGCCTCGATGATGATGATGGATTTTTACTTTATTGACGTAATTATTAATTTAACTTTTCTTTGTGTAGTCTACAAGAGTTTGAGCCTCGCGTGCGAAATACAGGTATAAATTATTTCAAATTTAATTTTCGTAAAGCCACATTTTGATCTGTTTGAATGATTAGGAGTGAATGACTTTTGTATGGTTACTGCTGAAAGAGTTTTGAATGTTCGATATAGCTATCCAGTAGATTGTTTCGCGGTTAAACTGAAACTTTTGATATCGACGGAGCGGTATCACAAGTGTTGGTGCCTGTATTGTCGAGAATCATGAATACTATAGATACATACTAGTTGTTGAGCGAAAATTGACTTGATACGCGATTCCTGGTGAAACTTTTGAAATCTGTGCGAGAGGTATCACAAGTTTTGCATTTTCATAGAGCTGTATGTATCACTACTGATGTTTTAGCAAGATTGCGGTTTTGGAAAGATAAGTTTTTAAATTTATATTTTTGCTGTATAGTGATGTAAAATATTCAAATTTATATCTGTCATAAGAAATCGGATCGTTTTTCTTTTTGGAAATCCGATTAAATGCATATCAATTAATTATCTTAAAGATAACTCGTCTAGCTCAAACCCTTGTAGGGGTATGTGGCGGGACCATCATCATCATCATCATCATCATCAACTCCTGGATGAACTCCCAAATGAACTTCCGTAAGAATTCCAGGAGGAACTTCTGGAAGAATTCTCAAAGAGATTCGGAGGAACTCCCAGAGAAATTCTCCGAGGAATTTCTGGAGGATTTTGTAGATTAATTTTCAAAAAAAATCCTGAATGAATTCCCGGAGGTGCTACTGCTGGAACAGAAGAACACCCGGAGTTGAATTTTTAGAGGAACTTTCGAAATCCCATTTCCCGTGAAATTCCTGCCATATATCCTCCTAATTCTTGGAGAAGTTCATGAAGGAATTTCTGAATAATTATCTGTAGGAATTCCCGGAAAAATACCAGGAGGAATTAATGCAGAAATTCCCACATGAAATGCTGAAGAAATTACCGGAGGTTAGTACTGAAGAAATTCCTGGATGAAATCTTGGAAGATATCTTGGAGGAACTCTCAAATTAATATCCGAATGAAATTCTGGAGTAAATTTCTAGTGAAGTCCGGAAAGCATTCTAGGACGATTCCGCGGAAAAATTTCGGGAGAAATTCCTGAAGGAATTCCTGGAGAAGTACCTGAAGCAATAACCGGGAAAATACCTGGAAGAATTTCCGAGGAAATACATGGACGAATTCCTGGAAATATTTCCAAAGAAATTTTTAGATGAATTCTTGAAGGATAATCTGAAGTAAAAGCGGAAAGAATTCCAGAACAAAATCCTAGAGAAATCCTACATGAAGAAGATTTTCGAACGTTTTCAGAGGTTTTTGTGGATAAATTTCCGGAGGACTTAAGAAGTTCCCAGGGGAGCTTCTAGAAGGATTTCAAGGAGAATTCTTGAGCCCGAAATTTTTCGAGTTGTTTTGCCCCAACCTGTCCCCTCTGGCTACGCCCTTGTATCATTCCCATAATTGCTTTGTAAAATCATGAAGTTTGAGGTGTCACACGACCTATTTTGAATCAATTTAGAAAATGGCCATTCCGTAGGTCCCCGGATTGTGGCCGGAATGGATCCGAGTGGGCCAGGGACCCTAAAAATATCATTCCCATCATTGTTAACAAGTTAACTCCATCGGTTGTCTTCTTTTTATTTTTAATTGGATTTGTCTATAATTATGCATCTACTTTGTAATTAGTCAAAATTCTTGTAATCAATATATATTTTCTTTACAAAATTACTTTTCTTATTAAAACTACACTGCCGCTAACCGCAAGTCGAGCACATCTGTATATGGGGCTCCATATACAGATGTGCTCGACTTGCGGTTAGCGGCAGTACATACCTGAGATGTTATGGAAACCAAGTGTTGAACGAGGGAATTACCTGGAAAAAGGAATAAAAAATTGCTTTTAAGTATTTAAAATAAATAAATTTAGTCAAATTCATGCAAATTTGAAACAAAACATTATTGTTTCTGACCCTTTACAAAAGTGTAACAGAGTGAATCAAAAATAAAAAAAATATTAACAAAATTCTTATCCCCACAACTGAAGCATAGTTTGGACAACCATAGATGTTCTCTGACTGTTAACTTGGTGTCAGCTATTGCACCATCGCTAAATCAACTACCATCACTGACTCTCTATCCATCTAAATCAAAGATCGTTCTTCATAAATTGTGACGGATTCATAATACCGTGCTTGCACATTTATATTACTTTAGACACGCGACCGAGAAGTGGCGACACACTGCACTCTGTAACCCCTCTCTCAGCCCTAGTATGATTTTAACGATGAACGATTTCGGTAAATTTAGGTCGAAATTGTGGCCCGTCGATGCCTGATACCGAACCCAAGCACTCGACTATGAGCGGAGTAGTTATTGCCAACTGTATAGGAACGATTTGCATGACTCTTCTCAACCAGTTATGTTTGAGCGTTCTGGTGTCTTGTCTCGTCAGCTTGTACTCTACGTAGGTACCCACTCCAAGTGCATTGCCGAATGGAAAAGTAAAAAAAAAAACAAATTTTCAGGAGAACGCTCATTGTCAGTCAGTATCTGTCAGTCAGCGCATTTCAACAGTTACTTTCCTTAACTCTTGAGGTAGGTTTGGGTCCTTATCGCTCACTTCGGTGGCTGAACATCAGTCAAAAGTCAACAACTGCTGAGCAAAGAGAGTGCAACAATGTTGTTGTCTTGTTTGGTGCGGAAGTCAAGTCCGGTCAACTTTCTCGCGTGCAACCCTCCTGTCTGACAATTATTAACTTTTCGGTGGAAATTGATTTGCAGCGTAGCGAAAACTTTTGATTAGATTGTCATCACCTTTCAGTGTTTGCACTGTGCACTGCGAGGTGTTTTTTACTGTCTGTTGAATCAAACGGGAATCAAAAAATGTCTTACGATTATGATCCTTTAACCACCATGCATCGCATTGTTTTGAATAGTTAAGTTTTAATATTCAGTGACGACTATTTGGTTTATAAGTAAGAGAAGTAAGTAATATTTTGCATTATCGAATCATACTTTTGACATAATCTAGTAGTTAGAAGTTCATTATTCAACACTAACACCTTATGTTCTGAATGTCTTGAAATTTCTAGCAGCTTTAGACAACCCCCTGAAAAACATAGAATACAACAGAATGTCATTCGGTGTATCTCGAAAAACACCAACCACCATCTAAATTGCACTCAACTGCAAACAATTAGTCAAATTGTCACACGAACTCAACCTTTTTTCTCGCACACCCAGCGGTTATTTCTCACGCACCATTAACATTTAATCAAAACAAACGGAGCGAGTGGCATGCTGCGATGGAGTCGTCGTCGTCTCGTGCCGCGAAAACGTTCGACGATTGTGCAATTTTCTGTTCTGTAAAATATTCGAGACAAATGATGACAGACCGTCCCGTTGTCGTCCGTCGTCCGGTGGAGGGCCATAGCAAGTCCTACCGACCGTTCTGCGTCAGTCAGTTTTTCGTAAAGAATTCTCCGTTTCTAGCGAGCATTTTCGTTTGATGCCTTCGAACCAACCGAACCAGGAAAAGAAAAGCTATTTAGGTTAAACATGCTGCCCGGGTGGATAATTTCTCGAACAACTGAAATGTGCATCGTTACATACTTCTGCGAAGGGGGGATGTGCGAACCGTGTGTGACGTTGACGAGCATTCAGAAATAATAATTTATAATTAAATCATTTACTTTTGCTTAAATTTTGTCCACACGGAATTCGGGAGCCGAAACGGCGGGAATAAATCATCGGCCTCAATCACGAGGGATGAAACCAACGTTGACTTTTCTCCCAAGGCCCGACAGAACCAGCCTCAGCAGTGCAAAGTAGAGACGATGTCATGGCTTGCACTTGCACTGACATTCGCTTTACGTGGACAATTTATGATTTTAATTTTAATTATTAATAAAGGGGAGAGAGTCGGACCGGGAGGGATCAGCTGTGCGGTTCGCTTTCTCTACCTTGTAGATGGTCACAATCAACAAACAACGACAGCTACCGAATGTATTTTCATAATAATCTGCTTAGCGCTGTCTTGGAGTAATACATTGGTTGCATTTGCATGATTAAAGAGACCGACACGACGACGTACGAGAACCATCACGATGCATTCCTTGACTTATTTTTTTGTAGATGAATTTAATCTAGCTAACCAATCCGAAAACAGGTGTCTTGGGAATGTCATGTACGGGAGTTAGATGAACGTCAGAATAGGAATCCATTTATCAAAAGTTACAAAATCCTTGTTCGTCATATGACGGAAATAGAAAACTTAAGCTTAAACGTTCGAATTCAAAATGTGAAAAATCGCCTTGGATTTGCTTCAGAACTAATTAAAGAAAAACTGACAACTAAAATGATAAATTGTTAATTTCTCTAGACAAAAAATAAGAATGCGCAATAATTCACTTAACAAACGTGGATAATTTCCCCATTTCACCCCCGTTTGCAAAGTTTTACCGTCGCCACCATCAGAAGAAGCATCACATGGTAGAGTACCCACACTGAAGGATCCCTACTTCGTTCGATTGTTCACATTTTTGTTTTACCTGCAACAACAAGTGCAACAATTGCACTCCACTGCTGCTGCACCCACCGAGGCACTATAGCATCGGATCGTGCGGTTGATGCCATGCTTGTTGTGTTGAGTAAATAAACGAACGTGCGCCTTGCAGATTGCACCTTTCCATATCGGCAAAGGTGGTGATGGATGGATGGTTGCTCTCTCAGCTCTGCTGCTTCTGCAGCACCGAACTCGATGAGTCTTCGCAGATATGGAATGTTCAGGTGTTGGGGCCGATGCACGGACGGGGAAGTATTATGTTATGTCAGCACTTGGTGGGAATTTTGTAATTATTTAAGGCTTTGTTTGCATGTGAAGAGAGTACGCGGAAAATGAGGTACGATGGCGTTGGTTTGGGAGTGCGAAATTTTCAGTAAATTTTAGAGCATTTTGCATGTTTACAGAAATCGTTGATCAGGTCTTGATATCAAGTTGAGCATGCACTACATCAACATAATAGGGGTCGGATCCAAATCGTTGGACGGTAAATTGAAATAACTTGGAAGGATCTGGGTTCATATCGCCTAGCAATACTGAATTGACAAAATTATGAAGTACTTTGATAAAAATTGAGGCTGTAGGGATCCTTCAGTATAGGTTTGCCAATTGTTAGAACGCTTTAAGCTCGAATTCTTCAATTACCATAGAGTTTAGATACGGAAATTTGAAAAGAGATAAATCTGGGTGTAGAATGGAAGATTTTGCTACGTTGTTAACAAAAGTTTCGGGATGGGAGCTGAAGAAGATTATTTGTGAGCAGAGTCTATAGTGCGAAAGTGTTTAATAAACCAAAACTATATGGGAGGGTAATTGGAGAAAGGATTGTGATCTGGAGGGATTAGGGAAGATCCATAAAGTACGTCACGCAAAAATTGGCGATTTTCGACCCCCCCTCTCCCCTTCGTCACACTTTTTGTATTGAATCTCTAAAATTTTTGTATGAGTCGTCACGCTGCTCGTAGCCCCCCCCCCCCCCCCGGAGCGTGACGTACTTTGTGGACGGCCCCTTAGGGGTATTGTTCAGGAAACGAACAATTCTCGCTTAACTTTTCAAAAGGACCTAAGTAACATTTTTTCATGAATTAATTTGAATACTGCAATCAAAAGCTTTCATGTTGTTCTGTTGATTGCGCTATTCAAATTAATTCATGAGAAAAATGTTACTTAGGTCCTTTTGAAAAGTTAAGCGAGAATTCAGTGTAACTTCTGAGCTCGTGAACCGATTTTAACCAAATTTGGTACACATATTTTTTATCCTGAATAGACGATTGTAGAGATTGTAGAGGGGCAGCAGGGACTATGTCCAAGGGCTTGACGATCCCTCCCCAGGCCATCTGCGAGTTGTGGGGCTTGCCTAGAATGTGGTGGGGTTTGACAGTGGGCCCTGTTAAACCTCTATAAAAAGCTGCATGTATCCGCAAGTAGGCCCCACCAAAGCGACCGTGTGCCGCACAAAGCGCACAAGCCCAAGTCCTGGTGTTAGGTGGGACGCTAAACAGCCCTGACACGACGGCCCTCCGACGAGACAGGAGGTTTGCGCAGGACCAATAAGCTGCCTAGAAAACCAATCATTACGAACAATATAGGAGATAATGCGACTCGATATAATCGGCAAAGACCTAGGCGACGAATACAGGATCACGATTGGAAGCTTGGAACTTGGAACTTCGACATCGTGCCGCTGCAGCAGATTTGCTGGACAGGACAGAAAGTGTGGAAAAGCGGGCATCGAGCGGCTACCTTCTACCAAAGGTGTGGCACCACCAACGAGCTGGGAACCGGCTTCATAGTGCTGGGTAAGATGCGCCAACGCGTGATTGAGTGGCAGCCAATCAACGCAAGGATGAGCAAGCTGAGGATTAAAGGCCGTTTCTTCAACTATAGCATCATCAACGTGCACTGCCCACACGAAGGGAGACCCGACGACGAGAAAGAAGCGTTCTACGCACAGCTGGAGCAGACATACGATGAATGCCCACTGCGGGACGTCAAAATCGTCATAGGTGACATGAACGCACAGGTAGGAAGGGAGGAAATGTATAGACCGGTCATCGGACCGGATAGTCTGCGCACCGTATCGAATGACAACGGCCAACGACGCATAAAGATCACCTAACCAAGAAACGGAAAACCAAATCGACCAAATCGACGGTAAATTCTTCTCCGACATCACGAACGTCCGCACTTACCGCAGTGCGAATATTGAATCCAACCACTACCTCGTTGCAGTATGCCTGCGCTCAAAACTCTCGACGGTGTACAACACGCGTCGAAGTCGGACGCCGCGGCTTAACATTGGGCGGCTACAAGACGCTAGACTAGCCCAAGAATACGCGCAGCAGCTGGAAGTGGCACTCCCAACAGAAGAGCAGCTAGGCGCAGCGTCTCTTAAAGATGGCTGGAGAGACATTCGATCCGCCATTGGTAGCACCGCAATCGCTGCACTTGGCACGGTGCCTCCGGATCAGAGAAACGACTGGTATGACGGCAAATGTGAGCAGTTAGTGGAAGAGAAGAATGCAGCATGGGCGAGATTGCTGCAATACCGCACGAGGGCGAACGAGGCACGATATAAATAGGCGCGGAACAGACAAAACTTGATTTTCCGAAGGAAAAAGCGCCAGCAGGAAGATCGAGACCGTGAAGAGACGGAGCAACTGTACCGCGCTAATAACACACGAAAGTTCTATGAGAAGTTAAACCGTTCACGTAAGGGCCACGTGCCACAGCCTGATATGTGTAAGGACATAAACGGGAACCTTCTTACGAACGAGCGTGAGGTGATCCAAAGGTGGCGGCAGCACTACGAAGAGCACCTGGATGGCAATGTGGCAGACGAAGATGGCGGTATGGTGATGGACCTGTGAGAACGCGCGCAGGACATAATTCTACCAGCTCCGAATCTCCAGGAAATCCAGGAGGAGATTGGCCGGCTGAAGAACAACTACCAGGAGAGCTATTTAAACACGGTGGTGAGGCACTGGCTAGAGCGCTGCACTGGGTCATTACCAAGATTTGGGAGGAGGAAGTTTTGCCGCAGGATGGAAGGTGTCGTGTGTCCCATCTACAAAAAGGGCGATAAGCTGGATTGTAGCAACTACCGCGCAATCACATTGCTGAACGCCGCCTACAAGGTACTCTCCCAAATTTTAAGTCGTCGACTAGAACCAACTGCAAGGGAGTTCGTGGGCAGTACCAGGCGGGTTTCATGGGCGAACGCTCCACCACGGACCAGGTGTTCGCCATTCGCCAAGTACTGCAGAAATGCTGCGAATACAACGTGCCCACACATCATCTATTCATCGACTTCAAAGCCGCATATGATACAATCGATCGGGACCAGCTATGGCAGCTACCCAAGCAGCACGCGCAACATCTTTCAAATAGGTGTTTGTTCCTTATAAATTGCATTGAAGACACTGGTAATACATCGAGTCACATTAAAGCCACTTCCCAGTTTCAGAAAATCACAATGTTTCATTTCCGTTTACGTGGCGTCGCAATATTCTACCCATCTGACTTCTTGGGTGGTTTAAAATTCGATGTGTTTCAAATCAAGGTCCATGGTTCGATTCCCGGTTGGTGTTTGTGTTTTTATTTTCATTGTAGCCGCAAGATGTTGCAAATAGGCTCCACCTCTTGCGCTTTTTGTGTCACAAAGGAGTTCCAAATACGACGCGTTGTGCATAAGTCAGACCTTTAGTAAGTCACACCACAGTTGTTGTTACTCAGTGAGAAACAAGAGGTGTTGGTTGGATAATGCACGAACACGGTTTTCCTGATAAACTGACACGGTTGATCAAAGCGACGATGGATCGGGTGATGTGCGTAGTTCGAGTTTCAGGGACATCCTCGAGTCCCTTCGAAACCCGCAGAGGGTTACGGCAAGGTGATGGTCTTTCGTGTCTGCTATTCAACATCGCTTTGGAAGGGGTAATAAGAAGAGCAGAGATTAACACGAGTGGTACAATTTTCAAAAAGTCCGTCCAGCTATTTGGCTTCGCCGACGACATAGATATTAGGCACGTAACTTTGAGAAGATGGAGGAAGCCTACATCAGACTGAAAAGGGAAGCTAAGCGGATCGGACTAGTCATCAACACGTCGAAGACGAAGTACATGGTAGGAAGAGGTTCAAGAAACGACAATGTGAGCCACCCACCGCGAGTTTGCATCGGTGGTGACGAAATCGAGGTGGTAGAAGAATTTGTGTACTTGGGCTCACTGGTGACTGCCGAAAATGACACCAGCAGAGAAATTCGGAGACGCATAGTGGCTGGAAATCGTACGTACTTTGGACTCCGCAAGACGCTCCGATCGAATAGAGTTCGCCGCCGCACCAAACTGACTATCTACAAAACGCTCATTAGACCGGTAGTCCTCTACGGACACGAGACCTGGACGTTGCTCGTGGAGGACCAACGCGCACTCGGAGTTTTCGAAAGGAAAGTGCTGCGTACCATTTATGGTGAGGTGCAGATGGCGGACGGTACGTGGAGGAGGCGAATGAACCACGAGTTGCATCAGCTGCTGGGAGAACCATCCATCGTTCACACCGCGAAAATTGGAAGACTGCGATGGAGACTCCGATGGTAATCCGGTGAAAATGGTTCTCGACAACGATCCGACGGGGACAAAAAGGCGAGGTGCACAGCGGGCAAGGGGGATTGATCAGGTGGAGGACGATTTGCGGACCCTCAGCAGACTGCGTGGTTGGCGAAGTGCAGCCATAAACTGAGCTGAAATGACCTGTTCGGACCAATGACCAATTCGGCCAAATTTCCTGTTCGAACAAATGAGCTATTCAGCCAAACAATCTGTTCGGCCAAATGTTCTATGCAGTCAAAATAGGATATTCAATTCGGCAAAATGTCCTATTCGACCAAATGTCCTGTTCGGCCAAATGTTCTATTCGGCCAAAGGACCTTTTCGGCAAACAGACCTATTCGACCAAATGACCTATTCGGCTGGATGACCCGGTCAGCCAAATCACTTTCGGCCAAATGACCCTTCCCCATATTTTATAGATAAATATAATGGAAATTTTAACATAGTAAAATTGTGTCACATACAGTAGAGAAGTGTTGTAGAACGATATCGGCATGTTATTTGACTAATTTGTTCAATTTTTTTATAAGCCTTGTTCGTTTCATAAATTTGATGCACTTGTCACGCTTGGGTAGTTCTATATTTTTGTCACGTGCATTTGACATAATGTCATTTAAATGACATTTTCCCTCCAAGATTACACATTTAATGCAATGTCTTGTTAGACAAAGCAGTAGGTACGGTTGTGGGGAAATTATACAAATGAATGTCAGTAAAATTTTACAAACACATTAGAAACCAAGATGTAGTTCCTTCAAAACGTCTCTCACAATTTATTTCTAATCTAGAAAATCCTCTACGAACCTTTTGAAAACAGGCTGGTTCATCCCCACTGATGTCACCTTCTTCTTCTTTGAATTCATCGAATTAACTATCTTTGCATAAAACAATGGATAATAAATCCATACGTAAACATAAAATACGTCGATTAGGTTTTGACTCTATTTGGAGCGAAATCATTTTTCCTGCAGAATTACGAGCAAGTTAGCTCGCGCATGAAGCGTCGATGATTGAGATTTGAGCATGATTCTACTAATACTGATAAGAATGTAGGAAAGTCTTATACAGAATTCTAAAAAAAATATAACATTCAGAAGTGTGGAGAAAAAGATGATGAGACTATGAGAGTACTATGAGAAGACTATGACTAAGACTATGAAAGAGTCGCTTGATTTCATCTGAACGAACTCAGAAAATTGGTAATAAGTCCGTGTACTTAATGAAAGCGTGGGGGCTCAAGTCTCATTGCAAAATTTCAATAAATATCACTATTCATATGTTAGCCATAACATCATTTTGTGTTTCGAAATTGAACTTCTTTTTTAAAAAAGAAGACATTGCCTTCCCACAAAGTCATGGAGCCGGAAAAACTAAATATTGAATATTATTTATTAGATACGACAGAAAAACTGTCGGCGTATTTGGAAAACATTTACCAGATAACAATAACTTCATCAGAAACGCTGATTAGCGTAAGTTTATTCTGAATTCCCGTAAATTTGTTTTTGAATTTCTCAATTACTTTTCCAGGAATTTTAGTTAACCAGATGAAAATATTGTTCTGAAATTTTATTCTGTAAATTCTCTAGGTTGCTTCCAGGATCTTCATAGTTTTAATAATTCTTTCAGAATTTCCCAAGAACGTTGTCGACGCTTTGGCAGAAGTTTTGCAATAAATGACTTTGCATGGTTCTACTGGTTCATGAAACAGTTTTTATAGGAGCTTCACTATGAAAAACTTTAGAATTTTAGCCAAGAATTGTTTTAGATTTTTTCATTACTTTGTAGAAACAGAAGAGCCTACTACGTTTTTGGACTCATATTTTTCAGGAAATGAAAGGAGCCAAAATCTAAGGTACTTATTTTGAATATTTTATATTGTTTATGTTTGAATAAATTTTGGTTTATAAGATTAAAGTGTCAGACTGTATCGATACTATGATAAACAGCGAACGCATGGTGTGTAGTTACACAAGAGAGATCAGCTAATATGTGTTTTGCCACTATGTCAACATCACCATTTTTTTTAATTGCGGTCACTATTATTGAGAATTATTTTTTTAAATGACATCAGTTTACCATGTTTGTTCACTATTGAATTTGTTCAATTGAAAGTTTTCTGCCATCTTTCTCCTAAATAAGCTTGAAAGTGCGATAGCTATGTCGAATAAACCCGAGAAAGTTCATTGATTAATCAGTGGATCAAAGAGCATTGCCATGCCAGTAATCTACTTACTCCACTTCCGTCGGGACAATAATAACCGGAATTTCCCAAGAAATCCACCATCTCACGCTGCTTATCGCCAGCCGCCAACGGCGAAAGATTCAGACGATTATGTTAACAGCCACCACGCGGGTCGCCTTGAAATTTATTGCCCTTCGAAAAAATTTCCCCTTCCTTTAACACTGCCACCGACACACGGACGGGCTATATTTCGGCGCGATTCGTTCGCGACGACGCACGCTTCCTTTCAATTTCTAGATAAGAGAAAGGTAAACACCGGCCGACCGAACGAAACATTTCGTTCCGTACGGCTGGGTGTCGAAACGCACCGCCAGAAAGTCCGTCGGCGACTTCCTCCATGTTCTGAAATAATGGTTGCGCCACACTAATCAGCTGTTAGCTAATACAACAAACCTACCAATGACACGGCGCACTATCACCCGTCAGCAGCCAGTAGAATAGGAAACTACTTTCAATGCTACTCAGAAATGTCCGATCACATGAGTCGATCACCTTGAGGCAAGTTGGGGCTGCCACACTGCCGCGCAGAAGAAATATGACAAACGCTGTGCTATTTAGGATGGAAAGGGATTGGGCATATGGTCGTGGTAACTGACCCTCACCACCTTCGATCAAGACGTAAGCGTCGATCAAGATTCAGAAAAGGTTTTCCGCCAAATTATGGACGGGTGTGTATTATTTGATGATAGGCAAAACGAGGCAGAGAGCTTGTGCGGAGGCGCGTGAATTTGTATTTGTTTATGAATCGAAAAACGAGAAAACGACTGCCCTGCGGCACGAGACTGTCACTTTTGGTCGTTTGTTATTGTCGATCGGCATCACGAGAACAGCCTTGCCTTTTCTTCTGTTGAGCGGAAACATTCTTGCTCTGTAAGTTTTTTGTTTTCATCATACCTACTTGTATGGTATTTTTTTCAAAATGATGGATTATATTGTTTTATCAAATTAGAGGCTTATAGGTTGCCAAGCACCAGTGCGTGCCGCCTTTCATAGTCTCCAAGGTAGTATTTAACCACATTTAACCCTTAAATGCGCAAGTTGGTTTATACAATTGGTTAACATTAGACGAATTTTTGGTACGATGTTTAACACAATAATGTGCATTAAAGGGATGAGTATTTCTTGTTTTCAAACAGCAAATTGAAATGTAACGTACAAACAAAATAATGTATAACGTCAACCTTAGCAAAAGCATGCTACTTGAATTTAAGGCCAAATTAAATAAAAACTATCGCCAGATTTTGTCATTGTGTCGCTACTTGTTCAAATCAGAAAATAGGTATGCAGCAGTAAAAATTTTAATCGTGAAAATTAGGACCGTTAGCCTAATTTTTTAAGCTTTATTCAGGTGTTGTTTTTAATCTTTAAACTAAGTTCAGCACCGCGTTAGCTTAAAGTTTGCTGCCAGCAAGGAAATTGAAACAAATCAGCTACTCGAATTACTCGAGTTTGATCATGAAACTGAGAATAATATGATCGAATGGAAAAATAGTCATAAATATATAAAAAAAAAAGAAAAACAAGTGCACAATTGTCGTCTCTTACAAACGACGATCAAACGCAAAACCTTTATACATACGAATATCAGTAAGATAATCGTGTAGCTAAACGTGGAATCAAATTTTGAAAGCGGATTGACCTTCAATTTTTGTGGTCTTTAAGCATACCATACGGTGTCATCCGCGCACGTGAGTACCTAATGCGACAACACTGTTCCAAAACAGTCCCAATGAATGACACACGTGTGTGGGAAGTGAAGACTTAGTATGTTCATTGGTGTTTCGATGGCACGTCAAAGCTAGGCTAATTTGTTCGAAGATGATCATGATTGGATTAACTTTCCTATTGCTGGGGACGAGATCAATGAAGCCAACTAATGGATTTGTTCGGAATATATGGGTCGAACGAGTTTGTTTTGATCAAAGAACAGTGAGCGGCATAAATTAGACGAGTAAACATATCGGGAAGTGTAAAATAATAGTATCAATACGATTAGGAGGATCTGATCACCTATATTGTTATGGTAATATCTTCAAAAACATTTTAAAACAAAGAAAAATAAATTCTTGAAAAAGGATTTACATTTTTATATATTCTGCTCTAGTTGTCTTTTCTCAGCCCTTCGGAACAGGTTTGAAGAGATTTTATGTAGCCGTAAAAACATCCAAATCATTTGTACCAAAAGCTTGGTATTCACATTAAGTAACCTTGATGTTCATGGTTCACAACATAAAGGTTATGCATTCGCCAGTTTTGAATCGTTGGGTCTTTTGAGGTAAGGACAGACTGGTGGAATTAGTTCTTTGGAATAAGTATTTTTTAATTGACTACCAATAGTTGCTACTACTCTTATTATTCCCATGTTGCCAACATGAGGGCTATATTTGGAGTTTAAATCGCACCAATGGATTTTTTTTGTCTTAGAGGTTTTCAGCCCTGGGCTGGCTCATCTCTTTAGGAACCAATGGAAATCTTCACCGGTTTTTTCTTCCATTTTCTACTGTTTATTTAACATTGAACAAAAAATGATATATAGATTTTTCGCATTCGAACGAACAAATTTCTTGCGATTCTGCAGGAAATCATCTCACGTAAATTCATTAAAACTTGCATTAGTGTACCCATTCGTCAAAGAATCATTTCGCTCAAAACTATGGTTTACACAAAACGGAATGCCCATTATTCTATGCGAATAACGTTGATTAGCTGTTTTTGAGAATGGAAAACACATAAAAATCTTTATTTGTTATTTATTTGCTCAGACTAAGGCCGGAGTGGCCTGTGCAGTGCATGAAAGTCTTCACTATTCAGCTCGGTCCATGACTGCACTTCGCCAACCACGCAATCTGCGAATGCGATGATTGGACAATGATTCAAATGGATGACAAACGGATGAATCGTGCACGAGTTTTCGGCCGATGAGTTAGATATCAGCCCAAATATGTCCACCAAGTACATGTCCTCCACTTGCGTCTCAAATCCAGGCATATGAGATATTGTAAGATCTCCAAATTGTCCTGGAGCTTGAATAGAATGGTCTACCGCATCAATCACGATTTCTATGATGTCCCAAACCGCGATATCATTCCACTTATGTCCTTTAAGCATATTTGTCTTTCATTTACTCCCAAATTCAGGCATAGATGTTGTAAGATATCCAAATTGTCCTGGAGTTTTAATCAAACGGTCTACCGCATCTGCCACGGCATTCGTGATGTCCTCAGCCGTGATATCAACTCAATTATGTCCTCCGAGTATTTGAATTTCATTTGCTTTTCAAATCCAAGCATATGAGATGTTGTAAGATCTGCAAATTGTTCTGAAATTTAAACCAAATGGTATACCGAATCAACCACGACTTCTGCGATGACCACAGTTAGGGTGTAACGGCAATTATGTTATCTTGTATATTTTGTTTGTAGATGCCAGACATTACTAAATTATTGGGGAGGGTTCGTTTGGCCGAAACCTATTCGGCGGAAACCCATTTGACTGAACGAATCATTAGGCAGGTCGAAATCCATCTGGCCGAAAGTCATTTAATCGAATGGGTCATTCAGCCGAAAAGGTCATTTGGTCGAATAGGACATTTGGCTGAATAGGGCATTTGGCCGAATAGGACATTTGGTCGAACATGTAATTTGGCCGAATGGGTTATTTGGCCGAATTGGTCATATTATTTGATTATTTGAAAAGTGTGAAATGAGCTGGGGAAAGTGAGACGTCTCTTTTTTTCAATGAGTTGTCCCACTTCTCATTGTGTTTCGGATGATGACCGAATTGGTCATAGGGCCGAGTAGGTTATTTGAAAAGTGTGAAATGAGCTGGGGAAAGTGAGACGTCTCTTTTTTTCAATGAGTTGTCCCACTTCTCACTGTAAAAATTGAGTAGCGTGAAGTGAGAAGTGAGACGACTCACTACTCAGTTATCACTTCTAACTGTAAAAATTGAGAAGCACAAAGTGGGTAGTGAGACATCTCAGTTCGCACTACCCCATTCGCATTACTCACTTTTCACAGTGAGAAGTGAGACATCTCACTTCTCACTTCTCATTTTTCACTTATTTCTGTAAAAAGTGTGAAGCGCAAAGTGAGTAGTGAAACGTCTCACTTCTCACTTTTCACAGTGAGATGTGAGAAATAAGGAGTGAAAAATGAGTAGTGAGCCGTCTCACTAATCAGTTTTTATCTCTCACTTCTCACTGTACATTTCTTACTTATCACTTCTCACTGCGTAAAGTGAGATGTCTCACTTTTCACTTCTCCCCCCTCATTTCCCACTTATCATTTCTCACTGCGTAACGGAAGAATATCAAAATAAAAAGCGAGACGCCTTTCTTCTCATTCATCACTTATAATTTCTGATTTCTCACTTTCCCAGTGAGATGTGAGACGTCAAATGACCTGTTTGGCCAAATGCCCTATTCGGCCAAATGACCTTTTCGATTCTATCATAAATGCCCGAATGACATAGAACAGAATTTCATTCACCTGAGAGATGCATCTGAACACGAGAACGCGTGTTCATGTTCAAAACGTTCTGAACACTGCACACTGTTCAAGAGCACTGACCTAACTTGGCAACTTGTATCCTAGGAAAACAAATTCAAGCGACGGTATGCTACATATTTCTTGGCTAGTAATGGAACACGTGGGCATCTAACGGATAGAAATCAAGCATGCTCGTAGGTTTTTGCATAGTTCCAAATCTAAGGAATCTTAGTTACCATGATCGTTTTGCTTGCGTACCAACCCAGTGCACACTGAACTGTGCTCAGAGTTCAAAACTAAGAACACCAAGGCACGCTCTTGGCTCATGTTATTCAGGATGCATCTCTGCGCCTGGAAAGATTTGCTCGGATGGACCGGATGGATATTCCGTTGTTATCAACACGGCCCGTGAGTTTCAGTTGATGAAATCGGAACAGTAACAAAATCGGAATATTTTTTTTTGTCAATTTTATTTAGCTAAAATTTTAAGCTGGGAAAATGTTAGATTTTTAGGTTCTAACATTTTTTAATGCTAAGGGACTGTCCATAAACCACATGAACATGCTAGTGGGAAGCAAGGGTAAGTGAAAAAAGACCAAAGTTATTATATAGGAAATGTATATTGATCATCAGTGGTGACTGATTGAGGTTCCTGGCAAGAATAGAGTGTATCAAAGGAGCGCCCATAAATTATGTCACGCAAAAATCAACCATTTACAATCCTTTATTGTCCTTTTTTTTTGAATACATATTTGAAAATTTATATGCGTAGTCAGACACCCATCTCACTAGAAGCGTGACGTAATTTATGGACGTTCCCTAAGTGGCATCCGTTGATAACATAACAATAAATTTGACAATATTTGACCTCCTTAACCCTTTCGAGACGGATGGATTATATATGCCCAGCGTTTTGGATTGGCTGTGAAAAATCATAGAAGAGAGCTAGGTCTTTAGTTTCTTCAAGAAAAATGTTCATCATGATATCGGCTACCCAGTTTGACTGTACCTTGAAGACCCAGATATCCAAAACCTTTGGAAGATTTTGCTTCTGACAGCATGCAGATGAATCTGAAATATTTGGATCCTATTCCACATTGTTAATCGATTTTACCACTCATTCAAGTTTGGTCATCTTGATCGTTGAGACAGTGATCATTTTTCAGGGAATACGAGATACTCAAGTTTCTCCAAAACGTTTTCGATTTTAGCCCACGGTATCTACCAGATCAACCAAGGCTTATGCAATGTCTTCATCATCGGCATATATCCAATCCAGTCTAATAGGCACATGCGCATCATGTAAATCTAATTTTCTCGACTATGTGATTTTCAAGCTACTCCAAAACGTTCCCAAGTTGAAACCAAAGTATCTACCGAACAACCAAGGCTTTTTGCAATGTCGTCAAGATCGATATGTACCCAACCTGGCTCAATAAGCATATGCGCACCATACAAACCCAATTTTCTTGAATTCGAGATGTTCAAGACAAAACATTCTCGAGTTGAGCTCAAGGTATCTACCAGATCAGTTAATCAAGGAATAATGTAAACGTTTTCGAGTTCAGTTCAGAGTATCTACTAGATCAATCTTGACTTTTGCAATGTCCTTATCATCAGTATGTACCAAAAAGCAGAGAATCCAGTTAGCCTTGCGAGCATAGGCGTAGGATTGCCAATCCGGAAATGGTGAGTTAGATCCGGTCTGGTCTAGGATGTTTTCGGGTGGGAAACATTCTAGATTCCATGCTCGATGGAACTGCTGGGATGTTTAGTGATGCACGGATGTATAATTTAGGACTTGGTTGATCGGGTAGATCGCATGTTCGGAACTCGGTTTATTCGGTTTCGGTTTATGTTTATTCAAAACATGATCAATTTATGGCTTACGATCACATAAATATTTTTAGACATATATCTTAGCCTAGGACATTTTGTTTGTTGACATATTTCCTGATGCAATCGAGGCCATGTACTCGAGAACAGTTTGGACGGCCTAGAACAACCGAAAAAAATATTCCAACCCTGTTTTAGATATATCAGAACGCCAGATAACAATGTAATCTTTCGTCCTGAAGTGATAAAGTGCAAACAAACCCGCATCTTGTCACTTTTATTTCGAAGGGGGAAGTTGGTGAAGAGAATCATCTCTTTTTAGTTACGGCCTTATTATCGCTAGGGCTTGAAATATTATAAATACAACATTTGACCAAAAAGTAACCCAAGTTGATTTATTTTGAACGTTTGACAAAATTCTCTAAAAAAATGATTGAATTTTCTTGTTGATGAAAACGGAATAATTTTGTTGACGAAATCGGAGCGTGATAAAATCGGAGCGTGACAAAATCGGAACGTGATAAAATCGGAACATATCATCCAAATAGATTTTTTTAAAGGATAATTTTTTACTAAAGTTCAATAATCCATATAGTAGGGGGAACTGGACACGATCCTCACTTTTTGTTTCGGAGGTTTCTCGATGTAAAATGCTCAAATTTATACTATTTTAGATAAACTTGATAAACAATTGGGAACATCATTGGAAGAAATTATTTTTTCATGAAAGTTTTCAAAAAATCGATCAAAACTTGCGGGAGACTTGATCCCCATATCGGGAGTAATTGACGATTAGGCCAAGACCTTTTGATCAAGGAAGATCTTTATCTTTATCTTATCTGAGAGCATAATTCTGCCTTCTTTATGGCTTGGGCTGTCCTTTAGGGATGTTTGTTATGCCTAACGACATATACCATAAATTGTTGTACTAAAACATGAGCTAGTCCAGAAATGTAAAGAGTAAATAACTTCTTCTGCAATATGATTCTATACTAAGCGAAAAACTATCACGATAAAAATAGTTGAAATAAGGCATTACAGTCTTTTTGCATTTTCTAGGTACATGCGTGCCATTGAAGAAGGAACCAAAGTTACAAAAGCAAATTAAGTTGGATTAAGTAATTATTCACGCTTTGCTTGATGCCAATCGAAGAACAGCTCAACTTGACTAAATGACTGGTTCAGGCCATTCGGGTCAATGGTCCATTCGGGCCATGATCCATCTGGGTGTTTGGTCTTTTCGGGCGTTCGTCATTCGGACGAATGGAATTCGGGCTTATGTCATTCGAGCGTTTGTGATTGAACCTTTTCGGCCAAATGACCTTTTCGGCTGAATGACCTTTTCGGTCAAATGACTTTTTCGGCCAAATGGCTATTCGGCCAAATGACCTATTCGGGAAATTGACTTATTCGGCCTTTCGGCCAAATGGCAATGGCATGGCAACGGAATTCGGCCAAACGGTTTTTCCCCTAAATTATCATTTTACTCGGTTACATTTGTGCAAAAAGTACGTGAGAAAGAGTTTGATCGGAGAATGAATTGCAAGAGTGCGGTTATGTGCCGAATTGTTAGGAATTTGGGCACATCAGTATGCACTGAACTGCAAAGATCGACGGATGTCTTCCATGGGTTAGTAGGAAAAGCACCTGAGATCGGGTTCGCGAGCCCCATCGAAGGAACTGGTCACCTCCAATACGTTTTACGTACTAAATCTTTCATTTATGAGTTGGTAAAAAGAAGCGAATAAGGTTAGTTCAGCCGGTTTTCGCAGTGAAAAAAAAAAGGAAATTTTCAAGTGTTTAATGTAGAGCTGTGCAAACATGTTGAGTAAAACTACAAGAATTTTTTATATTTAATATTTTGTTATTTTCCGAAAAATATTGACTTCACTGACCTTTGGTTACAAATAGTGACATTTTAGTGACTAGATTCAAAATAGTGACCCAGTAACTAAAAAGTGACTTGCTAACAACCCTGCTAGTTTCAGTCAAAATTTCTCAATTTTACCCACACGTTCAAAAGTTACAAGTTACGCAATGTGTCTCATTTTCATCGAATACAGTCTTTATAAAGAAAACCCAAGATATAAATATCTACCCTTTCCGTTCTTGAATAATGCAATCCTCATAAGCTCGAGCTACCACGAGTACGCTCCCAACAAACAACGGAAGAGGATAAAGCGTTAATTCACCAAAAAACAGTCTTCTTCAGCTAAGAACTTGTTTATTCAGCAAAAATTGTTTGTTAGGTTGATCTACATCCCGCAAACTGTTAGTAGTAAGATGATACTTATTGTTAATATCATTGTTCATAACTGCGGCTCTGACAAGTGTTATACACGCCTGAGTGTTATACACGCCCATGTACGATTCGAATACGACCTTCTCCGAGCTCAGCCTCTTGTTTAGACTTCTTCGGTAGCAGCATTGGATGAACTTCGTTGTTCTGAGTTGATGATGATCCTGCTGGCTATCAGCTCGGGTTTCGGTCTATTTGCGAAGGTGTTGCTACAACAATAGCTGTGATTAAATATTTTTCCATGACGAACATTGCACTTTGTTTACTGAGCAGTACCGTGGGGCATCGAAATCCGTACACTTAAGCACCTCAGTATATGAAAAAGTCTCTAGAAAATAGGAATCGAATGCAAATGAAACGTTTATCGTTGATACAGGAGAACAAAGGCTTCTACTTTTGAAGTGTTACGCATTTACACATTAGAAACTACTAAAAACATGATAAAATAATGAATTTAAATCAACACCTCTTGAACCGGAATCCGTCCACCGTGGACGGATTTCGAATCAAACAATCAAAATCCAAACAGTCATTTTTTACCTAAATATTTAAAATCAAGCAGACTAATTTACTAAACTACCACTGTAAATAGTTAAATTTGCACATCGATTTGTATTCTGCTTAACTTACTTTATTAACCGCAATTTGCAATTCAAACAGTTACTTTTGGTGCAATTATGTTCTACACGCAAGCAAATGTTTCCAGACACTCCGCGTTTGATGGGTTGCGATTTATTTTTGATTTGTGTTGTTTTAATTTCAAAGCCTACTTTTCACCTCAATGGCCTAAAAGCTTACTCTCAAGTATATGAACAGGATAAGATAATTTTTTTGTGAGTTAATTTCCTTCAAATTTTGGTGCTATACGGATTTCGATCCCTCAGAAAGATCAAATGATTGGATGGTATGCAATCTCTAATTCAAGTAGCTTTGAACGGCTGCAATAGATAAAACTAAATATGTCCCTAAAAGTAATCTTTCAGAAATTCCGTGTGAGACAGAGGCATGATATTCATAATATTTGGAGGAATCGATATTTTATAAAAAATAATAGGCCTGTGTTATTTAATTTCTGATTTCGTTTTTTTAGGAAACCATGAATCTCTGTGCACGTGTAATGTATAAATTTTCACAGGTGACGGCTTGTCCGACATCTATAATTATTTGATTAAAAATTGTCATATTTACCAATTAAAATATGGAAACAAGAAATCGTGGGATACCCCCGCAGTAAAAACGATAAACAATCTATTTAACAATTTAACAACAATTTAACAAAAAAATGGTTTTCGTACGGCCGAGTTGCCGAATAATATGCAATTAATTGTAATCAAGTGTCGGTCTTTCACCGTCATTAGTCGTCTGAGTACACGCGACCGCTTACGTAAAAGGCAATCAAACTCATCAAATGCTTTAGCCAAGCAAGCCTTTGGCACAGCAGAGTGCGATTGAATTCGCATTCTATACCGTCCCGCCCAGACAGTTACTGGGGGGCATGGAGTGCGATCCTCTCGTTTAATAAACAATGTGCACTCGCTTGGCTGTGGGTATACAATAGTAAAGCACATGTGGAGATTGGACAAATCAAGCATCCGAAAGATATTCAATTTGCAAAAAAGAGAGCTAACTGCGGTGGAGGTTGGTACTCGGATTCTGATGGCTTTTCCGAAAACGTGACCTTTAAGTGGTCTTGTTGTGTAGGGGTTATCACGCCTATCTAGAGAGTAGGAGGTTGAGGGTTCGAGACACGTGGATTTTTTTTCGCAAATTTCATATCAATTTGTCCATTTCGAAACATATGCTGTGCATATGCACAGCCAAGATATTTAACAAAAAAATGGTTTTCGTACGGCCGAGTTGCCGAATAATATGCAATTAATTAACAATCTATTTACAATTATTATTGGAAAAATCACAAAAATGAGAAACAAAACAATTTGCGTTCCAATTCTTTGTTTTTGATTGATATTGATTTGGGAACAGTTTTTGAACTCAAGTAGCAGTAACCCTACCCAAATTCGAATGAATCGTATGGAAATCAAAAAATACGGATTTATCCATCTCCGGAAAAGAACGAATCAACCAAAATCTATGAGATCGTATTTATATCGGTTTTACGAGAAATTGTTACCTTTGGAAGTTGGCAAAGGGAATCATGTAACCAATAGGAATAGCTTCGATAATAATTGAAGATTTTGCTTTGAACGCATTCCTGAAAAATATTTAACAAGTAAGCAGCTTAAATGTTATGTCCCACGATGAGATATAGTTCATCTGGTCACTTTGGTTCAAAAGAAATTAAGCTTTTATATATTTTGACAATTTTATTTGAAATATTATAAAATTATTTTGAGCTTTGTCATAAGACTTAGTCGTCGAGTCAAGTACGAGACACTGAAGACGGCCTTACTGTTGAGGTCGAAATACGTATCTATATACAATTAAGTGGTGGAATTCAATGGGATTGTAAAAACTCGTCTTATGACAAGTTGAAATATCTGTCAATATGAGTTGATATGTTTCGCGTCTTCTACCAAACGGAAGTGAAAAACATCGTGAGTAGTTCTGAAATAAGCGAAACAGTATTTTTTTTTACATTTGTGACTTCCGCACCCAGTTGTATGAGGTAAAAATAACCATGAAAATCGTTACAGCTAAGACATTTAAGCAGATTTTGCTCAGCTAGGGCACATTGCCACTCATTCCCCTACTAAAAACCAAGTAATTTGGTTGTAATGCGCCCGAGTAATACACGGTAATTGGGGGTAATACACGGTAGTTGAAATGATGAGAAAAAGGATTCAGGACAGGCGAGGAAGGTATTCAGCAATTACGAACCTTGAAAATTGTTCGTCTAACTCGTAAGCACAGAGGCTAATGTAATGGATTAACGCCACAATGTGTTGGACATGTTAAAATGTTGTTTTGTGACTTGCCTTTACAACTATCGCAATCATCCATATGGCCTTTATTGTTGGTATACCTGCAAGAAAAAGAAAAACAAATACAATTAGTTGAAAAAAAAGATACAGTAAGATTGGTAAATAGTATTGCAAACATATTAACAATTCCCATTAGAGTTCTATAAAAAAGCAAATTATTTCGCTTAGTGGAAATAATGCTATTTTGAAAGGCAAAAAACCTGCATGGCTAAATTAAGAACTTCCTATTGAATCGTGAGTAAAGTATAGAAAGTATATTTAAAAATTGTTCAAATGCCTAATTAGATGCTGAATTCATGAAACTGATTGGATTAGTAACAAACAACATAAATTTCAAATTTCATACTCCCATCGCTACCGACAGTGACAGTCAGCCGCATCAGATCCCCAGGTAGGTGACACCAGGTGACAGTTTCTGTGCCCACCACGCACTCACGTGTTGTGGTGGCTCTAATCGTCCGAGCAAACCTAGACAAGACGGACCTCGTGCGGCAAACTCACGTAACAATCGTCATCGCATATGGGGGGGCTGTGCCTGCACCGAGCCGTTGTCGTCGTTGACTTTGAGTATTCAAGGTCGCCATTCAAGTTGGTCGCCGTCATCGTTCAAAGCCGATCACCGATCGTCTTGTTGGGACCACGCATCGCGCGAGAGCGCACGCGCGCGCGTGTCGCACACAAATTAGAGTGAGTGGAATAGTTTTCGATTAGCTCACCGTCACCAGCTGAGTGACTGACGGACTGGCTCACAGTCAGTGCGGCTTCGATATCGACTATTGAATAACACCAATCTCGACACATCCGATCCGCGGATCGGATGAAACCGGACGGGACTAAGAAAACTCGAACTGGTCCGGCCGATGCGAGATAGTTGTTGGGTCACTTCAGGCTTTAAGTTAATTTTAGCTCTCCAGTGGGTCGGAAGTCGTTTAACAAACAATGCGTCAAAAATCGAGGTCAAATTCTGCATACGAGTTAGGTTAGGTTTCTGGTGACTGTATCTTGCTGAATTTATTTCGTTACTTCACTCCTAAACGAGCAGTAAACTCGTTTTCCTTTCCGTATTTTGGAGTTTCACAATTATGTAATCTGTGCTCTACGGGCTGGGCTTTCGTGATGAATTTCCTTTCCTGTCTGTTTTGAAGTCATCGCAGAAGCAGCAGCACGCAAACCATTGCTTCACAAGACCTACTCCTCCTATGTTGCTGTGTTGCCATCGACCATATACAGATCAAGCCAAGCATGAAGGTTCCTCGAGATAGTCAGTACCGACAATCACCCAGTTTAATGGGCTTGATGTTTGGTTTTGGAAAGTTGACTGCGACGAAGCTCATGACGGAAAAGGCAAACTACAACTACATTTGACATTTATGTATGGAGTCCAACCTCGGTCGTCGCAGCATCTTTTACGCCATCTTTCGCGCAATCCGGATCAGCCGGTCAGCTGCATGCAGCTCGAATTCCACAGTGTTGCACGATCGATGACGCAGCACTCCGCACCGCACCGCGGAGAAATGAGTCGTCGCCAAACGAAGCCGAACGAAAGCGGCCAGACCAAGAGCCGACCTCCACCGCCGCTGCAGGCTGCAGGCAGCACTTCACGCATTTACCGCGACCGTCGCCGCCGACCGCTTCGCTCGCTCGTGCCGGTTGAAATGGAAAGTGATTACATGAGCGAAATTGGGCCAAGTGAAAGTAGTTCTCGTCATTGTGAGCGAGTGGTGCGGCGCGGCACCACGCGGCTGTGGTGGAACTGGCTGCGCTCGCGTAATACACTACAAGCGAGTTGCCGGTTGGTGAAGTGGCCTCTCGTTGTTGTTGTTGATGATGGTTATCGGGGACGCCAGCTGGCATGTAATTGATGTAAAATTTTCCATCGAGAGGAGACAATTGTGCATACTGTGCCGTCCAAATTTGTTCTTTTTTTGAAGTATACTTTTGGACAATGAATCAGCTAAAACTAATATTCATAAGGATTTTGGACAAGTATGCCGTTAAAAGTAGTGTCTATTCGAGAAGGTAATGAATGAACCCTAAAAAAATAATATATCCGAAATAAAGACTAAGTCAATAATAAAGGTCATGTTAATTGATAGTACAGAATAACTTGCCAATGAAAAATAAATGGGAGGCATATAGGCATCTACTAGAATCGATTATTACCGATGGAGTTTATCCCAGTCCCAGTATTTCATGATACGTCGGAAAATATTGATAAACGAGAACAAACCTACAGACTCGATTAAATGGTTCCACGGAAAACAACATCATAAGCTGACCGTTTTGGAGCCGTATGGAAAAACAAACTCAGATATGGATTCCACAACGAGCGGAAACTCAAGAACATTTTGTTAGCAGCCGCTTTGACACCATCAGAGATCTATTCTTGACTATATGCTCAGAGGGCTGATGTGGCATGAATGAACTTATTTTGCCTAACATGTCATGTCATGAAAAAGTCGAGAATAGTGAAAAGAGGTCTTGGTTATTTGTATTGGTATAAACAAATCAAGTAGCAAAAAATCTTTCTACAACTTCATAACTATAGTGTTTATTTGCAATAATGAAAATGGTTCTTTCAGCTTTGCCATGTTTCAATATTACTAGAATAAAAAAATCTAACGTAGGAGATGTTTGTTTTCTTGTGTTATTTGATTAGAACTTATAAAATTGTATAATTTTAGCTCAATGAATACTTTTATATTTCAAAGCAAATGTTAATCAAAAAATTCTTTTTTTATAATTTCAGAAGAAAATTATTTTCGGATTGTTTAGTTGTTTGTTCCACCTTTCAATAAACTTTGCACTAATTTTATACAGTTAGGGTAACTGTTCCAGTTTTGGCCATGTTCCTAATTTGGCTAGTTTCTCGCATAACTCCAAATGTAAAGCAATTTTCGAGGTTTTAATTAGCTCTAAAAGGAGCTATATCCCTTATCTTTCTTCTCTGTTGAAACTGAAACTGATATTTTTTGGGAAATATGCATTTTTCAGGTTTGGCCAAATTAGGCACTAAGGTGGTCAAAACCGGTACACTTCCTCTACGTATATTTTCTCATACAGTAACATCATCTTCAATTTTCCATAAAGCTTAAACATTTTAAAACTCGTCCACAACATTCTTTGACGTCAAAACATTTCGATCCGAATTCGAGTGCAATAAGTATTAAAACATCTTGTAACATCTTGTAAACAAACAATAAACAATTGCCAAAGCGACAATTCTTCATATTGGATCAATGTTGTTTCAATGAATTTATAAAAAATCTAATTTCCCAACGCGCTTGAAAAAAATGTCTTACGTACTTCAAATTAAACTTTCGATGCCGTCAAAAAAGTTTATTTTTTTAAATTTAGGTTGAAATATCAGCTATAATAAATGTTATACTATTCATAAATTTGAATTATTGAGTTGAACAAAAACAGGAATAATAAGAAAACTGTTCCAGCAACCCATGCCGTCCTTTTCACCATAATTATGATGTACATAAAATTTCAGTTAGTGTGTTTCTTGTCCTAGCAAATAAATACTTTAACTATGGAAAAGGTAGAATTTTCGCTTCCTAATTTTTTATACCAATACAAACAATTAAGCAAGTGAAAATAAAATACTCTTTCCCACTATTCTCAGTAACATGTTGAGAAAAATAAGCGCAGAATAATCAAAAGTAACTCTCGTTTATCTTTAACATCACTAATACCAATATTCTTCAAAATTTTTAATACAATAACTAGAATACGGCATCGTTATGCTCAAAACTTATTGGCCTTAAAAATAAAATACTCTTGTAGATATGCTCTTCATTTTTGAAACATATTTGGCGTAGAATACTGTATGAAATCACGGAACTGACATCGTAGTTTTATATCTTCTTATATATAAAAATGAAATGGTCTATGTTCGTATCCGCATAACTCGAAAACGGCTGGATGGATTTTTTTCATTTCTTCAGCAGACACATTCGTTTTCGTTTCCGACGGGTTTATATGATATTTCCTTATGCGAAAATCACGGGTAAGATGGAGTAAATCGTGAAAAACTAAAATTAAGAATCGTGAAAATTTCGCATAGGAAGTTCACAACGCGCGTTTTCGCCTACTATGCAGGACAACGTCTGCCGGGTCGACTAGTTTACCATAAAAATAATGTTCGTTGGTCAGATGGGCCTTAAAAATAATTTGGTAAATCGTACATAACTTTTGATAGAAAAAAAAACTCACAACTCACTGACACAAAAAACAATATAAGCTAAGCTTTCCATCGAGGTATTAATATACAAAACTAGCGAAAGAAACCCAGCTTTGCCTGGGTGTTGCAAATTTCACATTGAACTACAGTCGCCTCTCCACATCTCGATATTGAAGGGACCATCGAGATAGGGAGAGATCGAGGAATGGGAGGAAAATTTAAATGGGTACTAGATCTAAAAAAGATCGTTGCCATGAAAAACGACAACAAAACAAATGTCATTTCTTGTTGTTGATGTGTTTGTTATTATCCAAAGATGGTCTAGTAGCCTAAAAATTTTAACGCATCGACATAAGGAGAGTGAATCCAGAACAAAACATGATCAGAACACATCGAGATAGAGAGATATCGAGATAGGGAGGATATCGAGATGTAGAAAGCAAAAATGTATGTAGATTGAAGGGACCAAGCAAACCATCGAGATAGGGAAAGATATCGAGATGTAGAACATCGAGATGTAGAGAGTCGACTGTATTTGCAGCACCGCACTCTAGATCAATTTCCGTGGATTTGTTTTGTTTTCCTCAATAGGGCACTGCACGGACGAATCTCTTTCTCTTTCGTTCTTCATGAAATTTGACATTTACTTGTTTTCTTATTGTTTACTTGTTGTTTTCTAATTTCTTTGCAGTGAGAAAGAGACAAAGCAGTCCGTGCAGTGCCCTATAGCGGACCCAAAATTGCATTCTAATGATTTTTTACATTTCCCCGTTAAATACACCAACTTTTTGTATATACAAACCTTGCGGATCCCAAAACGAATCGATTAGGGAAAAAATCTTGCAAATCTGTTAATTCGTTCGCGAGTTAAATCGTCAGGAAGGAAAAACTCCTGCGAACCTAGCCGAAAAATAGTTTTCAAAAATAAATCCAATATGGCAGCCAAATTCAATATGGCTGCCTCCATTTTCATTTTTGCAAATTGAGGACACATTCCTCTTTCCAATGATGTGTCGATGTCTAAGATCGGTTGATAAATGTTGGAGTTATGACAGTTTTGAAGAGTCAAGAACTGACAAAAATCGAGGGGTCTATAAAAGTGATTTTGTGTAAAACTATCGAGAGGTCCAACTTTCTAAACAATTTGACTCGGATTAAGTACAATCATGTTGTGGAATTAAATGGAACTGTTCGAACTCGTCTTACGACAAGTGGGCATAGAAGTGTCAGGCCATTTGGCCGAATAGTTAAAAAAAATACTTCAGATTGCAGGTAGTGAAGAATGAAAAATGAGAAGTGAGTAGGGATAATCGCGAAATAAAAGTGAGAAAGTGAAGAATGATACTGCATAAGAAATAAGGAGTGAGAAGTTGGAAGTGATTGTTGGGAAAAAAGTGGAAAGTTAATAATTAGAAGTGAAAGTTGAGAAGTGAGAATGAGAAATGGAAACCGAGAACTGAGAACTGGGAACTGGGAACTGGCAACAGAAAACTGAGAACTAAGGATTGAGAACTGAGAAGTGAGAACTGAGAACTGAGGAATGAGAAATGATAAATTAGCAGTGAGAAGCAAAAACTGAGAACTTAGCTCTTAGCGAACTGAATAGTGAGTCGTGAGATGTGAGGATTTAGAAGTCAACAAAAGTGAAAATGGAAAAATGAGAAAAAGATTAGTGGGAAGTCAGGAATGAGAAGTGGAAAGTTGGAAGTGACAATTGAGAACTGAGAAAAAAACTTGAAAACTGGAAATTAAGACCTGCGAACTGAGAAATAGAACTAAGAACTGGAACCTGCAACTGAGAACTGAGTACTGGGAACTTGAAACTGAGAACCGTACAGTGGCAGAAATCAGGACTCAACCTTAAAACAATCTTTTATTTCGCAAAGCTCGTATTTTTTAAATTTCAACCATGTAATAAATGAACTGATCCCAAAATTTGATGATAGACTGTAAATTTTATTTTTGGTTGCTTATAGAAGTTAATTCTGTAAAGCTTGATTGGCTTCAGAAAAAACAAGTTCGTGATAAAAGAAAACAATCAATGATGTTGAGAAATATTAAATGAATTGTATTTTATTGATATTTAGATTGATTCGATTAATAGAGATGAGCCAGTCTAGGGCTGAACATCTTTTTAGTAAAGATAAAAAAAGCATTTCCCTAACACATTTTTATGGTAAAAGAAAATCTGACCAAACTGTTTTTCGGGAAAGATTCGGAACGGTCTGATTTTATCTATTAAAACCCATATTTTGTCTGCTTTCCAGTGGTTAATGTGGTGATTTGATCCTAGCTGCTCCAAAGCAGTAAATTAACGGACCTTGAGACATGGGCTTCCGAAAGTACTTGAGTAGCATAGCATGTTGGATAACAATTCAAACCTCAAAATTAATTTAGCAATAAAAAATTATTCTTTGTCGAAAACTTGAGTAACATATTAGGATTTGTCCGGCATTTGTATGGGGTCCGTCAGTGTGCCCCGCCGTTTGAAATTTGGCACGCCACTGATCTATAATTTTCCACGCCAATTCAAATTCGAAGAAATCTGCAGAGTTTTGCGATAGATATCTGATATCCCAACTCATCACGATGAAACTTCACCAAATTTTTCGTGATTTCCTTGAAAAAACAAAGAAGAACTTCGAGTGCAAAATTGAAATGATTTTCTTGTTGAAATCAAATAATTCCTTGTTGAAATATATTTTTAGAACGGAGAAGTGTCGTTTGACCGAAAAAACCATTTATCCGAAGCCCATCTAGCCTAAAGTAATATCATCGAAAATGTCGTTTGGTCGAAAAGTAAATATGGTTGAAAATGTCGCTCCTTTGGCCGAAATGGTCATTTGAGAGTTCAATGGAATACGAACAAATGAATTTTCACCGAATGACTTTCTACCAAACGACAGGAAGGGCCATTTGGCCGAAAGGTGTTTGATCGAATTAACCATTAGACTAAAACCCATTTGACTAAAAATGTCATTTAGACGAAATGGACATACGGCAGAAAATGTCGTTCAGCCGAACTGGTCTTTTGGCCAAATGTGATACATGACCGAAAATACCGATTGCCGAAATGGTCCTTTGGCCGAAAAGGTCATTTGGTCGTATGATCCAACGATAATGAAGAAAATCTTCAAAGCATTACCGCATTACTGTAAAGAAAATGCTCCAGAAGTTATTTTTCGAAGCCTTTTTAACGAGTTTCGTTAATAAGTAAAAAAAAGATCGTCAACAAATCCAAAAAAGTCGAAACAATTATAGTTAAATTAGATACATGTCTAATATTCTCCGCAAATCAACAAATAATCCTCACTAAAATCACATTAAAAAACCCTGAATCATCCATCTAGCGGAGATGGTGCCTTTCTCGTGCATAAAAAAAAATATATATTTTGGCCATTTCTTTTGATCCCATAGTCCGATTTGGCCAATTTTCAAAAGTAAACAATAGTAGAGTATTCGGCGGCGAAAGCAACTTGTTCCAAGCCAATCGGTTGAGGATAAGTGCCCGAAAATGAGTGACACTTTTTACGCGATTATTCCGTAAAAAAGTATTTTGGCCATGACTTCCGATCGTATAGTCCGATCTGGCCAATTTCCAATAGGAAACAATGGAACAGGATTCTGCGAATGCAACTTGTTGTGAGCAAATCGGTTGAGGATAAGTGCCTGAAACATGAGTGACATTTTATACGCGATTTTTTTGTATAAATTTGTATTTTGACCATAGCTTCCGATCCCATAGTCCGATTGTTGCAATATTTCTACAAGTTTGTCACGAAGCTCAGCAAATTTAAATTCAATCAGTTACGTGAGTTTTGCAAATTTCAAAATCTTATTACGAATACCAAAAACTTTGTCAGTTTCAGCAGTTTTAGAAAAACACTTACAGACATCACCTCTATTCGTCGAACTGATTCGATTTGTATATAACACTATGGGTCTCCCAGCCTTCTATCAAAAGTTTGGTTTTGGAGTGATCCTATAGCCTTTACGTATATTTAGTATACCCGTTAGGCAAAAAAAGGTAAATTTCAAAAACTTTAAAAAATTTGAAAACGTCGTCACAAAGTTTCAGCAATTTTGCTCCTAAATTTTGTTCAAAATTAAAAAAGTTCATTGAAAGTTTTATAGACGAATTTAAAAAAAATCGGACACAGATTTCTAAAATGTTGCTGCGAATATAAAATTTCTGATGGATTAATAAATTTGACAAATTTGGCATACAAGCTTATTGAGAATTTTGGCTAAGCTTGACTATGGAATCTTTCCAAAATGTCACGTGTCATTTGAATGACACTTTTCCTCTCACACCTCAGAACATATAATTACATTGATTGATATGCATTGAAGGGATTGCAAGCAATTACTAAGAATGTGATGTGTCAAAAGTGCGGAAGCTGTTTATAAACTGTCAGAAAAAAGAAGCTTTTGCATCAAATTCATCTCGTAGGCAGTGGTGATAGAATTTCTTCGAATAAATGTGGAACCACAGAACCTCAAAACTGCCGTAATCTGAAAAAGTAACGTATGCGAAAAATTACAACCTACATGTTGTTCATTTCTCTGTTAAAGAACTCGATGAGTACTACTAGGTCCCCTAAGACGCTCTAAAATAATTAATCGAGTACTACTGGTTAACACCATTTTCTAAAAATGGCATATATGTCACTTTTTCAGATTACGGCAGAAGAGCCCTGGTCGCAATGTTCGTTGCGTTCGAGTGTTTGATCTGCCACCAGAAATCTCCGATAACGTGGGGGTTCTCAAACAGTTCGGAAAAGTTTATCGAACAACACGCAAAAAGTTTTCGGCAAAACTGGGCTTAGACAGTTGATTTAAAAGTATAAGATTGCTAATGTCGTTCATATTCACGTGACTGAATTCTAGGCTACTTCGATCTGGCAGCCAAAGTACCATTACTACAATTGTCAAACCGATGGTGGTGATGAGATCAAACGTGCTTGTTGAAGCATAATTTGGCGGAACCATGTAAAGACTACAGCGCCTCTAACGTTCTAGTACTCATGCTTCTACTGCTTGGACAGACCATATTTACACTGGTGTAGGGCATGTTAGGGCATGCTTTTTATGTTTAGTTTTGGTTATAAGGCACCATCAAAACACTTGCTTGTCGATACGGGAGGTAAACGGAATGCCAAGCAAGCTATGGCTGGATATCGACGACGAATATATTGGAAAGACGTCCGGGGTTCCAGCGTCAAGCTTAATTCGCTTCATCAGGATTAGATCGGGAAATACCTGAAGGTCCACCATTCAACGGTGGTCTGGGTAAGTGAAGTATTCGAAGAGATTCAGATGACCATAGACAGGTGGACAGTAGTAGGAAACCGGATACATTAGGGCTCGGTAAAGAACTAGAAAGTGTTGAGTTTGCGAAAGCTTTGGTCGAATCTTTCGATTTGTGAGATGGGAAAAAGGTTGTCTCTGTTAAGTTTGCGAAAGCATTGGCCGAATCTTTCGATCTGTGCAATGGTGAAGAAGCTGGATGTACGTCAGGAGGTTTCGACCAACATGAAGCCTAGAATTGGTAAGCAGTATCATAAAACCTCAAAATTACAGGAATTCTCGCTTAACTTTTCAAAAGGACCTAAGAATCATTTTCGTGAATTAATTTGAATAGCGCAATTACAAATTCGCAAACTCAAATTAATTCATGAAAAAATGTTAGTTAGGTCCTTTGAAAAGTTAAGCGAGAATTATGGTTTGCGCTCCCGTTGGGCGTCATTATAATATATATATATAGATATGTAATAAGTGTTGCTTTCAATTCTGTTCTAAACGAATAGAATCAGAATCTAAAAATTCACATTCATCTAGCATAATTTGAAACCTCATTCACAACATTGTACGTTGCTGCGTTGCTGTCATCATAGAACAATTCGCTTTCTAAAACCATCCTTGAGCAAAAGGAAACCGCACAATCTCCCATTATCTAAACTAATGAACGCCAAAGCCCTTCCTAACGCGATCCTACGCGAACGAGTCATTACCAGATATCGCGCTCCGATCCGAACAATAATGCTGCTGCGTTGCAGCAAACCTGATTCGATCGGGCGCCAATCGAGAACGAACGGTGTGCCTAACCGTCATCATCTTTGCTGCTGATTGGTGACGGCATATGGCGATGATGACAGCATAGAGGACGTGATATGTCATCACCGTGATCGGATCTGCACTTTGCAGTTGATTTGCAGATGAATGAAAAAATATATCCGTCTCAAGACAGATTGGGTCTAACTTATTGGAATTGATTTTCAGATCTGCGTGACGATTTGGAGAAATATTGCGAAAATCTAAACAAACATCATCGAAATTTCAGTAATATAAATATCGCAGTATTAAAATAATCCAGAATAGATTTTGAACATGGATTTGAAAATTTTGAACGAGTCAACCATGTGAGACATCAATTACACGGTAAAAAATCAACACGCTCAATTTGACTGTTCCATCTATTGAATGATCAACTTTAAAATCACTATTATTGAAAATGATATTCCTTTGATTTTGAAGTAGTGTCACACCTTTCACAAGTGTGTTGAATGCAGACAATTCCATAACATCAACACTGTTGATCAAAGTGCTACTCACTGGATGTTGAAATGATTAGCACTTCGATCAGCACCAATAATATCTCCACTAGAATTGAAAGTGCTATGCTATTGAATTCACAGGTTCAATGCTATTGATTTAAGAGTGGGGCGATATTGGTGTTGTTCTAAAAATAGATGACAGTGCTTTCATCTGTTCTGCTTATTTCAAGAGGTATTTCGAAGTGTGAGATGGAGTCATGGTAAGACGAAGGACTTTCAAGCAAAGGTATGTTATTCAAATCTGAAATGAGGTAATTCTATTTTTTTATTTTATTGTTTTATAATCAAAACATTGTGCACGTCAAATGGAAGTGGTGGTCTTTGAATGCGACGAGCTCAACTATTGATATTGATTTGATTCCAAAGTAGTGCATATTCAAATGCAGAACAGTTCGCATAGACGTGTATATTTTTTACCGTGTACATTTGAAATAAAGATGAAAGTTCGTGAATCTTTTTGTAATCAAATAAACCAAATTTCGACATTCTCCAACATTCCCCACTAACAGCTTCAATCAATCGTGCAACCGTGCCCTCTATCTTCACAAATATAATTTTTCATCACATCTGGCATGCCTCCTACATATGATTGCTTCCTGCGAGACGACGCGACGGTAAGGCACTGTGTCGACGCGATGTCTCAAGTTTCACGCTCTCTCATTATTCCGTTTTGTTTGTCTTGGCCATACTAGCGGAGGCCTAGAACAAAACAACCACATCGCGGCGCTTGGCCCTCGACTTGTTGCTCAGCTGTTAATGGCAGTAGCAATCATTAGTGGTTAGCTGGTGGGGATCCATATGGCGTTAGATGTACGGATCTGCCGTTGCATAGAAAGGATATACGGTTATTGAATAATCCACCTGGTGTTCATTATTGGTGATTGGTAATATGACCTCACTTATAGAATTATAATTATCTTTCAAAAATTTAAATCGTTCCTAAACCTCTCTCAATAAAAAATTAAATAAGTTTCTTTTTAAATTATGTAAACATGTTTTCAAAATATAAATTCCTAACTAAAACTAAAACTGAAGGCTAAAATTCTCTTCGCCTATTCAGTCGTCGCATGAGAAAAACAAGAAAACGGTGAGCTCAGAATAACTCAATTAACTTCGATTGGAAAGGGCCTGACACAGAAGCTGGCAGTCGATTTCGCAATTCACGTTGCGACCAGAAAATCAGTCACTGCCGGGCTGCAACGACGAACGATGTGTATAGTTCTAATGATCAGAATCAGACAAATAAAAACGGCGAAACAAAGTTGGAGATCTTTGTGCAACGACAGCAACAACAGGCACGGACAGATAATCAGTGTCTTCGATTCGAGTTAATCACATCTTTAGGCACGGTTTCTAAGCGCGGGAAGGTGGCACGACTTTTCAGCGGGGCAATTGTTTCGACAACCTCACGGGCCAACAACGGTGCGAGGTGATGCGTCAGTCTGGGGGACGATTAGAAAGGAATTCGCGACCGAATAGATTGAGCAGAGCACAAGTCATGACGCAAGAATGTTGGGTGTCGTGAAATCAAGATTTTGAATATTCGTTTTTCAGGTGGCCCGAGCAATACTTGTCATAGATGGGATTCCAAATCAATTCCAATTTCAAGCAACCAAAACGATCTGAATTGTGCTGCTAAATGATATTATTCACCAATCGAAATAAAAATTAAAATTCCTTATTAATTATGAAACATCTTCTCTTGTGTAATTCAGTTTCACATTAATACAATATTTCAGTACAGACAATTTTATTAATTGTAAACTAGGACCAGAAGACCGCCTTAGGACCGGAAGCTATACCCCAACCGGAACCTTTGGACGGACTTCGGCGTTCGATGACGGCATCGGACGAACAAAACTCCTATAGTGCCCTGGTTAGTCGGGGCGCCGGTAGACCGGACGTCTTGACCACACCGGAACGAACTGGTCGACCTGGGCTTCCAGTGGACGAAGAAATGTCATGTATGAGGAGCCTGTCCAGATCTCTCGGTAGTTGGGCCCCTCAGTGCAGACGTCTTACCCACACCGAAATTGGGAATACCCTCCGGCGCAGGGACATAGACGGAAGAAGGACGCATTATTCCCTACAAGCCTTTTTGCAAGTACAAGGTATCAAGCCGCTGTTTCTTCGGAGGACTCCGAGGGAAGCAAGCGAATCTAGTTTGGCGTTCTCGGGACGCTTTGTTTCTCCCCGACGGACGACGTGGGATCCAAGGCTCCGAGCAGCACTCTGCAGTACAACCAAACCTAAAAAAAACTGTAAGAAGCATGAACGCTGTAAGTACAACGAGTTGCCACGGGCACCCCGAACCTATCTTTATAGACTGTAAGGCGCCCGATAGGACACCCCGGGGATATCAACCCGGATCATAAGTCCCATCAAGTACAGTGTTCTAGGCTCCCCGGGTGGTAGGACCAACCTGGGTGGTAAGACCTACCACTACCAACATTTTTCTCAACCTTGTCCAGCTCTCCCTAATGGTCTCACTTACGGACCCAAACGCCCCCTTGGCCCGACCAAGCAAGACTTCCCCACCCATCACAGCGCTCCACAGTGGCTCCACCCGGAGAAAACCTCAATTTTTTTTCACGAATTACGTATTTTTTATATTTTACACAAGAGTCTCCCAAATGTGTATAGAAGAAAGAAATTTGACTAAACTTTTTTTCGGGAAAGATTCGGAACGATCTGGTATCATGTATCAAAATCTATCTTTTGTCTACTTTCCAGTGGTTGGTGTGATGAATTGCGCCTAGCTGCGCCAAAGCTTGAAATTGACTTCTTGAATGTCAGAATGAGAGCGCTGTTACTGTTTTAGATACTAAGGCATAGGCTTCCGGAAGTACTTGAGTTGCATACCATATGTCAGATGACAATTCTAACCTCAAAATGAAGCGATCCAAAATTACACTTTGGTGAAAAATTCGAGCAAGATATTAGGTTTTGTCCGGCATTTATATGGGGGCCCACCACTGTGCTTTTGTCAACACCCTAATGGACTCCCAAGGCGCTCCCTTCTCCATCGATCGGCTCAACACATCTGAGACATCATCACCCCTACCTGCGTCGGATTCGGAATCAGGCAATACTTCTGCCTCCTTTCCGACTCCTACGCTTCCACTGGAGGTCAATTTTTGCCTTCAGTGGAACATCTTTGGTTTCCGGAACAACTTGCCAAACCTAGAACTTTCGACGAATAAATGTTTACCCTGGACCATTAGCCCCCAAGAGGTCAACCGTGTTTTCTCCGCTGCTCTGGACTGGTCCCTCGGAGGGAAATACAAGTGGATATGTTGCGATAGGGATCCTTCGGGAGCCCTTTGTTGATTAGCGTAGATCTTCCAGTCGTAGGGGTCTGACTCCGAGGAAGCATTCCCGTCAGCCTAGTGAATGTTTACCTTCCCTGAGGAGCATTCTCCAGCATCAAGCAAAAAGTGCGTAGTATCATTGGCGAGGTTCCCTCTCCCCTTCTACTTGTGGGAGACATGAACGCTAACCATCCGACGCGGGGCGGTAGAAGGTCTGATCCCCGTGGAGTCGGCTTACTCGAGACTTTCGAGGAGGCCGATCTCGTTAACCTCAGTGATTTTCAACAGCCACTCGGCCACCCTCATTGATGTGACCACTGCTAGCTGGTCCTTTCTTCCCGTGCTAAAATGGGAGGTTACCCCTGACCTGTTACGGAATCAACCACTACCCAATCCAGGTCACTGCGAACGCCTCTCCCTCCGCTAACGCTCTCCGACTGCTCTAAGGTTGTCCTTGACGCCGCTGGTTCTTCCATCCCTCAAACTAGTACTCGGCATGGAAGAAGAGCTCTCCGTTGGTGGCAGGGTGGGACGCATCGAGCCGTCAAAGCTAGAAGGAAGGCACTCCGAGTGCTGGACACCCAAATAAGGTAAGTGGGAGGACTTCCTTGACTCCATAAATCCGGCCCAATCCACCAGAGTCAATGCATTAAGTGGCAAGTGTAGATCTTTACCAATCGACATCGATTTACAAGACCGTACTAACTCTGACCCGTCGGAGGTGGCTAATGCACTCTGGGAATATTTTGTATCACTCGCATTAGTAAGTGGCTACCCAGCCGATTTTCAAAGGCTCAGAACGCTCCAGGAGCTCTGACGCTCCAGAACTTTGAAGTACCGCCGGACCTACTAATTTCTCAGCCCTTTTCAGTCGCTGCCCAGCCCTTTTCAGTCGCTGAGCATTCCTTCGCTCTTGGCAGAAGTAAGGGGAAGTCTTCTGGTCCAGATAGAATAGGGTATCCGGTGCTGAAAATTCTTCCCCCTATCGCAAACATTGTTTTCCTCGACCTGATAAATGAAGCCCAGACCTCGACGAGTGGTTGGTAAACCGTGCGTAAAAAACTTGAAGCTGACGGAAAATTTGGCCTCCGCCAACTAGTCTTTTGCCCGGGGTACGGGGCCAGCTCTTACTTCGCCGGGTTAGGAGATGTACTCCAAAGTGCCTTAGACCAAGGGATCCACGCCGATTTAGTTTCTTTGGATATCTCGCACTTGGACTCCACTCGTGTTGAAACAGCTAATGGTCTGGGGTTTCACCAGTACCATTTTATCTTTTGCTCACTACTTTCTCTCCCGCCGGGCCTTCAGGGTCCTTATCGGAAACTCCGCATCCAGAACATATCAGGAGTCTTCAATGGCCTACCAAAGAACATCTACGACTTTGTCTACGCGGACGACATACTGCTTGTGGTCGTCGGAAACACTCCGGCACGAACGCGTATCCGAGCTGTTAGTGCTCGGTGGGCCTCGTCGGTCGGTTTATTTTCGTCTCTCCAGCCCAGTCTCAAGATTAAAAGAACGATTTCAAAGAAACTCGTCAAGGTGCTCAGAGTTTCCATCGACCGAGGACTGTCTTGTGTTCCTGATTTCCAAGCGGTCGAAACTGGCTGCAAATTGAGGATTATATATGAGATGCATAGCCTCCGGACTTCTTCCCTCTGCTAATGCACCGAAGCGGGTGTCCACCCATTTCGCCACCGTGTACAGGCGGCTATTTGCCACATCCGGAAACCAAAGTCCCCCTCCTTGTTGAAGGGTATCGGATCCTGCATACGATGACCAGCGTCAGCCGCCCCCCAGTGGTAAGGATCCACTGGTACGGAGCGAGGAGCTGGCACTCCTCTACAGCCAACAAAATCACTCCATTGCGAGCGGCTTCGAAAAAGGAGACAACCCGGAAGCTCGACGTAGATCGGTCACCGAGCTGCTAAACACCGAGTTTAGAAACAACGAGCACCGCTACGCTGATGGCTCTCTTTCGAGACAAGTAGTCGGCTTAGGCGTTACTGGGAACAACCTAACGGTGTCAGATAGCCTTCCTGAACAATGCAGCGTCTTCTCAGCGGAAACCGCAGCTCTGTTTATTGCCGTTACCACTCCCTCCGACAAACCGGTCCTAGTCCTGAATGATTCGGTCAGTGCCATCGCTGCGCTGCAAAGCGACCAAACGAAACACCCATGGATGCACGCCATTCTTCCAGGCCTTCGTCAGCATCCCGGGCCACTGTGGAGTTCTAGGGAACATCACTGCGGACACTCTTGCTGGAGTCAGGCACCAAGGCTGGTGTTTTATGACATTGGTTCCCCATGCTGACGCTAAAGTCTGGATCAAAAAGGTCGTCAGCCAGGATTGGGAAAACCAATGGGCAGCTTCCAGGACCACGCAGCTACGGAAAGTCCCAAGGATTACTAAGTCATCTCCCGCCTTTGCACAGGGCGGACCCGATTCTCACATAATTTTGGCGGAAGGCCCTTTCGGATCGTTTGTGAAATCTGCGAAGTAGAAAACTCAGTAGAACATGTGATCTGCCGTTGTCCAAAGTTTGACATTCCTCGATCCAGCTACGGGATATCGACGAATATACGAGATGCCTTCCTGCTTCCTCAAAGATGGAGGGCAGTACTACCAGATCTAGACTCAGCTTGGGCCTCCCACCCACGGATGTATGCGGCCCCCCCCCCCCAGTGACCAGGCTACCCGGGCACCCTAACCCGGGGCATAAGTCCTCTGCTCCTGTACCATCCTGTCAACAAGGTCAGCTGGAGGGGTTTTCCTCACCGACTTCGCTAACACCATATGGGAAAGGGTCGTTTGGCCGAAACACATTCGGCCGAAAGCCATTTGGCCGAATGCCACTAGGCCGAACAAACCATTAGGCTGAAACCCATCTGGCCGGAAGGGTCATTTGGCCGAAAGGGTTGTTTGGACGACAGGGTCATTTGACCGAAAGGGTCGTTTAGCCGAAAGGGTGGTTTGGCCGAAAGGGTCATTTTGCCGAAATGGTTATTTGGCCGAAAGGGTCATTGGCCGAAAGGATCGTTTGGCCGAAAGGGTCATTTGGCCGATAGGGTCGTTTAGCCGAAAGAATCGTTTAGCCGAAAGGGTGGTTTGGCCGAAAGGGTCATTTGGCCGAAAGAGTCATTAGGCCGAAAGGGTAATTTGGCCGAAATGGTCATTTGGCCGAAAGGATCGTTTGGCCGAAAGGGTCGTTTGGCTGAAAGGGTCGTTTGACCGAACAGGGTCATTTGGCTGAAAGGGTCGTTTGGCCGAAAGGGTCGTTCGGTTGAAATGGTCGTTTGACCGACAGGGTCATTTGTCCGAAACCCGAGTAGCACACTTGTCACATAACAGTCTCTGTGACTAAATCCAGTCGCATTGGAGTTGCTGCAACAAAATCGATCTGAATTGTGCTACTAGGGAAGGGTCGTTCGGCTGAAAGGGTCCTTTGGCCGAAAGGTTCATTTGGCCGAAAGGGTCATTTGGCCGAAAGAATCATTAGGCCGAAAGAGTCATTTGGCCGAAAGGGTTATTTGGCCGAATAGGACATTTGGGCGAGTAGGTTCTTTTGAAAAGTGAGAAATTAGGAATGCAGGGCTGGTAGCGACAAATGACGTTCAAGGTTTAGTTATCAACGTTAACAAAACCAAATAGTTGGATGTAAACACGGCGACTCTTCCAGTTTCACAGTAGCCGAACAATCAGTATAGCATGTTGAAAGCTTCCAATATCTTGGTAGCAAATGGCGTCAGACGGCGGTACCAAGATCGACATAGGCGCACGGATCAAGAAAGCAAGGGCTGCCTTTGCAAGTTTAAGAAATATCTGGAAAAAAAAGCAGATAAGTGAACGCAATAAAATACGAATTTTAAACTCTAACGTGAAATCTGTGCTGTTATACGCTAGCGAAACATGGTGTGTATCAGTGGAGAACACTCAACGGCTGCAGGTGTTCATTAACAGATGCCTGCGGTATATAATTCGGGCCTGGTGGCCTCACAACTGGATCTCAAACAATGAGCTCCATCGTCGTTGTCACCAGAGGCCGATAGCAACAGAAATTCGGGATCGGAAGTGGGGCTGGGTCGGCCATACTCTACGTAGGGGCGGAAACGAACTCTGTAAACAAGCATTAGACTGGAACCCAGCGGGACATCGCAGCAGAGGCAGACCCAGAGGCTCATGGCGGCGAAGCCTCAATAAAGAAATAAAAGAAGTCGACCGAAGTCGACCTGGCAGCAGGTTAAAGCGATAGCCAAGCAACGCTCAGGATGGAGATCTTTCAAGTCGGCCCTTTGCACCACCGGAGGTGTACAGGATCCATAAGTAAGTTATTAGAATGCTATCAGAAATCAAGAGAAGACAAAAATTACAAAATCATGAGGATTACTACTGCTGGCCGTGTGCATCTTCATCGTAACTAGGGAGAGGATGGATCTTAGCAGGGGACAACCGACTTGGCGACACCATCATAAATACATTTCAGCGGAAGTTGATTTGTTGTGGAAAACCTTGTGAAAATTCCTAGGATTTTTTTTTCAGAAATTATGCAGAAAATACTTCAATCCTTGTGAAATCTTTCTCCAGGAGTTCAAACGAAAATTCCAACAGAATTCCGATGGCGAATGTCAGCACAAAAACTTCCGGAAATTCTTTCAAACCATAAATTCAAGGCAGAATATTTTGTAGACATTCCTGCTGCCTTTCAGGAATTTCCACGGAAACTACACGTCAATTACTATGAAACTTCTCCGCGAATCCCTGAAAAAAAATCTCCTTCAAATACAAGCGGATTTTTTCATGAATTCCGGTAGAAATCTTTTTGAGAATTCCTGTAGATATTGCTTGGTGAAAACCTTCCGAAAATTATTTCCCAAAATCAAGGCGGAATTTACGTATTGTTAATTTACAATTTACGGAATTTACAGAAATTACAGTGAAAGTTCCTCTTAGAGAAACAAAGTTAGGAAGCTTTTTATAACAAAGGTGGATTTTTCTCTAGATACAGGCAATTTACCCAACTTAGGAAGTAGTGCGCTGGATTCGCCTAAAGATGCGCTAAACAACGCATCAATTAGTTTGACAGATGAAACTTCGGAAGAAAGTTCGGTTCGGAAGTCCCGATGTCCGAATTCTGATGTGGTGCTACGCCGACAATATCATGCTGTGTGGTTCGTCGTAGAGGGGTTAATCAATCAGAAACTAAGAAATATCTCGGAATTATGTCGAAATTGACGAAAATGGATATTCAGGAACGATGAAAAATGACAACAAGTGAAGTTCTTACCTTTATAATGCTTGTTAAACAAGTGCTCAACAGTATAATGCATTCAATAATGGCTTGGAAATATCAAAAAAATTGGGTAAGCATAGACTTCAAATGTGGAGTACCTTCTTAACGACATTTTGCTATCGAAAACAAAACCCTACGCTCCTTGTTTATTAAATTTGCACTAGAAAAATAAATCCGCGCGAAGCCTCAACCGTTATGTAAATCCGCATCAAATCCGCGAGAATAGCAAAACGGCGTTGCCTAAACGTATGCCCAAGCTTCGCTGTGTGGTCTGTCTGTGTGTCTCTCGATCCCGAAGTCCATGGTTCGAACCCACGCCTTTTATAAGACGGCCTTGGAGCAATTTTTCAAACTTTATATGTTTTGCTAACAGATTTACATTTGATTTGGTTGATGATAATGGTACAAATGATTTTTATTTTGAGCTTTTTTTTTACAAACGGTGGTGCGGAAATAGTGACTTTAGTGACAATTTTCCGAAAAATAGTGACTTTAGGGACTTTTGGATGCAAATAGTGACTTTTTAGTGACTAGGCTCAAAATTCTAGCCCTGGCGAATGAGAAGAGAGGCGTCTCACTTCTCATTTTTCTCTTTTTTCTTTCTCTTTTTCTCATCTTTTCTTACTTCTCATTTTTCCCTTTCGGCCAAACGACCCTTTTGGCCAAGTGCACCATTGGGCCAAATGACTTTCGGCCTAATGGTTTGTTCGGCCAAATGGTATATTCGGCCAAACAACTTTCGACCTTCCCCACTCATACTGTCACCAACCGACCAACTCCTGTGTAGCAGGAACACGAAAATCGTCGCTCTCAGAGGCAGCAATGCTTTCAGGGATATTCGACTGTTTGCTTGATTGCGATTTGAATATCGTCTTCGCCTAATTGACGTTCTGAGATTGAGTTTTTAGCGAAAACCCTCCGAATAGCTTTTTGCGGAAATCCTTCACTCTGAAAAGTTTTCATCTTGGTTTCCAATTTTGGTCGGTTTTATGGATCGATGTTATGTGTGTTATGTGTTTGGGTTTTCTGTCTGACTGCCTGGATTAGATTTGGATTGGATTTGAAATGGATTTGAATTGAACTTGTATTGGATTTGGATTGAATATGGCCTGAAATTGGTTCCAATTTGGATTGGATGTGGATTAGATTTGAATTGGATTTGGATTGGATTTGGATTGGATTTGTATTGGATTTGGATTGGATTTGGATTTAAATTGGACAGAATTTGGATTTGATTTGGATTTGAATCGGATGAGATTTGGATCGGATTTGGTTTGGATTTGAATTGGATTTGGATTGGAATCGGATGGGAATTGTATCGAATTTGGATTGGATTTGGATTGGATTTGGATTGGATTTGGATTGAATTTGGATTGGATTTGGATTTGGATTGGATTTGGATTTGATTTGGATTGGATTTGGATTGGATTTGGATTGGATTTGGATTGGATTTGGATTGGATTTGGATTGGATTTGGATTGGATTTGGATTGGATTGGATTGGATTGGATTGGATTTGGATTGGATTTGGATTGGATTGGATTGGATTTGGATTGGTTTGGATTGGATTGGATTGGGTTGGATTGGTTTGGATTGGTTTGGATTGGATTTGGATTGGTTTGGATTGGTTTGGTTGGTTTGGATTGGTTTGGATTGGTTTGGATTGGTTTGGATTGGTTTGGATTGGTTTGGATTGGTTTGGATTGGTTTGGATTGGTTTGGATTGGTTTGGATTGGTTTGGATTGGTTTGGATTGGTTTGGATTGGTTTGGATTGGTTTGGATTGGTTTGGATTGGTTTGGATTGGTTTGGATTGGTTTGGATTGGTTTTGGTTGGGTTTGGATTGGTTTGGATTGGATTTGGATTATATTTGGATTGGATTTGGATTGGATTTGGATTTGGATTGGATTTGGATTTGATTTGGATTGGATTTGGATTGGATTTGGATTGGATTTGGATTAGAATTGTATTGGATTTGGATTGAATTTGGAATGGATTTTGATTGGATTTGGATTGGATTTGGATTGGATTTGGATTGGATTTGGATTGGATTTGAAATGGATTTGGATTGAATTTGGCCTGAAATTGGTTCCAATTTGGATTGGATGTGGATTAGATTTGAATTGGATTTGGATATGATTTGGATTAGATTTGGATAGGATTTGGATTGAATTTGGTTTGGATTTGGATTGGATTTGGATTGGATTTGAATTGGATTTGGATTGGATTTGAATTGGATTTTGATTGGATTTGGATTTAATTTGGACAGAATTTGGATTCGATATGGATTTGAATCGGATGGGATTTGGATCGGATTTGGTTTGGATTTGAATTGGATTTCGATTGGATTTGGATTGGAATCGGATGGGAATTGGATCGAATTTGGTTTGGATTTGAATCGGATTTGGATTGGATTTGGATTGGATTTGGATTGGATTTGGATTGGATTTGGATTGGATTTGGATTGGATTTGGATTGAGTTGAGATTGCGCTGAGTTTGGGTTTTCTGTCTGACTGCAGCGATTAAACTTCGGAGAACAGTGCGTTTCAGCCATTGGATTCCGATCAGCCACAGATGGCCACCATGTCAAAGTTTGTTAATGAGGACTCCCTACCATGGAAGACAACCGTTATCTATTTCTTTGTCCCGCTTTTTCGTCCAATTTTTACCTTTTCATCAAATTTTAATGTATTTTTTTAAGTTAATAGTTTTAATTTGCTTTGTAAATTTTTCTGTACTGTATTTTTTTTCTCATTGGCTTGCGGAAGGTCCCTAGGTTGGACCTGAGGATCGCTGCTTTCAGCCCCCTCCCCTGCCAGTTGCTCCCTTAGCACTGGCGATACCATGACAAGTGAAGAGCTGAATATGCATTTCAAAATTCACTGAAAAAAAAAATGTAAACTTTAAACGATAAAAGACAACAAACAAATAAAACACTCGATAGCGCCACATTACAAAAAACAAACCTCCCATCCACTATTCAACACCTTGCGCAACACTTCCTACCTTGCCAGCTCCAAAAACAACCAACCCACGTACCCTTGAACGGTTTCAAGTTCAACCCCAATCAATTCAAGTCCGTTTCCTCAACCAATTATCACCGCGAGCGAGCGCGCGCCGCTTGGCTTCTCCGCGCAGTGTCACTCGCAGCGCACTTTTAATTGCTACCTTCGTCGCTACCAGTTTTTCCAGCAAGGATTTACGCTCTACTAATGAGAGTGGCAACAACGAACGAATATGATCGACGGCGATCAGAAACGCCTTATTACGACGACGACGACGACGAACGGGTATTAAGGCTGTCGTCGAAAGCAGCCTTCCGATTAATTGGCTCCGTTTGCCATTCCGCGCTGTGCGTTACTAACTACTAAGCCCACCACAGTGGGTCAAACTTCCGGCCAGCGGACCTCCAAGGTCCATCAGCAATGGTGGATTACACAACTGTCTTAGCTTCCGAAGCCGATCGAGCGAAATGCTCCATAACCTCGGACAGCGAGAAAATACGCGAAAACCCATCACTGAATCACCTGTCCGCCTTGAAGCGCCTGCCTGCGAAGTACCTGCGCGCGGCGTGTTACGTATTCTAGTCTGGCGTACGGCCGTAATCGTTAGCCAGCATGTGCCTAAACCTTGAGAAAGCCACTTGACGGAGTCGTGTACGCATGAAATATATGAAAATGGAATTTGTCATTGCGGTGCACTGTACGCGCTTATGTCTTCGTTGTCACACGAGTGCCGTAAATTATCTCGAAGAAGGGAGAGAAGGTGGGCACATGAGAATATTTACGATGCGCGGAGGCTTATCACACCACGATATTAGAAGACCGCAGTCTGTGAAATTATGAAATCGTTACGATTGCGGAAAGTGTGATGGAACGAGATTTCGAGAGTCTGTGTTGATTTTCGGGTTGTCGGATTTTTTATTTTCATATCTTCGGATAAGATAAAGAGGAAATGAGATGCGATGACCCAATTTCGGGATTTATTTACCTGACAAGTGTGACTATTTCACTGGAGGTAACTGAGCTGGAAATTGTAGTAAAAATTCAAATTTTGGTCATTTATCTAATTCGGTCGATAGGCATGTTATCTTTCTTGCCATAATGCTTATAACACCATTGTCATACATGTTGTGACAAAAATGTAATGCGTAAATCTCGCGTACATTGTGATTGCATTTCTATTACCTCAAACAGGAAAAAGACTGGAAACGAAACAATACACCTTTTCGATTCCAATCTCCCATTCCATACAGCTTTTCACTCAATCGTTCCCCACTTCACCGCCGAAGTATCTCTATCAGCTCGATTCTCGTGACCGGTGCGAAGTCTTTGCGCAGTGCCACAAACCCCCAGCTAACCTCCTGCGCGCACTCGATGCCCCCCCATCGCACATTCAACGGTGTCACAGCATGGTTTGTTATCTTCAAAATTCTGTTACGATGGTGGTGAAATTCGCGAAGAAATTTCGGCCGGGGCAATCTCGCTCTCTAGCCCATATGAATAAAGCGTCGCGTCGTGCAGATAAGATATTGGGCCGAACCTATTTATTTTTTTCTTCGTCGACTTAGGCCTTCCCGGCAATAGGCGCCTTTCTTCCAATTGAATTTCTATCGAATCCTATTGTGGGATTTGTTATCGGCCGAACACATGTTGCCGTCCCCATTGACGTCGGTTTCGATGGTTTTTGGGAATACTTTTCAGCGGGCGAAGGAGCGGCTGGCTAATCGCAGTTTGTACTGTTCGGTTGTCATGCTTTTCGAGATACGGTCAACATCCGCTAGGTGTAGTTTGGGTGTTTTTCATTTTACGACAGATGGGATTAACCTCTTCAAAATTAATTAAATTTGCACCATTTTACTATCATGTGATTAAATCTCGAAACAGATTCATTCTCAGCCATCAGCCCTATTGGCATCTCAATTGAAGAAAATAATGATATCGACACGTTTTCAAAATGTAGCGGTTTTTTTTCGATAAGTTTGGATTTTATATAACGGTTAAGAAATACGATAAGTATTTCAACTTAACCTCTGATAAACGATCCAAACCTAAAACTTGATCGGCAAATTAGAGACAAAGCTCATTCATTTAACATCGAACTTGAAATTTCACATTTTCGTAATTTTCCGCTATCTGTTCCAAGATAGTAGTTCCCTCGAAAAAGGCCCATCGAAAGCCACCGAGTTTAGTTTTGACAGTCCACGTGAGAGTTGGCCAACTCGAATAAAAAATGGGTCACACGTGTCGAAGAATGGACTGCACTTATCATATCGAAATTATTCAAGGTCCACTCAATTAGTCCGAAGGTTGGTGATACGGGTTCCGCTGTGAAGGCCGGCTGCGATTTATCATAATAGTTATGTATGTCCGAAAATGCTTCGGAGTGATTTCGAAACCATTGCATAACGAATAATGAATAATTACTTAGAAATAATAATTCAATCGTTTTAATCGTAACGATAAAATAATGTTATACACACTTAGCTCATTGTAAAGATTGAGTTGGGCATTATATAAATTGAATAAGAGAGCATCCACATTGGCGATTGGCAGCCAATAATCACAGATAATCGAATACAGCACTGAGCTTCACTATTGTGAAATATTTTTACGGTTGGCCTTTTCACACTATCACAGTTAGCAGTAGGAGCAGGGATGATTTGGATTTTGCCGTTTGCTCCGAACTCGACATTGGCCAATGCACTATGTTCCAGGATACAGATTTACGCGGAAAGATGCATTTTACGCCAAAACTATATTTTTTAGAAAAAACTGTTGTTCTACAAAATTGTTCGAAATAGTAAGGTCATCATTATGGTTCTACCAAAAAATAGGGTGGCCCATCATATAAAAAAAATAAGAAAATATTTTTTTTATTTCACGGAATATTGACATGTTATGTTCTACAAAGTTGTAGCGTAGCTTATTCCAATCAATTTTGCCAAAAAAACTTTTTCTGTAGTTCTTAAGTTGGCTGATTTAGAGCAATTTTACCTAATTGGATTAGGGTGTACCTAAAAAAACAGTATTTTAAACAGTACCTACTTTTTTTGTTTTAGATTTCTCGAAAAAGTCGTCTTCAGGTGATTTTTAGAGCTCAAAAAAATGCAGCTTTTGATGGGTAAATATGCTAAATATCTTTTTCCGATCAAAAGTTATAATCGTTTTTCTGTCAAAATTACATTTTTTTCCTAAGTTGATATCTCCGGTTAGGGCAGACCAAAAAAATATGTTCACACGGCATTTGAAAGACAAATTAATATTCTTTATTATGTCAAAAAATTGGGGATATGTTATTTTTTATCTCAAGTTTTATCAATTTTACTCGACAACGAAAGAAGATACAGAGGATATTCTTATAGCAAAACACGCGTTTTGAAAAGCCCCAAAAGTCTTCAGAAGATGACATTCGTGAGAAATGAAAAATAAAAATCTACAGCTTTAACACTTTTTATAAGTTTTATCATTATCATCGTATTGCAAGATTTACGAGAAAAGATGCATTTTCGGTCTGAAGCATACTTTTAAGAAGCAATTTTTTTTTACAAAGTTGTTCTGGACACTTGGGCCCTTATTATAGAGTTTCCGAAAAATAGGGTAGGCCATTCTATAAAAATGTGAAATTTTTATTTTTTTTTATTTTACGGAATATTGACATAAAATGTTCTACAAAGTTGTAGCGCAGCTTTTTCCAATCAACTTTGCTATATAAACTTTTTATGTAGCTTTTAGCTTTTAGCTTAAGCTCACTTGTTTAGAGTAATTTTACTTACCAGGATTAGGGTGTCCCTCAAAAAAACAATATTTATTATCTGCTCATTTCATTTTTTATTTTTTACGGATGTCACCTTCTGAAGACTTTTGGGGCTTTTTAAAACGCGTGTTTTGCTATAAGAATATCGTCTGTATCTTCTTCCATTGTCGAGTTATATCAATTTATTTGAAAAAACATGATTTTAGTAAAATTGGTAAAACTTGAGATAAAAAAATAACATATCCCCAATTTTTTGACATAATAAAGAATATTAATTTTTCTTTCAGATGCCGTATGAATATATTTTTTTGGTCTGCCCTAACCGGAGATATCAACTTATGAAAAAATGTAATTTTGACAGAAAAACGATTATAACTTTTGATCGGAAAAAGATATTGAGCATATTTACCCATCAAAAGTTGCATTTTTTTGAGCTCTAAAAATCACCTGAAGACGACTTTTTCGAGAAATCTAAAACAAAAAAAGTAGATAAAAAATACTGTTTTTTCGAGGTACACCCTAATCCAATTAGGTAAAATTGCTCTAAATCAGCCAACTTAAGAGCTACAGAAAAAAAAAATTTTGGCAAGATTGATTGGAATAAGCTACGCTAAAACTAGAACATAACATGTCAATATTCTGAGAAATAAAAAAAAATATTTTCTATTTTTTTTTATATGATGGGCCACCCTATTTTTTGGTAGAACCATAATGATGGCCTTACTATTTCGAACAATTTTTTAGAACAACAGTTATTTCTAAAAAATATATTTCTGGCGTAAAATTCATCTTTCCGCGTAAATATGTATCCTGGACCATAGTGCAATGTGATGCTTACAAAAAAAAGTGGTCGGTACTTGACGCAAAAAAAGGTGGTAAAAAGAAAAACGAATTCCGCAGGTGACATTCAAAAAAAAAATTCTATGAAACTTATGACAATCCAACAACAAAAATGCAAATGAATTTTATTGAATTTCGATTCGATTTTGATTGTATATTTATTTTATTTGGATTGGACTTGGTTTGGAATTGGATTTGTATGAAATTTGGATTGGTTTTTGATTGAGCTTGAAAAAGTTTTGATTGAGATTTCAATGAGATTTTAATAGGAATTCAATTTGGACAGAATTTGGATCCGATTTGGATTAGATTTTGATTTGATTCGGATGGGATTTGGATTGGATTAGACTTGAATTAAATTTGGATTGGATTTGGAACAAAATTTGAACTGAATTTGAATAAGATTTGAAATGGATTTTAATTGAATTTGGATTGGATTTGGATCGAATTCGGCCTGAATTTGGTTCCCATTTGGATTGGATTTGGATTGAATTTGGATTGGATTTGATTTAGATTTGGATTGGATTTGGAATGGATTTAAATCAGATTAGGATTGAATTTGGACTCAATTTGGATCCGATTCAGATTGGATTTGGATTAGTTTTGGATTTGATTTGGATTGGATTTGGATTGAATTTAGATTGGATTTGTATTGGATTGGATTTGGATTAGATTTAGATTGAATTTGGATTAGATTTGGATTGGATGTAGATTAGATTTCGATTGAATTTGGATTGTATTTGGATTGGATTTGGATTGGATTTGGATTAGATTTGGATTTAATTTGAGCTGAGTTTGGATCCGATTTGGAAAGAATTTGGATTAGATTTTGATTGGATTTGAACGGGATTTGGATTGGATTTGAAATAGATTTGAATTGGATTTGGATTGACTTTGGATTTGATTTGGATTGGATACGAATGAGACTTGAATGAGCTTTGGATTAGATTTGGAATTGATTTGAATTGAATTTGGAATTGATTTGGATTCAATTTGGACAGAATTTGGATCCGATTTGGATTAGATTTCGATTTGATTCGATTTGGATTAGACTTGAATTAAATTTGGATTGGATTTGGATCAAAAAATGAACTTAATATGAATGAGATTTGGCATAGATTTTAATTGGATTTGGATTGAATTCGGACTGGATTTGGTACCGATTTGGATCGGATTTGGATTGAATTTGAATTGGATTTGATTTAGATTTGGATTGGGTTTGGAATGGATTTGAATTAGATTTAGATTGGATTTGGACTCAATTTGGATCCGATTCAGATTGGATTTGGATTAGATTTGGATTTGAATTGGATTTGGATTGAATTTGGATTGCATTAAGATTGGATTTGGATTGAATTTGGATTGGATTTGTATTGGATTAGGATTAGATTTCGATTTAATTTGAGCTGAGTTTGGAGATTTGGATTTGGATTGGATTTGAATTGAGTTTGGATTGGATTTGAATTAGATTTAGATTGAATTTGGATTTTATTTGGACAGAATTTGAGTATAATTTGAATTTGGATTGGATTTGATTTAGATTTGGATTGGATTTGGAATGGATTTGAATTAGATTTGGATTGAATTTGGACTCAATTTGGATCCGATTCAGATTGGATTTGGATTAGTTTTGGATTTGATTTGGATTGGATTTGGATTGAATTTGGATTAGATTTGGATTGGATGTAGATTGGATTTCGATTGAATTTGGATTGTATTTGGATTGAATTTGTATTGGATTGGACTTGGATTAGATTCGGATTGGATTTGGATTTAATTTGAGCTGAGTTTGGATCCGATTTGGAAAGAATTTGGATTAGATTTTGATTGGATTTGAACGGGATTTGGATTGGGTTTGAAATAGGTTTGAATTGGATTTGGATTGACTTTGGATTTGATTTGGATTGGATACGAATGAGACTTGAATGAGCTTTGGATTAGATTTGGAATTGATTTGAATTGAATTTGGATTTGATTTGGATTCAATTTGGACAGAATTTGGATCCGATTTGGATTAGATTTCGATTTGATTCGATTTGGATTAGACTTGAATTAAATTTGGATTGGATTTGGATCAAAAAATGAACTTAATATGAATGAGATTTGGCATAGATTTTAATTGGATTTGGATTGAATTCGGCCTGAATTTTGTACCGATTTGGATTGGATTTGGATTGAATTTGAATTGGATTTGATTTAGATTTGGATTGGGTTTGGAATGGATTTGAATTAGATTTGGATTGGATTTGGACTCAATTTGGATCCGATTCAGATTGGATTTGGATTAGATTTGGATTTGAATTGGATTTGGATTGAATTTGGATTGCATTAAGATTGGATTTGGATTGGATTTGGATTGAATTTGGATTGGATTTGTATTGGATTTGGATTAGATTTCGATTTAATTTGAGCTGAGTTTGGAGATTTGGATTTGATTTGGATTTGAATTAGATTTAGATTGAATTTGGATTTTATTTGGACAGAATTTGAATATAATTTGAATTTGGATTGGATTTGATTTGGAATTGAATTGAATTTGGATTTGGATTGGATTTGATTTAGTTTCGGATTGGATTTGAATTGAATTTAGATTGGATTTTAATTAGATTTATATTGAATTGGGATTGGATTTGGATTAGATTTGGATTGGATTTGGATTAGCATTGGATTTGGATTGGATTGGATTTAGATTTGGATTGAATTTGGTTTGGATTTAGAATCGATTTGGATTGGATTTGGATTGGATTTGATTGGATTTGGATTGGATTTGGATTGGATTTGGATTGTATTTAGATTGGATTTGAATTGGATTTTGATTGGATTTGGCTTGGATTTGGGTTAGATTTGGATTGAATTTAGAATGTATTGGATTTGGATTGGGATTGGATTGGGTTTGGATTGGATTTGATTTTGAATTGGATTTGGATTGGATTCGGATTAGATTCGGATTGGATTTGGAATGGATTTAGATTGGATTTGGATTGGATTCGAATTAGAATTGGATTGGATTTGGATTGGATTTGAATCCGATTTAGATTATATTTGGATTGGATTTGAATTTGATTTGAAATGGATTTGTATTGGATTTGGATTGGATTTGGATTGAATTTGGATTGGATTCGATTTGGATTTGGATTGGATTTGAATAAGATTTGGATTGGATTTGTATTGAATTTGGATTGGATTTGAATTGCACTCTGATTGAATTTGCATTGGATTTGGATTGGATTAAGATTGGATTTGGATTGGATTTGAATTGGATTTGGATAGGTTTCAGATTAGATTCATATTGAGTTTGGATTTGGATTTGATTTGGATTGGATTTCGGTTGGATTTGGATTGGATTTGGATTTGGATTGGATTTGGATTGGGTTTTGATTGAATTTGGATTGGATTTGGATTAGATTTGGATTAGATTTGGATTGGATTTGGATTGGATTTGGATTGGTTTGGATTGGTTTGGATTGGTTTGGATTGGTTTGGATTGGTTTGGATCGGTTTAGATTGGTTTGGATTGGTTTGGATTGGATTGGGATTGGTTTGGCTTGGTTTGGATTGGATTTGGATTGGTTTGAGATTGGATTGAATTTGGATTGAATTTGGATTGGTTTGGATTGGTTTGGTTTGGATTGGATGGGATTTGGATTGGTTTGGATTGGTTTGGATTGGTTTGGATTGGTTTGGATTGGTTTGGATTGGATTTGGTTTGGTTTGGATTTGGTTTGGATTTGGATTGGTTTGGATTGGATTCGGATTGGTTTGGATTGGTTTTGATTGGTTTGGATTGGATTTTGATTGGATTTTGATTGGTTTGATTGGTTTGGATTGGTTTTGATTGGTTTTGATTGGTTTGGATTGGTTTGGATTGGTTTTGATTGGATTTGGTTTGGTTTGGATTGGTTTGGATTGGTTTGGATTGGATTTGGATTGGTTTAGATTGGATTTGGATTGGATTTGGATTGGATTTGGATTGGATTTGGATTGGATTTGGATTGGATTTGGATTGGATTTGGATTGGATTTGGATTGGATTGGATTTGGATTAGATTTGGATTGGATTTGGATTGGATTTGGATTGGATTTGGATTGGATTTGGATTGGATTTGGATTGGATTTGGATTGGATTTGGATTGGATTTGGATTGGATTTGAATTTGATTTGAATTAGATTTGGATTGGATTCGGATAAGATTTGGATTTGAATTGGATTTGGAGTAGGTTTGGATTTGAATTGGATTTGGAGTGGGTTTGGATGTGAATTGGATTTGGATTGGATTCGAATTGGATTTGGATTGGATTTGATTTGGATTTGGATTGGATTTGAGTTAGATTTGTATTGGATTTGGATTTAATTTGGACAGAATTTGGATTGGATTTGGATTGGATTTGAATTGTGTTTGGATTTGGATTGGATTTGGATTAGATTTGGATTGGACTTGAATTGGATTTGGATTGGATTTGAATTAGATTTGGATACAATTTGAACTGAACTTCTTGTCGATTTGGATAGAATTTGGTTTGGATGGGATTTTAATTGGATTTGGATTAGATTTGAATTATATTTGGATTGGATTTGGATTGGATTTGAATTGGATTTGGAATTGAATGTGGATTGGATTTGGATTAGATTTGGATTGGATTTGGATTGGATTTGGATTGGATTTGATTTGAATTGGATTTCGTCTTAATTTTTGCAGAATTCAGATCCGATTTGGATTGGATTTGGATTGGATTCGGATGGGATTCAGACTGGATTTTGATTGGATTTGGATTAGATTTGAATTAGATTTGGATTGGATTTTGAATAAATTTAGAATAGAATAGAGATAGAATTTGAATTGGATTTGGATTTGGATTGGATTTGGATTGGAATTGGATTGTATTTGGATTAAATTTTGTTTGGATTTAAATTAGATTTGGATTGGATTTGGATTAGATTTGAATTGGATTTGGATTGGATTGGATTTGAATCATATTTGGTTTGGATTTGGATTGGATTGTATCTGAATTATGCTTCGATAGTATTCAGAGTGGATTGGATTTGGATTTAGATTGGATTGAATTTAGAATTAATTCTTTCCTGTCCACCAACACCTCTAGCAGGCTTGGCTCTCGCTACATTGTCATTGATTGATATACTTTGACCGTTATCCACAATGTGTCTTATAACAAATAATCTCCTGATCTTTTCTCGACACCTCAAAGCAATAGTCACCCGGCGCGAAAGGGCATTCGTCTGTGATCGAATGTCCAAGATTGATTGATCTTTGACCCAACGCCTCCAACGCAAAGTGGAAATATTTCGCATCCCTGGTTTCGATAAAAGGTGATGTAAAGGAATTTCATAGGTCCACCATTGTCGAATCAGTAACACTTGATCAATCAACCTTTTTCAGCCGCTTTGCTCAGAAGCAGGGGGAGGTCATGCGGCCTAGACAAACTAGGGTACCCCATGATTGAAAATCTCCCCATTCTGTGAAGTTGCTGTTTGTGATCCTAGTCAACCGAGCCTAAACAGAACGGACTTATCCGGACGGGTGGCATTCGGAACGCTTCCAAGTACAGACCAATCTTGCTGACATCTTGTCGTGAAAAGGCTGGTCAACCGCCAACGTCATGAGAGTCTGGAAGCATTTGAAAGACTGAGCTGTTGACAGTTTAATTCCGTTGACCTAGGAAGCCTTCGAGCGCGGCAAGCAGGCATGCTTGTATTCCTAGCCATCTCGAGGGCGTTCAACTGCATCTGGACGCGTTGCGTTTATCCGCAATTTCCGTTCGGGGTGCTTCCAGATCTTACCAGGAGAAAACAGGTCGGATTGGACCTGGTGGTCTCACTTCTTTGAAGCCATTGACGGAATTTTCCGCATTCTACCGCCCAACATACATATTCGTTTTCATATATGCCGACGACCATCGATCTACTGGTCGTCGTCAGACACACCAGGGTGCAAAAGTATCAAGGTCCAAGCCACCGTTACAGTCTTTCTTTGGGCCTTTTTGTAGAAATCCCAATGAGTTAGTTAGATCTCTATTCGACTATGAAGAAATCGACTTTCAATAATTTGTTCAGGAACTCGAGGAACGATTTTGATCTTAACGTGATCTCGATCTTAACGTTCGAATATTCAATAATGTCATCAATTTTTAAAATCCATCCGTATTTGCGTACTTCTGTTGCAGTAACTAATAAAGAGGCGTGCTGCATGTCTGGACATAATACGGAAAAAGTGATGCCTTTTGGGAGCACAAAGCTGTGACAAGTTGGATCAACTCCATTCAAATGATCATTTGAAACTTGTTCAAAGTATATAAAGGTTCCGTTTATTCTGTTCTGAAGTGATTGCCAAGAGCAAAGTCATTATTCCGAATGACATATTCTATCAAACACGCACAGTATCAGATCATTCAGTGTCATTAACTTCATTCCATACGGCCTGTTGCATTTTCCCAAACGTGCCACGCATTCCAGTCCCAATCAACCGTCAAAATTTCCCAACTTTCAAGAATTTCCATCCATTCGGTGAACGAAGAATGATTCGATTTACCGCAAACTAGTTGCGTGCTCGCAGTATGACCTAATTGCAAAGACAGTGCAAAAAGTGTCTATTGCCCATCGCCCCCGGCCACCGATGATCGCCATGTCGCCTAGCCAAGTGGCACCGCACCAGCAAAGGCCAAGCCGCCCAGCGAGATACAATCTTTCCCTTCTGCTTTCAATGTGAGTATGTGTGTATGTGTCGATCTAATTTCACACCTCCTCTGAGCGGTTGCACTTCAAACCTAGCTAGAAATCCATGTCCAGTTAGGACGTATGATGGTCGCCGTCGTGCGCAAATGCCACGTGCTGCGCCGCACTGAGTTCACTGAGATATTGCCGTGCATCAATCAGCGTCGCCGATCTCAGTGATTCGCTTTTACGCGCTTTTTATGGATTCTTGACACGTGGTGGTTTTCAATTGAGAAAAGTCATAACGTTATTTCCATAATATTAATGAAGAATGATTCAATAATTATTGCAAAACAAAATCAAAACTTTGAGGACGTTCTTAACACCTTTTCTAATAGGTACAACAAATCAACTACTTTATTGTTTCTATGATAATTCAGTAGGTTTGAGTCAATTTTTATCCAAACATATTGCAAACACAGCTTCCCATCCAACTGGTTGTACGACTGACATAATTTCTCTGTCATATGTTCCGCCTTCCCAATGCCCTCTGACATTCAATATCACGTATTGTTCCAGCAGACCAGCTATTACTAGGCTGAGACCAGCATCAGCCCAGCGCGGGGGCGAGCGACGAAAGAAAAGCGCTCTCCTCACCACTCATCCCCACCCACTCACTGTGCATAGCAGCATAGATCGACTCCGCTCAGTCAGCGCCGGGCGAGACTCTCACCGTCAGTCACGCTCCGCTACCGCTGCCGTGGCGTCGCCCTTCCATCATGCGTTGCACGTGGAATGGAACCAAACGAAAGCGAAATGAACGAAACCGTCTCCGTGGAGTGCGATTATGCAACCAGCATAAATTTCATACCGAACCAACCCACTTCACTCCCGCTTCACGGTTCGACTTCATCATCATAAATGCCATTTGGATCGCCACAACCGCGGCACCGCTCGCTCATGGAGTGAGCGTGCGCCGCGGAGAAAGAGCTCTCACCGCTCACTTCCTCCTTTCACCGCGTGGTCGACGGCGACGACGACAACGATTCATCACGATCACGACGACAGTCTCGGACTCGCCGCAGCTACCGGGTTGCTACGATCACGATGCGCAATCATCGACGAGATGTTCGCCAGCAAGGTGGGCGTTTTACAAATCGACACTGCTGTTCCATAAGATTTCTCATAAGACCATTAACTTCCATTATTAGGAAGTTGTGCCGGCATACAAAAGATGATGGTGTAGTACTTTTGGGAGTAAATTAATTTTAGTTATCAATGTTGTTACGAAAATCATTGCGTAGCTGTAAGAGCCAAAGAAAGCAGTGCGTGCAAAAACCGCAATTCTAATCATCCCGCGCAATGGGACGATCAACGTCGATAACGATCAATCGAGCGGCGGTTGTCAAGCGCGTGTGGGTGCGAGAAAGTGACTCACTATGGTCACCATAGTGATCGCCCCAAGCCAGAGGCAAAAACTTCGACGACCACGATATGAGAGTAGCGCGATTGTTGTTTGTAAATATGACGACGCAATCGTTGATGATGATGATCGTCGGTGGTTAGTATCGGACGGTCGGTCGTTGCCGATGCGACTCGACGATCTTCGATTGCCTCATCGATCGTCGCCGTCGCCATCGTGGTCGTCGTCATGAATGTGAATGGCATTTGTTTTTGCTTTTGCGCCCTATTTCGCACGGTGTGCATTGAGCTTCTCTGGACGAGTTTTTTATTATTCTTTTTCTCGAACCTTTCACGTCTTTTTATAATGTGCGGTTTCAGTTTTTTTGGGCAGCGTGTGAATTTGTGTGCAAGTTGATGTACTCACGACTAATTAGTAGTGAGTTAGTGGACGATCTTCATTGGATCAGTCGTCAAAATTCCGTCGGGTACCAAGTCGGTCTTTAATTTGAGACCAATAACGCTGCCGGCCACGTCCTCACAGTCAATAAGGGTGAGGGGAGGAAAATTAGTTCGACACTCATTGCTACAAGAGACGGAGGAATCCTCTGCATCTCCATGAGCGCACTGGAAAGGAATAGTATGTTAGTTAGGAAGGAAATACAATGGAAATCGCCTTGGTAAGCGACTAATTATTTCTTTTGAACGACGCCATGAATATGGTACGAATACGGAAAAGCAACGCGTGTCTTACGTATTTTCCCGAAGATATCTTAACTACTTCTTGACGACTAAAACACGCACTGCACAACGCTTGATCGATAGCTACTCCGAAAAAACACGCACTGAACTGATTAACTTTTATTTCGGCAGATCGCACGATCGTTCTGCTTTCCGAAACAAGAGAAAACACGCACTGAACTAAAAAAAATTATCGAACTGTCCTTTTAAAGTTTAACTAGTTGAACCACCCCACCTTCCTTGGGTTTGTATTTTGCGTTCAAACCTGAGATGAGATAACCCAAGTAAAATTTTAAGTTTTATGACGCTCTTGAAGACCATAATAGACTCCACAAGAGTGTTATAAAACCACCATAAAACACAAATGCCTGAGCTGAATGCCCTCGCACAACTTAGAAATTAAAGTAAAAATTTTAAATGTCGAACAGATCGTATGTTTCGAGTGGACGAAGGATTTTCAGTTGCAGTTCGTTAAAAAAAACGAGAAATATATATTTTTTCCCATTGGTATCAACTATTATGAATCTCCTGTGTTAGATTAGCGTGAAAATGCTTTGCCTTTCTTGTATATTTGATTTTTACGGGTTCCCCTTGGGAACAAAAGCGCATTTTTTGTCACTGATAATGCGCTTTTTTGTCTAGACTCTTCACTAAAAAAATGTAACGTGCCTTGTTTTGATTAGTTTCACGTAAAACCTATTTTTTTAAATCTTTTATTATTTTTTGTTGTTGCCGAAATTGCACTTGCAAGGCAGTGGCAAATATATTGCCACCAATTTTTCAATGTTTCTGCACTGTAAGGTAAGAAGTGAGAGTGACAAATTCGAAGCAAGAAGTGACAAATTCCAAGTGAAAAGTAAATTGTGAAAAGTGAGAAGTGAGAAGTATGAAGTAAGAATTGAGAAGTGAGAAGTAAGAATTGAGAAGTGTAAAGTGAAAAGTGAAAGTTGGAAATAAGCAATTCGAGAAATGAGTGAAAAGTGGGAAGTGAAAGTGAAAAATGAGAAGTGAAAAATAAGAAGTCAGAAGTGAGTAGTAAGAAATAAGAAATGAAGGAAGTAAGAAGTAAAAAGTATGAAGTGAGAAGTGACAAATTTGAAGTGAGAATTGTCAAGTGAGATCTGAGAAATGAAAAGTGCGAAAAGAAAAGCAAAAAGTGAAGTGTGAAATGTGAGAAGAGTGAAGAAAGAAATGTGAAGTGAAAAGTATGAATTGAGAAGTGAGAAGTGAAAAGTTTGAGAAATGAAAAGTTTGAGAAATGAAAAGTGAGTAGTGAAAGGTAAAAAATGAGAAAAGAAAAATAAGTGAGAAATAAAAAGCGAGAAGTGAAAAGTGAGAAACTCGAATTGCGAAATGCGAAGTGCAAAGTGAAAAGTGAGGAGCGAGAAGTGTGAAGTGAATGGTGAAAATTGGGAAGTGCAAAGTGAGAAGTGAAAAGTGATGTTAGAAAGTGAGAAGTGAAAAGTTATTTCTTCTCATCATTCCATTCTCTTTCCTTCCTGCTCTCCTTGAGAAGTTAGGAAAGAAAAATTTGTAAAGTGAAGTGAGAAGTGAGAAGTGAAAGGTAAAAAGTGAGAAAAGAAAAGTGAAAGTGCTGACTACGGTGTGAGAAGTTAGAAGCGAAAGGTAAAAAGTGAGAAGAGAAAAGTGAGAAGTGCTGGCACCAATCTCGTCGTTTTGCTAACACGCGTGCTCACTGGTGAAAAAAAAACAAAAAAATAAGAAACAAACCAAATTCCTTTTAATTGCTTTGTTTTTTATGGGATGGAAATAGGAGCTATGGGATGAAGTGCCGAACCGTTCCCCTATATCGAGTGACGGAGAGTTCACTGTAGTATTTGAAGTTGAACAGTATCCGACTACTAGCAACACCGCGAAAATATTAACAAAGCACCCGCCTGCGAAATAAAGCAACGCCATGCAAAATACAAGAATAATAGTCGTTTGTTGAACTTTTGAGTATTGCATATTTGATTTGAGAAGTACATCCTCCATGGCTATCAGTGTTCTTGGAGATTTTTTTTTCTCCTATCAATAATTAAATCCAGATTGCTGCTGAGTTGATTTTTTCTTGCTTCTGATGGTGATTCCGACCTCCTTGTACATTGCCTCACCAGATTTAGATTTTTATTGATTCGACTTGTTCCCATAGCGATTCCGAACATCGATCAATCGACTTCAGAGCTGGATTTCATTGACTCAACTAGATCCTGTTGTGTCTCAAAACCATCGAAAGACTTATTTCAGCGATCCTTATCTTGATTCGAAAAGGTCTTATGGCGATTCTGGCTTTTAAATAACCAACTTCAAAATAGATTTTTTCTTAATTCGAACCAATTCCGACTCCGACTCTAACTTCAGAGTTAGATTTTATTGACACAACTGGACCTGGAACTGAAACCAACTAGCAGTGCGTTAGCTCTTAAAAAGTTTGTTTTTGGCATTGGCGTAATTTTATGTTATGGAAATTTTAATGATACTTTTTGCAATCCCTTTCCTGATCACAATACTTGGATTACAGTTCGTCTTCAAATGATAAAATGGCCTAATTTTCAATACCAACGAAATTGGTGATTGATTAGATCAACCAGCTGGTCGCAGTGGAAAATTTACCCAACAAGGAAAAAAAATATTGCTACTACCACCCTTGTTCATGCTCTCTCATTGCGAACAAGTTTGGTTGAAGAAATGCAACAAATGTGCATTGTTTCGTAAGGAGGACAAAGGCGACAAAGCAGCTAATCCCGCTGCGAAGTCAACCACATTATTATTAAGTTGGATACGTAACCGATCCGAGTCTAAACCCAAATTTTATGGGAACTTAACCCGAGAATATGTATTTAGCTAGTAAGAATAAATGTTGTTTCTGTGATGCAATAAAGTGTAGTTAGTGTAGCGAATGTAATGTGCAATAATTTATAAATGAATCGTGTGAATGTCAAAAGTTGCCTTGTGGACAAAACCGAAGAAGAAACCTAACGAAACACCCAAAGGAATAATAAGCAAAGACCGCCGAAGTCAGCCCGAAAATTGGGTACACCTCAACTATCGGGTATCATCATCAACTCACCCAAACACAGTCAATGTCGGAAGGAAGCTAAGAACTCAAACTCCCAAACAGTCCTGATTTTTTTTATTATAGGCAGTTTCTTCATTTGTTTAGTAATTTTTATTTTATAGTCGGTTTCATCAACAGCCTGTCATCGCTGCCATCACAATACGCCCCCTCTTCTGGGTTCTGGACTGAAGAGCTAAAAAAACCGTACCAGTAGAGCACAACAGTCACATTTGTCATGCATTTCCGTTGTTCTGGTTTTTGGTTAATAATTTTATAAACTTAAGTGTACTAAAGTGTGTAACTTAAAATTTGAATCGACAATTTAATCATCTAATGTAACTAGCAGATGAAATCGTCATATCGTGTGATCAAAATCATTAAAACAGTTTCATAATTTATACATTATTCAGACTTAATTAAACTAAATTAAATTGATTGACCCAAAACAATAGAAATTACTAATTGTGTCACAACCAAGAAGTATATTTGTAGCTGAAAAATGCAAAAAAAAAACAAGCAACAAAAGATAATAGGGGAAGAGGCCCGCAAAACGCTCCGAAATATTCCACATTTTTATGAAACACTTAACATTTCGGCTAGTTGGACTAACGTACAATGTACTACGCGTCTCCATTCACTGTCCATACCAGAATGCTGATTCGCCGATGCATGGTGCGTTGTTTCCTAAGAGCTTCCAGCTAAAAGACGTTTTTCCTCATGAGTTTTCCTGCAACCAAATATCACCACTGTTTTCAAATGGGATTATTATCAATATGATGAATACTAAGATGGCATCCGCCAGCTACATTCTTAAACTGTTGCATAAAGTAAACAATACATGAAAATCGTTACAGCTTAGTCAATAATGCAGTCTTCGCTTAGCTAGGGCATATTGCTCCCTCTCTTCCCCTAGCGAAAATTATTTTTCTCATCTGCAAAGGTTAAGACAATGTTGCCTTCCATTTCATCTGCATTGTTGCAGTGTGAGGTAATGGTGAGGTAATTTTTGTGAACTTTTCAAATAATTCGTCTATTTTAGAAGTGAAACACAAATCATGTCAACAGATGGCTAGTTTAAGTCTAAACATTGATAATTGATATATTTTTAACCGGAAATACCACCAAAAACCGACTAATTTCCTAACTGCGTGGCAGCCGATCATTTTCTATTCAGCGTTCTATTCTGTTGCACTTGGTGCGAGTTGAGCTTGTCCCAACATTTACAAGAGGGGACAATGTTGTTGTCATTCGCAAAATGGTAGTTCTACATCCGCTGATTACAACAATTGTAGATAAAAGTTTTGAATTACGTTCAGACTTACTGTGATTTGGTTTTATCTTTATATCCAATGGAGTCTTGACGTACCTATAAGGAGAAAGCAGAGAAGTTACAATGTGAGTAGGACACTTCATAGGGATTTAAATGTTTTTAGAAAAAGTGAAAGTGATTCAATTTAAAAATGTTTTAAATCGTTGGTGGAAAATAATTTTATTATTTTTGAGAGTAAATTGTATTGAAATAAATAAATAAAATTTAAAAATATTGGATTTGTTGTATATGCTTTGAACTCGGGTTAATCGATTATAGCGTGCCGGGACGTGTTTTGCTTTGTATGTCACTTCGTTCCTGGAAACGCCACAAGTGATGATTTATTTTTCTGCTTCGGCGAATTTTTTTTAGCTTTAGTGACTTCTTTTTTAGCTTTGGCCTGCAGAAATCTGGGGAAATGTCGGGACGAGTCTTATTTTGCACCCCAGTGAGGTTTGGAATCAGTGTTGGAAAAAGTAAAGTGAAACACTGATTTTCTGAATATTTACATTTTATCCGGATCAATTTCATGCACCGAACAAACAGACACAGTTTGCCAAAACATGTGCGCAACATTTTGACATTTTTTTCGTTAACCGGCAAACTGTTTGTGTGCTGCCGCGTGAGAGTCTCGTGCCGTCGGTATGGTCAGCATTTCCATAAGCTCTTCTTATCCGGCTTCAATGACTACATCCGTTTAGCCTCCGGCTTCCGGCTTGCTTCCATCCACTCCCGCTGAAGCAGCATGTGTCGATGCCGGTGTCATCCCTCTCAGGCATCGGGTTCTTACGGCTATCTGCCGTAAAGCCGTCTCCTTTGCCGCTGTCACATCCAGAGATCACGTCACGGGATCCTTCTCCTCGACGGGGCTGCCTGGATCTCGAGAAATGTGGTCGGCACCGGTCTCCCCCCAGTGATGCGGAATGCATTTCGGATCCACTAGCACTGAGCAAAGGATTAGCTGATTCCTTCCGTGCATATCGACAACACCATCGTCTCTCGGTTCAGAAGAGAGGAAATCGGTTCTGGAACTGATTCCAACCCGTTTCCGGAACCACGAATTCCGGTACACCGACGGATCAATTTCCAGCCGAGGCGTTGTCTTAGGAGTCTCAGGACCCAATCTGGCCGAATCTGAACGTTCAGCCTCCCAATGCAACAATCTTCGGCAATCTTTTCGGCCGAAGTTGTTGCCGTTTTTGTTGCTGATATACATCCCTGGATCCAAGAAATTCTCGCCGATATGATTCCTGGCACCACCTTCGACTGGATCCCTGGCCACTGCGGCGTCAGGGGGACGCCATTGGCTTCGCTTTGGCGCCTTAAAGCAGCGGTTCTCTACTTGGGGTAAATGTACCCCTGGAGGTACCTTTGCTGGTCTTAGGGACCACCTTTGAAACAAATGCGTAATGGCAAATGTTGTTTTTTAAAAAGGCTTTAGTAAAAAAAAAAACACTTACGAAGAAACTTCATTTTTTTGTTTAAGAATCCATGAAAATGGTTTGAGTTCTTTTTTAAATCTTTGTAGAAATTTCTTTAGGAATATTTAAAGTGGAATCGGAAAACCCGATTGGATGAAAACTATTCAACGAGTTTCAAAAGCTTCTTCACCAGGGAATCAATATTCGAGAAACGCCTAACAATATACCCTTTGTCGTCAACAGAGTTTGTTACTGACAAACGCACCTAGCGACAAACCTTTATCAGAACCCGAACACAATATGACAAGAATCATTTGCCTTGCATGCTCTGCATGCTCTGCTCCTTGCACGAATTTCTTGAGAAACTCCAGGAAATATATTTTGAAGAGCTCTGTGGAAACCTTGTTAGAGACAGACAGTCCCACTTCAGAGAAAATCTTCAAAAAAAAGTCTACATCTAGAAAATCTCCTGCATGGAAATTTTTTTTAAGAGTCTATAAAGTATTCACAGAACAAAATACTGGTGATGCTTTCTATCCTTAATTATTGCAAAAGGATCTTTTTCTATAATTTTTTTTACGAAATCCTAAATAAAATATGTAAATTCTTCTTGAAGAATTCCAGAACCTGTGAAGGACCTGCCGCATAACATCAGGAGGACCTTATTCTTGAAACAAATCTGATACATTTAATTATATGTCTATTTTTGTTGCGAAACATGATTTTCTTCAGCTTAAGCTTCATACAGGTTTGTAAAACTATTAAAATACTTTGTTTTATAAATCTGGAGAAAAAAGGTTATAAACCACAGAGAAAGATTATCGCTGTTGTCACGGGTCAAAACATTTTTTGATGGCGAGGATAGTGTGGAAGCGAAATTCAGCAGATTCCAAATATTGTTCACTGGTGGCTTTTTGCATATAGTATCTGTTGTAGAAATGTTTCATGGTTAATATTTGTATGCGATATATTTCGGTTTTATTCTACTTTGCATCCTATTTTGAGTTTAGCTCATGTTAGTTCTCTAATACAAGCCAATAAAAAATTAAATCAAAAATCGAATGGTGATCGCTTAAACAAAATGCACACGTTTTGGTATTTATGTTCTACCCAACATGTTAGGAAATAATAAGGAAGGAATCCGCAGCGACAATCCTTCTTTGTAGTTTATAGTCTCTTTTATCTCGAGTCATTAAAAGAGTTTAAGCAACTTTTGGAATAACGTCAACAATAATCCCACAGACTGGTGTCTCAGTTCTGAATCTCTGGGAAATGAACCCAGTAAATATCAACATGAGTTATTATTATAGGTATTATTATAATATGTCTATCAGAGGTCAAATATGAAACTTAACTAAAATTCAAACCAGAATAGAACCATTTTTGTTATTTTGTATAATTGACTGAACAGATTTATATTTTTCTCAAAATTTTATTATAGCTCTCGAATGAGGATATTATCACAGCATTTCGTTAGTTAGAATCCCTAAAGAAACATCGATTCTCAAGAAGATTCAAAAACCAAAAAGTTACGAATGGTATTCACAACAGGTTTCTATTTCGAGCACAGGCACGAAAACTAAAGGTAGTCAAATTGTTTGCCAAAACTCTCCCGAAACCGTATGTTCTCACTCGAAAATTTACAATGCAGTAAGTTGAAATTGAGATTACAAATGCAATTGCGGCTTTAGAAAGGTGTGCTGAAGCGCAATAGTCTGCCGGGAATATCTGCGAAAACCAGTGATTAACTTTAAAAAATTTCTGGAATCAAAAATCACTTAACTAAAACCCTACCGATACCCTATTTATGCAAAACCAAGATCCAAATCCGAAAGGCTCAGATAAAAAACCAAGCATTATTAGTCTCAACGAAAGCTCGCGAATATATTTGAAAAATGAATTTAAAATCCAGATATTTTAATGGATAGAAGTCAAATGAAAATTAAAAGGACGAGCTTGGTATAATCTTCCGAGTGTATTTCCACGTATCTAAAAAGTTTTATTTTGACTAAACTTCGAATTTCCTGCAAAAAAAAATTAAGGGGAACCAGAAGCATTGCTAAGGCCCTAAGGTGTTCCATACATCAAAAAGGATGGCAATCGTTAGATTAAGGGATCTATTGGCCCTTGGTGTGACTCGGAAAGGAGCAAATTACGATTTCCAGGCTCCGGACCGGTCATACTGGGGTCTCCCATAATTTGTTATTGTCTCGAGCACATCCATCACAGGGAGTTATACGTGATGCCGGGTAGTATTCAGGACGCACTTGCAGATAGTGAAGCTGCAGGCATTGCTCTTATCTGCTTCCTGAAGGACGCAGGACTTTATTATGAAGTTTAGTTTTCACCTTAGGCCCGAACACTTTGCTTCCGGGATAAATCCTTTTGCCATAGGCGAATGCCCTTCCAAGGATATGAATAAAAGCCTTTTGTAGAGAATTCTCTGCATGAATTCCAAGAATTACAGCTAAACGAACTAATGGTATGAATTATAAACAAATTTGCAAAATTGTTTGTAAACGTGGAAAACTGAACTGACCGGTTTCATTATCTTCTTATCTCTAAGGCTAGCGCAATGTCTGCCTGCCGAAAGTTGCCAATCGTTAGTTTTCCAAAGATGGAGTCAAACAGCTTTTGGCAGAAGCATCGTATAAATAAGCTTCCAGGCTGAACTAGTAGAAGCTTTGAGGGATTTGGATAGTGTGGAATTGTGTAACTTTCTGGTAATCTATCTTTTCCACTGCACGATGAAATGAACATTGATTAACGTTCTGCAACCAAAACCTTTTGATAAAATCTCCTTCAAAGCGATTTTATTCTCTTCTTCAACTCAACCAATTGAACCTGAGACTCTCACCGACGAGAGTGCTGTTCGACGGCAAGCGGTGACTAAATGGTGCTGCAGTGCCGTGCTAGCGACTGACTCGCTATTACGAAAGTACGAGATCGTGAGAAGCGGCAGTACCGCCGTTACCGTACCATGCCAAATACCCCTACACAAATAATGCAATCAACCATTGCACCGCTGCTGCTGAGCTGCTGCTACGCTGACTTGACTTAAAAAAGCGCTAAGCGGTGCACTAGGCTCCACCACAGCCGCCACCACCTTCGTTCCTCGACCATATACGAGGGGGTCTGATGGCTTATGCTAGTAAGTGCGACTACTACTCAGCACAGTGGTCAAAAGTTTGTCCGAATTTTTTTGTACTAAACTTTTTAGAAAATTATTATTGAAAACCATTGGAACAGTTGATGTTTTTATGCTTAACATGGTTTAAAATTTGTTTATAAAAGTAAGTTAAAACCCACAATGAATTTCTTTCAGTTCCTCAAATATGACCAAACACCGTTGCTTAAAACATTTCCGGCCACTGTTTGTCCATGCAGATTAGTTGGGACATTGCAATATACTCATTTCTGCCCCAACTGCACGCGTCTCTCTGCGCCTTGCTCCAACATTTCCAATCATTGCTTTACTGCATTCACGGTACCCGCGCGCGCCGACTTCTAACTTCTCCTGCTTCGATCGCGGTCGAGCGTGAAAGAATATGCGCCCCGGTGAAAGGGGGTGACGTGACGACGGGACGCGAGAAAAAGTCAAAGCAATCTAGCTAGCAGTCCGTGCGCGGCGCGGCGAGATAGAACTCACAAACACTAGCTCGCCCAGTGCAGCGCAGAAGGTGGCGAAATCCTAGCAGGCCGCCACCACACCACACCGCACCGTTCGCCGTTCTCGGTTCTCGTTGGCATCATCATCACAATGAAAGACCAGTTTCCATTAACTTTTTCTCAGCTTTGGGTTCTATGGTGGTGGCTGGGTGTGATTATTAGCTGGAGGCATGGATTCAGCGCTTTTTTTTTCATTATTATTCGCAAGCACTGTGGCTAAGCCTTCTCGCTAAAAACTCCTTTCGCTTTTTCGTGCGCTTGTATGAGAATATAAGTTGCTTAGTTTTGAATTGCGTGGGAGCGTGGAGAATGGGATTCGTTGTTGTTTGTTCTTCGCTATGTTGGAAATGAAAGGTGATTTCTGGTTTGGCAATATTGGTTTTTGTGGCGTTATTATATTTCTGGTTGTAGGTACATTATTTTTTTGATTTATCTCGAAAAGATGCAAGACTTTCTTTTGCACAGAATTTTTGCATAGCATGGAAAAAAAATTGTAAAATTTTGAGTAAAACTAGTTACGATTGTAATGTTACATAATGCAAAATTTCGTTAAATGGTTGTATAGAAAGCTTCCAAGGAAAAGATCCAGGTGCTTCGCGAAGCAGATGCGAATCGACAATACAAGGAGTATCAGACGACCCAACGGTGAGGTGGCAGCGGAAAAAAGTTAAGACAACCGGACCCCGTGAACGCAAGAAAGATGAGGAATTACTTAAAGCGCAATTCGAACGTTTCGATTTGAAACGTGGCCAAGAAGGTCAATTTATTCGTTTGGCTCGTCCAGCAGACAATGAAACGGGTCGGACTTCCTTTCTTCAAGGTAAGAAAGGCGCCTTACCGAACCAGTAAGCAGAACAGTGGCTAAATCCCACACCAGGAAGCTTTACGCCTCCATCCCAACGGCGACAGAATCGCAGTCGCCAAGGGATAGAATCGTGTATGTTTGGGGGAACCTTTACTGCGAGTGGTTCGTGCAGCCGGAATGTATCGTAATAGACGACGAGTCATACATTGTACATTTAGAAAATATATGACTATATCAACAGAAGTGTATAACTAAGAGGGCTCAGCCAAACCTCTCCCAAAAGCCACAAATATCCGCAAGTGGACGCTATCAAAACGACCGTGTGCCGCTTATTAAGGCGCACGGAGCCCAACGGGAGTAGCAACCAGCACATCTGGATCGATGCCAGTAAGATCCTGATTATGGAAAACTGACTGCATGTTACTGGATTATGTTTTGAATATTGTATACAGAATTATAATTCTGTGAAGCGAGGGCTAGTAGTCTGGACATTCTATTCTCTTTGTAAGGCCGAGTGACACCGACCTGAAACAGCGGATGGGTTAATGGTCAGGCTGTCTTTCATCCCATAAAACCGTGGCGGGCCTTGTAGCACGCGGTACAATCCCGTCACACAGTTGTCAAACTGCGTGGGGTAGGCTCAGATGCTCTTTCCTGACTAGCGCTTATCTGGTTCTGAACAAAAAAGTGTCAACCCTCACATGGCCTCCCTGCATGCCGTAAGTTATGCATACACACTTAATTTTTTTACCCATATCGGCTGTGCAATTCTCGATTTAAGTTCACAGATAGAAAAATCCACTGAAATTTACGTTAGAAAGCATGCACATAAATGGAACGCCATTATTAGCGTAATTCCATACGGGATACAGCCTGAATGTATACAATATTCGACGTGAATCGTCAATATTGCATACAAGTTGTAAGCAATCTTGTTGGCAAGAGGACCGCTTCAGCGTAGAATAGCGTAAATTTTCGCATGTCAAGTTTTACGCGCTGTTTATTTTTCATTATTTTTTTCTGTGTTCGTTTGCTGAATGAATCGACTGCTTTGAGCGTGCTTACAGCGGCACACAAGGAGTTAACTTTCTGAAATCAGTATGGCGAAAGGCATCTAAGGTTCGATTTCTCAAAATTAAGCACTTTAATCGAAAAAATATTTGGTATGCGTAGTAGCGGACACCATCCCTCAGTACCAAATAGTTTTTCATGAAAAGTTTCTAATTTTGAAAAAACCAGCGTTAGATGTCTTTCGCCATACAAATTTCTGGCGGTTAACTCTTGCTGGCTATTTTGTGCATATACTATAGCGCCTGGATGTGGCTGCGGCGAGTAGAAAATCAGCCACTGCCAATAATTCATTATCGGCTGATCAATGTACGATTACGGCGGCTCCCTTGAGTGCCGCAGTCAACAAACTACTATTTCAACTGAGCTATCAGCAGACAGGCATGAACCGAACAATCGGCTGTGCGAATCTCGGTAAAAGAATGGAAAAAGCCGAGTTGAACTGAGTATGTAGATAACCATAGGATCAATAAGGCGACTACACCAGCAAGATTCGACAGGAGCCGCAAGGGGGGCCCAACAGCAATGATCCTTTCAACTTAAACCTAAAAAGTAGACGAAGGACCGGTGTCTGGCGGTAAGGAGGACTCTTGCGCTAGACGAAATGGCCTCAAACGGTCACCCCAAAGGTCGCCGGGGGGAGATGCAGGTGAAGGCCGTGGTGGGTCAGATGAGGTGCCGGTCGATGTAAAAATGGACGGCCCCACTCTGACCAAGCTCATTAATTTGGTGATGACCAGGATTTCGACTTTTCGTTTATATTAGAACAAAGCAAGCGTATTTCGGACCCATGGACCCTTGCAAGGAGAATCTATTCTCTTTGTTTATAGCGAGGGACGTCATTCACTTATTAATCTTTTCTCTACACAGCACAAAATTATGAATATTACAGGTGACGTATGTGAATGAAATGACACAAAACCACATGACATAAACTGAATCGTATATGTTTCAATGTTAGATGATTTAAAATTACACGTCATGCAACCCAAACACAGCACCCGATGCGACGCACCTAACGCTCTAGCAGTCGATGACTTGATGCAGTGAAATACTTGTTCAGTGCAAATCGTGGAACATGGTTGACTTCGATTACCCCTCTTTCAAGAGATGAAGATATCTGAGTGGTAACGTGTTGGGCACTCACTCAGCTGGCTTATGTTCGATTCTCGCTCTATCCTTCAATTTTTTTTGTCAATAAAGTTGTGCTGTAAGATTAAAGTATCACCTAATTTTACGTCAAAAGTGTTGCATGATAATTTTTAGGTGTGTAGAGCTAGCCTTAGAAGATAAACGAACCGCTTACTTTTACCGCTCACTCACTTTTCGCGAGAATTATCGCAGAACAATTTTAAAATTGTATGGCCACGGCGCGGGGCACGGCAAATGCTGTATAGAGCGTATCTAAAGGAATAAAATAGACCCCATCTCGTAGTCCTTAGCCTCTTACCCAGCAACTCCTATCCCAACCTCCTCGTGGTGCTGGCCGGGATACGAGCAACCCTAGGGAAGATCGGGGAACCAATCTGTTCTCCATGTTAGGAGAAGGCGCGTGATCGGGTAGTGGCCGGCCAATGAAAGAATGTGCAGGTTGAGGATTAAAGGCCGGTTCTTTAACTTCAGCATAATCAACGTCCATAGCCCACACTCCGGAAGCACTGATGATGATAAGGACGCATTCTACGCGCAGCTGGAACGTGAGTACGACAGCTGCCCAAGCCACGACGTCAAAATCATCATAGGAGATTAGAACGCTCAGGTAGACCTGTGCGCCGGTCATATAATCGGCGGCAGCGGCGTGGTGGTCACTTTTGCCCCGGCGGCGTCACGGCGGCGCGCCGTTGGTTTTCACCGGCGTGAACCGGCGTGGATGAAAAAATCAATGGCTGAAAAAATCAATTTTACCGCGGATTTTTGAAATTGGTTAAATATGCCAAAAAAGTTATTGGCAGAGTTCCTGAAAGAATTTCTGAAGTAAAAACGGGATTATTTTTGGAACTCCTCATTACTTGGGAAATTTCATTCCTTGAGAATTTAGCATTAGCATTGAGCAATTGGCACAAATTCGTAGGTGGTACAAACATAGTCTTTTATAAGAGACTAATCACTATCTCTTAGATGGAAGCAAGGCACCCTTCAACAAGTAAGATCTGTTCTGGCCACGTCCTTGCGAATGCTGGGGAAGGGTAAGGATTATTAGTTGGACTTCTTCTTCTTCTTCTTATTGGCGTTACATCCCCTTCTGGGATATTGCCGCCTCGCTGCTTAGTGTTCATTCAGCGCTTCCACAGTTATTAACTGCGAGCTTCTTGCTTTATAGCCGAGAATCTTACCGCTAGGCTAAGGAGGGCCCCAGAAACCATCGTTTAGTTTGACACCTACTTAAGAAAGATGCAGAGAACTTTGGTGGCACAGAAGGTTTTGGAATTGTTAGTGTGGAATCGTTTTGGAGTCGTTTGGTAGGAATCGTATTGGTAGAACGTGAAATACAGAAAAAAAACTAAGATAGAAATACAAAGTAGGAAAGGGACGAGCCTGGAATTGAACCCACGATCTCCTGCTTATAAGACAGAAGTGATAGCCACTAGACCACGGAGCTCGTCTTGGTAAAATCCTATGAGAATTTCCGCGGAAACTCATATAGGGGAAAAGACGGCTTTGGCAGGTTTTGTTCTATTATTGGCAGGGGGGTTTTTGTCGACCGAGTTTTATGAAATTTGGCCAAAATATTCTTTGATATGCAAAGAATGTTTAGGCCAAATTTGAGCACAATCAGTCATAAAAAACCCCTCTGACAATAATAGAACAAAACCTGCCAAAGCCGTCATTCCCCCTAGGTATTCTTCCGAAAATCCATTCATGTTCTCTTTGGGAAATTCTTTAGTAAAATCATACATTCATATGGAAATTTATTAAGGAATGAAATAGTTTCAGATGGTATTCGTAAAAGAATTTCCGAAGGAATTAAATGAAGAATTTTTGAAAGAATTCCTAAAGGACTTTCTGAGAGAATTCCTGATGTAATGCCCGAAATAGTTTGTGATAGCATTTCCGGCAAATTTTTTGAAGGAATTTCCGGAAGACAGACATTTTTAAGAAAAATCCTAATAGAATTTCCTAATGCATTCCAAATGCAGTTTTCTAAGGAATTTTCAAAGAAATTTCCGAATTTTTAAAGGACTTTCGAATGAATTTCTGAAGAGATTCCCGAAAAAAAAATGAAAGTTAAGGAATTCCTGAGGGAAATGGGAGGAATTTTCTGAAGATTACCCTGAGAATTTTCCAAGGAATTGCTTATGGTTGTTCTGAAAGAATTATTATGGGAATTTCAGGAAAAAAATGCCTAGAAGCTTGCTAAGGAGTAATTTCTAAAAAAAAAATCCGTAAGAATTTTCTGAGCAAATTTTCAAAGCCTAAAGGAACTTGCGAAGGAATCGTAAATGAATTTCAGAAGGAATTTTTAGTTAATTTTTTATGGAATTCTCAAACGGATTTTCGAAGGATCTTCCAAAATATTTTCTGTTGATATTTCAAAAGAAATTTGTGAAGGATTTTCGGAAGGTATATTCGAGAGGATTTTGCGAAGCAATTCCTGATGGAATTTGCTAAGGAATTCCAGAAGTTTTACCAACGGAATTTCAAAAAAAAAATCCTGGTGAAAGTTCTTAAACGATTCCTGAGGGAAGATTTGAAATAATTCTTAGAAAACCTTTTTTGAATTTTTTGAGGAATATCTTGAGAAATTTCAACATTTATTTAATTTCTAGATTCATTTCCTAAAAAAATTTGGCGGATTTTCCGAAGAAATCCCTAGAGGGATTTCTGAACGGACTCTTGACGGAATGTGAAGAAATCTAAGATTGTCGGAAGTTCCTTCAGGAGTGGCTTTGACAATTCGGATATTCTTTCAGGAACTTGTTCAGGAATTCTTAAGGAATTTGCTAGAAAGTACTTTTTGAAGAATACCTTAACGAATTTCCCAAGGTTTTCATATACAAATTTCTGAAGGAATACGTGAAGAAAATTCCGAACTAATTTCTGGGGGAAACACCGAAAGAATTTCTGAAAGCCTTTTTGGAATTCTTTTCCGAAGTTTTTGTAGAAAATTTCCGAGGGAATCACCGGACGAATCTTTAAAGAAGTTTGTGGAGGAAATTGCGAATAAATTACTGGAAAAAAGTCCATAGGAATTCCTTGGAAACCTAGCAATTACTTCAGAAATGCCAGTAGGCACTATTAAGAATTTCTTCGTTAATGCCATTGAGAATTCCTCTGGAAATGCCTTCAAAAATTCCTTCAGAAATTTGTTTACGGATCCCTCTGGAAATTCCTCTGGTATTTTTTGGGAAGTCTTTTAGAAAAACCCTTAAAAAATTTTTTTAGCAGTTCTTTCAAAAATTAGAAAAAAGAAGAAATTAGTAAAAATGAATGTTTTGGCATGTTTTATGTACGAAACAAATTGCTGATAACCGTTACTTGTCATCTTGTGCTACAGAATGGCAATATGTCATGAGTCTAACTCTAGCGAAGCGATTGAAGTAAATTTCCGTCCTTAAGGTATCCGTTACTAGCACTCACTCCCTATTTACGGAAATCCTTTCAGGTTTTTTTGGAAATGCCTTCAAAAGTTGATTTAAAATTCCTGTGCAAAACCCTCCATGATTTTCTTCAAAAACTCCTCCAAAAATTCACTTGAGAACTCCTCCTTCATTAAATAATCTAAAAATTAATTCATAGTTATAATTTTTTGTAATAATAAACCCTAAAAGACTTTCAGCACGAATTGTTGAAAAAAATCAGAGTGAATTACTGAAAGATTTTCGGAAAGAACTCATGAAGGCATTTTCGAAGGAATTCCTGCAGGAAGTTCTGAAAGAATTCCCGGAGAATGTTTTTAAGGGATTGCTGGAAGTAATTCTAAAGAAATTCCTTAGGAAAATTTCGAAGGAATTTCTTATTCAATATCTTGAAGAATTTATTTAAGGAATTCATGGAATAATTTCCAAAGAAATTATTCCATGTTCCATGTTCCATGTTCCATTCCATTCCAATTATTCCACCATCTTTGGCGGTGTGCAAGAAGACGCTGTAAGACGGTGAAGAATGGACCCCAAGCTCGCCCAGCTCTACGTCGAACAAATCATCCAGAAGGTAGCCAGCGCCGGAAGGGTAGCATGGTATGTTGCAAGAATGCCGGACAACAACCATGCAAAGATGGTGTTCGCTTCCGATCTGGCTGGTACGAGACGGCATGGAGTTTAGTTGGGCAGACCAGGTGCAAAACGACTTGGCGAGCGTGGGGCGTATTCGAGGATGGAGAGATGCGGCCTCTAACCGTCTATTGTGGCGTCAAATTGTTGATTCAGTGTTATCTGTTTAGATGTAAACCAAATAAATGAAAATGAATGGCCACGTTGGGACTAGAACCCAGACTATCCACAATAATAGCTAAAAGGATGCGCTCACCCTAGTCACACCATCACGCTATGTGGATGTCGGTACCAGTTTATTTGTAGCACAAAGGCTATTACCGTTTGCATTGGTTATGGCAACGAAAAGGCTCGGATATGAAAGAGAACGAGCGAACCACCTTCCCGCAGCAATCGAAGTGAGCGAAAATTGGTTATCACTCTCCAGACTGTTTTCGTGAGACTGTGCTCCTGAGATTGAGTTAGCATTACGAACCCTGGTGATGACCAACCACGAGGACAGCGGAGGCCAGACAATGGAGGTGATTACTGATGTTTCAGATGTAAAGCCAGTCTACGTTAAATTTCGGATATTTGGATAATGTCCATGTGATTTGTCGCCATTTCATGAATTTGGATGAGAACTAAAACATGCTGAAAGCATCACATGAAGGGTCATTTGTTATAAAAATAGATCGTGTCACTGGTCCGTGATTTTTTTTTAATTTGCGTTGGAGGATGGGTGTCCGAGATTTAACGTGGACAGGCTTTAATCATACCCTTTCTGGATACCCGCGTAAACTATGGTAAGGATCTGAAACAGGCCGTACAGACCTTCTGCGCTCTAGTCGTGGAGGTGAAGTCGGATTGAAAGACCTTGCTAGAGGCCCGTAAGGAGGCAGAGCATAAAATCCGCATTTTTACTGAGGAGTAGGAGTCGGCGGTGATCCAAATGGCAAATCCCAGGGAGGAGGCCGTATCGGAAATTCTTCTCCTTACTGAGGGGAAGCCAGCCGAGAGCCAGACTGCGGAACTGCAAAGGCGGATCGCCATCAGCGGTGCAACTCCGAAGCTAAGTAAGCACGACCTTACAGGTGGCAGACATGAATGTAGCTAAAAGGGTGACGCCTAAAAGGAGAGATGGGGAAACTCGCCGGGAAAGTCGGTCTCAAGGATCAACGGATAACAGTGCCTTCACAAAAGAGGGTAGCTGAGGATTGCCGGGAGGAGGACCTGTCGTGGACGGAGGCCGTGAATCTCAAAAAGGCTAAGCGGAGCCGTCAGCAAGCCGCAAAGACTGCGGTAAATGGAGCGGAACAGGCCACTGCTAAGAAAGTTAGAGCCCGTGAGAAAAAAGGTGCGCCTTCCAATGGCAGTGGCTAGCGAAAAGACAGAGGTGAGGCGATTATTTCTAAGGCAACGAAAAGCTCTCTAGTCTAGAAGGAGATGTCAACTGCATCCGTTGAACGCGGAAAGGCGAGATGATTCTCGTCTTGAAGTTGACAGAGGAAGTCCTGGGAAATGGGGTTCAAGTTAGAGCCCTATGCCCAGTTTCGAACATCCAGTGAGGTAACCGAGGCCGAAGACCTGGCAGACGCACTGAGAGATTAGTGCAATGACGAGATCCAGGAATCCGTGATTCGGTTACGCAAAGGCTATGCGGGAATGCAGGTTTCTCGTTCCAAGTACCTCTGGCTGAGGCCAAGAAGGTGCTGGATACAGGGCTGGTAGCGACCGAAGCCACTCAAAATAGTGACTTTAGTGACCAAAGCTGACGAAAAAAGGGACCAAATAGTGACTTTTAGTTACAGAAAAAGTGACCATATAGTGACTTCCAATTTCAATAGCAGGTTCGATGAGACGAAATCAAGCGTTTTTGGGTCGAAGGAGAATTTTTTTTTTTGTAATTTGTGGCGGAAAACATCTTTCACTCGCCACTCTTTTCTCTTAAAACGAGCTCAGAAGAAAAATGAAAATCGTACTCGGTAAGTTTTATCTACTCAGTGACTAAGTAAAATTATTGCCCTCTCTTTTAACCCCACGGAAATTTTACTGAATATCAGTAAAAATCAGGACAACTTAAAACTATGAGTAGTATGCAAGCAAATCGAATTTTTACGCCACTGGAAGTGATCGAAACTTGGTTATCAATCTTAACACCTGTTTTTCTTTCCATAAAATTATTTCTCGGCGAATATCTGCGTGAATGAGCATTCTCTTCTCGTGAGAATAAGTGAAAATTACGATCATTGGATTAGCTGCCTACTTAAGAAAGATGCAGAGAACTCTAACGATTTGTCATAGGTGCCACGGATGTTTTTGGAATTTTTACTGCGACAGGCACAACAGTAGGATCGTTTCGGCAGAAAACGATACATAAATTATGAAGATTCATGTACAACGAGCTTAGGATTGAACGCTCGACCTTCTGCTTGTAATGAGGACCATGCTCTCTGAATTTTTAAATATTTTTACTCCAAAATACGCAGATTTTCCGAATTGAGGTGCGTATTCATGAACGATTTTTGCTATGGAATTCGACAGCGCATGCAATCTTCAAAATTGGGGAGACTTGATCGCCTTTCTATGATATCTACTCAATAAATATTTGTTTAGAGCAAACCCTTCATTACATCTGTCAAAATCTACAAAAAAGCCGCTTGAGAACAAATTATATTTTCTTGAATTTTTTAGACAAATGTTTATATGGATGCCTAATGAGAGATAAAGTCTGCTCAAATTGAGGCAACAACTCAAAATTCAAATATCCTGAAGTTGTGGTGGAATGATGGCATTTTTATCAGTGAAGATCATTTAGCATATTTATGGATTTGCGCTGTGAAAAAATGATAGCATTTGTAACATATGTACTTTGGTTGATTTTGTAAATCGTTTGTTAATCCTCCCCACAAACTCAATCATTTCCAGCTTACCACAGATAAGAAAGATAGTAAAACCTGTTTTACTGTTGTGGAGTGTGCGATATGCGATCATGGGCAGTTTAGTTCTTGGTAAAACAGGGGAGAATCAAGTCCCCTCACCTTCCCCTACTGCATAAAGTTTGAGTTAAAAAAAACTCTAAATCGACAGGTCTTACAACCGAATGTAATTCATCTGGCCGAGAGCCATTTTACCGAAAATGTTATTTAGCTGGAATGGTCATATGGCCAAAATCATCGTTCGCCGAACCGATCATTAGGCTGTAAATGTCGTTTGGCTGAATAGGTCAGTTTGTCATAAATGCCGTTTGACCATAATGGTCATTTGGACGAACAATCACGGAATTATAGCATAAAAAAATGGACGTCATTTGGCAAATGTTCAAATGACGGAAATCAAATCATTTGACTGATCGGGTCATACGACAGCATCTGTCGTTTGCTGAACAATTCATAAGGCAGAAAAGTATGGAATAATTAATTATAATTGAGAAGTGAGAAGTAGCATATGACTAATAGCAAGTAAGAAGTGAGAAATAAAACGTCTCAACTCCCACTCCTTATTTTCCATTTTTCACTTCTCATTTCTCATTTCTTAATTCTCAAAGTAAAAAGTGAGATGGGCGAGGTGAGAAATTTGGAATAAAAAGCGAGAAATGAAGAGTGAGGAATGGTAAAAGACTTTTTTACTTTTCATTTCCCACTTTTCACAGTAAGAATGAGAAATTAGATGTAAGAGAATGAGATAGGAAATGTCAGAACTGAGACTTCTCACTTCAAATTTTCACTTTTAATGAGAAGTGAGATGTTTCACTGTGTGCTGAGAAGTTCTCACTCTTCATTTCTCACTTTGCACTTTTTGCTTTACACAGTGAGAGGAATAAGAAGACGTCTCACTTTTCACTTCTTACTTCAGTGTTCTCAGTTATCATTTCTCACTTCTCACTACTCAATTATCATTAATCACACCACACTTTTCACATTCACTATTGCTAGGCTAAACATTTTCGGCCATAAAGCCGTTCTGCAGACGACATTTACGGTTTTATGACCCATTCGGCCAAATGACTTTTCGAACAAAAGCCTATTTCTGCCAAACAGCGTTCTCGGCCATATGACCCGTTCAGTAAAACGACGAAACAGGCCAAATGGCATATTCGGACAAATTATTCCCGGCCATGTCACCTCTCATCACCTCTCATCTGACTTCTGAGGGAAAACAAAAGGAAGGAGGAAGAAGAAAGAAGGATGGATAAAAACAGAGAAAGAGGAAGGAAGGAATAGGAGACAGGGAAAAAAGAAGGAAGAAGAAAGAAAGAAGAAGGGAGATAAAAGTAGGAAGAAAGAAGAAAGATGAAGGAAAAGGGAAGAAAGAAGAGCGTAGAAAGTAAGTGGTAGAATGAAGAAGAAAGAAGAACGGAATAGTGGAAGAAGAAAGATGAAAAAAGAAACAAGAATGAATGAAGAAGGAAGAAGGGTAAGAAAAGAATAACAAAGAAACAAAAGGTAGGAAGAATGTGAAAAAAAACAAAGAAAAAAGATGAAAGGAGGAAGAGAGAAGGTAGAAGGAAGATGAAGACGGATGAATTCATAAAGAAAGAAGGAAGAAGGGAAAAGGAAAATGGAAGAAAGAGGAAGGAATATAGAAGAAGGAAGAAATAAGAAGAGAGAAGGGAAAAGCAGTAAGAAAAAGGTAGAAGATATAAGGAAGAAGAAAGAAAAACGAAACATGAAACAAGAAAGAATGATAAAGGAAGAAAAAGGAAGAAGAACTTTCAAAGAAAGAAGTAAGAAGGATGAAGAAAAGAGAAAGGAAAAGAAGGAAGAAGGAATAAAGAAGCAGAAGGAAGGAGAAAGGAAGAAAGAAAAGGAAAAAAGAAGATACAGCTTTAAAGAAGAAGGATGAAGAAAGAAGGAAGTAGGAAGTTGGATGATTCCGGATAAAGTTCCCGTGTAGATTTAGAAAAAAATCCTTTGGAAATTTATAATAATAAATCAATTAATTCATGGAGTGATATTTAACGATGTCAATTTGTGTTTTGAAGCCGATGGGAAGTGATAACTGTTGTTGGATAAGAGATCCATCTATTAACAGGAGTATGCTATAAATCCGGAAGTTATTGTCTTCTGCACTATTTTGAGACTTGAGCAAATGCCCTGACATATTATATCTCATTTGTAAGTCAACAGTTTGGTCCCATGCGTTCCTATGAAATGACATCGAACAGTCATATTTGTCTAATCACATGAAACAAATCAGCAACAAATTAATTTATTGACTCCCAACGGAGAAGAGCTGTCCTGAGGATTAATTTCTGAGACTCCTCCCAATTAAGTTTTTGTCAATGACAAACAGCATCAAACCCCGCGTTTATCTACACTCTACAGTTTCGATTTCAGTCCCCGCACTCCGACGTGGGAAATCCCCCGAGTTCGATCGTAAAGAAACCCCATTAGCCACATTCTCTACCGCAACCATCATCATGACATTCACCAAAGAGAAAGATCAATTTTCGACAATATCATCCGAACCACTCAGTCAAAACATCGTTTTCCGCACCACACAGCGCCGCCAGCAACCCGCTTTCCCATCCTTCTATAAGTAGGTATTCCGTCTTCGCGCGTTGATGCGCGCTCTATGACGTAATCTCCAACGTCACCTCACTGACTGCCACCACCCACCGACCGTTCCGCTTCAACCGACATCATCGCCGTGAACCAACTCACTTTTACTTGCAAACAAACTTCTCGCGAGGCGATGGATGGAGTTGCTGATGGGTGGATTGCAAAACTCTATTTTATTATTGTCGTAGTCGCGCAGCTTCTTTCCTATTCACTTCCATCGATCCAGCCGTAGCCGGTTAGTCCAACCGACACTGCGAGTGAATGGAATATGGAATCGCTCGATTGCGAGAGAGAGTGTGTAAATTGCGTTAAGTCATAGCGCTTAAGTTTTTCTCATTTTCCTCTTGTTGATCAACTTCTTCGCCTCCATGGGAACAATGCGCGCGGACGCGGGGTCGGTGGTTGCGCTGCTGGACAACCCAATCCTACACATGCACACTCACTCGTAGCTCTTTCTCTTTTGATTTTCTTCATTTCTTTTTGAGTTGGCGTTCGCATCGTGTCGGACGGTCGCTGAAATCGTATACGGCGGTAGGCTTCGGCGGCCACAACGATGATCGTTTGCAACTCGTTGAAAACTAGTTTTATTGCACCAGCCAGGCCAGCATAGTAAAAATACAGACGCAGAGGGGCCCCCGAGATGAGAAAAAATGTCGCAATTTGAGACGGCCGGGTATTGTTGCGCCCCATTCCAAACGATTGGCGACCAGATGAGACGACCAGACGAAGACGTCGACGGACATGGACGGATTGGAAGCAGCGAGAGTGGAAAATGGCATAGAAAAATGATGCAAAGATACGATACTCTCGATGCTGTAATACCTTCTCCGGTTGAGGAGCAGCCAGCAGCCGCGGAAGAAGAGGGGGCATTGATGGGAAGGCGGAGGATAGGTTCCATGCATGCGTGACTGGCTCACTGACTGACTGACTGACTTAGTTTTATTTACTAATGAAATACAGTAACTAATGGGCGAATGGTTAGTGCAACTGAAGAATCGATTGTTTGCCGTTTGCGGAGATCTTGGCCGCTGATTGGGCGATGACGGCGATTGCACCATTCGTTCGAAAGTTGGAACGAGTGTGAAACTTGGGTGCAGTTGAGATCAGAGTTTAGAACGTCATCTTGAAAATGTAAAATGACTTCGAATGAACATTTGTTCTTGTAGAACTGTTTTCAGAAACTTTGAAGATTTTCTCTATGAAGTACTTTCCAAGTATTTCTTGAGAAAATTCAAAAGAATTTTCTGAGGAAATCAGAAAAATTTCCCGGTGGGATTCAGAAGTGCTTCCCGATGAGATTTTAAAGAATTACTTTTTAATTAAACTTTGAAAGAATTCCCCGAAGAATCACAGAAGAATTTCCTAAGGAAAATCCGGATAATTTCTCAAAGAAATACCGAAAGAATTCAAAAGAATTTTCTGAGGATACTCCGAAGAATTTCCTAACCAAATTCTGAAGAATTTTCCTAGGAATTTCCAAAGAATTTCGCGAGAAAATTATGCAGATTTTCCGAAGAATTTCCCGAGGAAATTCAGAAATAAAAATCAGAAGTTTCCCGATTAAATTTAGAAAAATTTCCCGATGAACTTCATAAAAAAATTCGAGAGGAACTTCAGAAAAATTTTCCGAAGTAATTCAAAAGAACTTCCCAAATAAATGCCGAAAAGAATTTCCCTAAGAAATTCTGAAGAATTTCCCGCGAAAATTTCGAAGAATTTCCCATCAAAGTTCCTGAAAATTTCCCGAGAAAATTCCCAAAAGCTTCCCATGGAAAATCCGGAGAATTTCCCGAGAAAATTCAGAAGTATTTCTTGACGAAATTCCAAAGATTATTCCGCATAATTTTCCGACAAAAGTCAAAATAAATCCCAGAGAAAATTCCGAAAAAAACTGAAGCTTTTCCTTGGCGATGTCGAAGCATATTCCGAGAAAAATTCTAATTATTTCCCCGCGAAGAATATCACGAAAAAAATCCGGAGAATTTTCCGTCGAAATATAAAAAAAAAACCCGGACAAATTCTTAAGAAAACTTCCGAAAAATTTCTGGAAAAAATGCCAAAGAATTTCCGAGGAAATTTTGAAGATTTCCCTGTGGAAATGTAGCAGAATTTTTCGAGTAAAATATGAAGATTTTCAGAAGCAATTCCAAAGATTTGATACCCAGCTCCGTAACGTCAAATGGCAAACGAGTCTTTCAATGAAACGCAAAATTAAAAAAAAACATGCCGAGGCCGAAAATGTCATTTGGGCGAACAGCTCATAAGGCTTAAGAAGTCATTTGGGAGTAAATTTAGTTTAATCAAACAAAAGTAAATGTAAAAACTATGCAGGATTAATGAGAGTTGAGCATTAAGAAGTGAGAAATCAGAAATAAGGAATTCAGTGAGACGTCTTACTTCTCACTTTGTATTTCTTACTTCTTATTGTAGGAAGTGATAAGTGCGAAATGAGATGCACCAAAACGTTCATTTTCCCTTTTCTCACTTCTCATTGTGAAGAGTGAGAAGTACGCCATGAGAAAAAAAGAGTGAGGGTGAGAAGATAGACGTTTCATGTTTTATTCTTCAATTCTCCCTTCTCAGTTCTCATTTCTTACATTTCATTTCTTCTCACTTCTCAATAAATCTTGATGATTGTACGAGATTGCGACTGGAAGAATGGATATTTTGACGTTGGCTTTCTCAGTCTAATTTAATTAATGTTTAATACAACTACAAGAAGCTCCAACTACCCAGTTGAGATATTCATTCCGTATGTAACGAGAGTCGACCGACAGCTTATCACTTGAAAAAGGTCCAATACACGCAACCGAAACGTTGGGCTATGCCAAACTAGCCGTCTTAATTAAATTAGACGGAGAAAGCCAACGTCAAAACTTCTCAATAAATTAATCTCTTCCCACTTCTCCATTTTCTATTTTTTTTTCAAATGGCCTTTTCCGGCAAAATATATTGTTGGCCAAATAGCTCTTTCTGATAAACGATTCCGATCCTCTCGAAGGGAGGCTACCGATCGTCTTAAAAGGAAGCTTTCGAGCCTCTTGAAAGAAGGCCTCCAAGCCTCTTAAAAGGAGGTTTCCGAGCCTTTTGAAAGGAGGCTTCTGAACCTCTTGAAAGGAGGCTTCTGAGCCTGTTGAAAGGAAGCTTCTGGGCCTCTTGAAAGAAGGCTTCCCAGCCTCTCGAAGGAAGGCTTTCCAGCCACTTGAAAGGAGGTTTCCGAGCTTCTTGAAAGGAGGCTTCCGAGCTTCTTGAAAGGAGGCTTCCGAGCCTATTGAAAGGAGGTTTCCGAGCCTCTTGAAAGGGGGTAACCAGCCTTTTGAAAGGAGGTTCCCCAGCCTCTTGAAAGAAGGCTTTCCAACCACTTCAAATGAGGCTACCGAGCCTCTTGAAAGGAGGCTTCCGAGCCTCTTGAAAGGAGGCTTCCTAGCCTTTTGAAAGGAGGCTCTGAGGCCTCTTGGAAGGAGGCTTGAGAGCCTCTTGGAAGGAGGCTTCCTGAGCCTCTTGGAAGGAGGCTCGAGCCTCTTGGAAGGAGGCTTCCAGCCTCTTGTAAGGAGGCTTCCAGCTTCTTGAAAGGAGGCTTCCAGGCCTCTTGAGAGGAGGCTTCCTGAGCCTCTTGAAAGGAGGCTTCTGAGCCTCTTGAAAGGAGGCTCTGAGCCTCTTGAAAGGAGGCTTCTGAGCCTCTTGAAAGGAGGCTTCTGAGCCTCTTGAAAGGAGGCTTCCAGGCCTCTTGAAAGGAGGCTTCCAGGCCTCTTGAAAGGAGGCTTCCTGAGCCTCTTGAAAGAAGGCTTCCAGGCCTCTTGAAAGGAGGCTTCTGAGCCTCTTCAAAGGAGGCTTCCAGGCCTCTTGAAAGGAGGCTTCCTGAGCCTCTTGAAAGGAGGCCTGAGCTGCTTGAAAGGAGGCTTCCTGAGCCTCTTGAAAGGAGGCCTGAGGCCTCTTGAAAGGAGGCTTCTGAGCCTCTTGAAAGGAGGCTGAGCCTCTTGGAAGGAGGCTCTCGAGCCTCTTGTAAGGAGCTTTCGGGCCTCTTGAAAGGAGGCTTTCGGGCCTCTTGAAAGGAGGCTTTCGAGCCTCTTGAAAGGAGGCTTCCGAGCCTCTTGAAAGGAGGCTTCCGAGCCTCTTGAAAGGAGGCTTCCGAGCCTCTTGAAAGGAGGCTTCCGAGCCTTTCGAAAGAAAACTTCCCGACCTTTTGAATGGAGGCCTTCGAGCCTCTTGCCAAGAGACAGACGAGGCTTATTCAAGGAGCTTCTTTAAAGGAAGCTTCCGAGCCTCTTGAAAAGATGCTTTCGAGCCTCTTGAAAAAAGGCTTCCCAGCCTTTTGAAAGGAGGCTTCCGAGCCTTTTAAGAGGAGGGTTGTCAACCTCTTGGAAGCACGCTTCCCAGCCTCTTGAAAGAAGGATTCTTAGCCTCTTGAAAGGAACCTATGTTTCAATAGGTTTTGATTTATTGATCGCCATACTTATTATGTACAACATAATAATTTGGAATCACAATTATCAAAACAGTTTCAATAATATGTATTTTATTGGAATTGTTAAGGTCACTCCTGACGGAAACCAAGTTTCAAAGGGCTCGCGTTTTCGGGGGCACACCACTCGATACGGAAGCAACGTAGAACTGTCATTTTTATTTTTTCACGCATGCTGCGACTCAGCAAAGCTAAATCAACAAAAATGACAGTTGTGCACCGCCGCCGTTTTGAGTGGTGTGCCCCCGAAAACGTGAGCACTTTGAAACTTGTATTCCGTCAGGAGTGACCTTAAACATAAGATATTACGCATTTTGAGTCAAGGTACCCCCCGGCAAAGGTACCGCTAGGGGTACATGTACCCAAGGTTGAGAACCACTGCTGTAGAGGATCAGGCGTATAAATATTTTCCGATAACGCTACTAATTCTGTTGCCGAAATGGTCTACAAGGCAATACGGCCAAAAATGTTTGGCCGAATTGGTCTTTTGGCAGAAAAAGTCACTTGGCAGAAAAGGGCCTTTTGGGCAAAAATGTTACTTGGCCGAACAGGTCATATGGCTAAAAATGTAATTTAGCCGCGAGGGTCATACGACCGTAAATGTCGTTTGCTGGCCGAAAACATCGAACAATAGCTAATTTGAAAATTGTGAAGTGATAAATTATAATTGAAAAGGGAGAAATAAGAAATGAGAAGTAGTAAATGAAAAGTGAGAGGTGAGAAGGCATCTCATTCCTCACCTCACACCACATTTATAACTTCCTACTTCGCCTTGTAAAATGTGAGAAATGAGAGTTGAAAAGTGAGTAGTAACAAGCAAGAATCGAGATGTGAGAAGTCAAGTAAGAAATGAGAAGTGGTAACTGAGAAGTGAGAAATAAAATAGAAATGAGTCGTCTCGATTCTCATTTCTCACTGTGAAAAGCGAAGAACACAAAGTGAGAAGTGAGAAATAAGAAGTTGAAAATGATAAAATTAAAAAAATGAAATGTGGAGAAAATTATTAAGTGGGAAGTGAGAAGTAAGATATCTCACCTTTCACGTTTAACTACACACATCTCACTGTAAAAAATGAGACATGCGCAGTGAGAAGAGAGACATCTCACTTTTCACTTCTCAGTTGTTCTGTCTCACTCCTTACTCCCTCTGTGAGACTTTCTCACTGTGAGATCTGACAAATGAGAAATGGGAAGTGGATGGCAACGAGTTACCAATGAGAAGCAAGGTGTCTCACTTCACTCACTTTTTTCACTTTTCACTTGTCAGTTCACACTTTTTACGGTGAGAAGGGAGAAATAACTGGTTCTTATCTCGCACATCTTATTTTCACAGTGCACTATGGTTCAGGAGAAAGATGCATTTTACGCCAAAACTATATTTTTTATAAAAAAAAAATGTTGCTCTACAAAATTGTTCGGAATAGTAAGGCCATCATTATGGTGCTATCAAAAACTAGGGTGGTCCATTATTATTTTTTTTATTTCTCGGAATACTGACATCTAATGTTCTACAAAGTTGTAGCGCAGCTTATTCCAATAAATTTTGCTAAAGTTGGTTGATAAGGAGCAATTTTACCTACTTGTATCAGGGTGTCCCTTAAAAAACAGTATTTTTGATCTACGTTTTTTTCAAAATAAAGACAGGAACACCATCTTTGACCAGAGATCGCACAGACTAAACACTTAACAACTAGCTTGAGACAACGGACAGGACACATAACACTCAGTAGACCAGTGTAGAATTTTCCGTATCACGAAAAGTTTCCTCCTTACTGGGGCGGGAGTCGAACCCGCACTCCATAGCACATGCGTCTAGGCGATTGATGTCGCTAACCGCACGGCCACGAAGCCCACTAGCCCACTTTTGTTTTCATTTTCTCAGAAATGTCGTCTTCGGGAGACTTTGAGAGGTAAAAAACCTTTTGATGTGTAAATATGCTCAATATCTTTTGCCGATTTAAAACTATAATCGTTTTTCCGTCAATTTTTTTTTCAAAAGTTGATTTCTCCGATTAGGGCAAACTAAAAAAATGTTTACACGGCATTTGAAAGAGCATTTCCTATTCTTTATTATGCCAAAAAATTGAAAATATGTTATTTTTTTAATCTAAAATTTTACAAATTTTACTCATGTCGTATTTTTTTAAATGAAATCGACATAGGGATAATGACGGCTTTGGCAAATTTTGTCCTATTATTGGCAGGGGGTTTTTTATGACTGATTGTGCTCAAATTTGGTCCAAACATTCTTTGCATATCAAAGAATATTGTGGCCAAATTTTCAAAAAAATCGGTCGACAAAAACCACTCTGCCAATAATAGAACAAAACCTGCCAAAGCCGTCTGTTCCCCTAACTCGATAACGGAAAAAGATACAGACGATGTTCAAAACACGCTTATTAAAAAACCCCTAAAAGCCTTCAGAAGGTAACATTCGTGAAAAATAGGAAAATAAAATGAGTTGACCAAAAATATTGTTTTTTGAGGGACATCTTGAGCCTTGTAAGGAAAGGAAAATTTCTCTAAATAAGTAAACTTAAGAGCTACAGACAAATTTTATATGGCAAAGTTGATTGAAATAAGGTTACAGTTTTATTGAACGTCAACCTTCTGAAGAGTTTTCGGGCTTTTCGAGGGCTCTTCGATCGTCTGTATCTTTTTTCGTTGTTGAGTTAAATAAATTTATTTGATAAATATGATTTAGATAGAAAAACGATTATAACTTTTGATCGGCAAAAGATATTGAGCATATTTACACATCAAAAGTTGTATTTTTTAGCTTTCCGAAAAATCGAAAACAAAAATAGGAGATCAAAAATACTGTTTTTTTTTCTATGAATCAGCCCACTTAAGAGCTACAGAAAAGTTTTTCCAACAAAATTTATTGGAATAAGCTGGGCTACAACTTTGTAGAACATTAGATGTCAGTATTCCACGGAGTTCAGTGCGTGATCTCTCTTGTTTCGGACAGCAGAACGATCGCGCGGTCGGCCGAATTATTGTGTTCTGCATTGCGCGGCCGGTAATAAAATTAATCAGTTCAGTTCGTGATCTCTCTTGTTCCGGACAGCAGAAAGATCACGCGGTCGGCCGAATTATTGTGTTCTGCATTGCGCGAGTGGTAATAAAATTAATCAGTTCAGTGCGTGATCTCTCTTGTTTCGAAGCGGGCTAGGTAGTCATATGGCTACTGCTTCTGCCTCATACGCAGGAGGTCGTGGGTTCAATCCCAGGTCCGTTCCATTCTCCTACTTTGTATCTTTCTCTTTATTTCTCATGTTCTAGCAATCGCTAGAACTGGAAATGGACTTCCATACCGTTTCCATTATTATTCCTATACCATCAACTTAAGTATTCTATCAGTAATCTGATAGAATTGGAAAATGAACTATAGAGCTCGTTTCCTACATCCAATTAGAAATTCCATCAGTTACCTTCTCCTATCTATCACATTGGCAGCTCGTTAACCAAGACGGACCTCTGCCTCTCCAACCTAACCTAATTCCAACAAATTCCGCATGAACTCGTGGCAAGTGCTGAGGTATATTCGGCTTGCAGTGGGCGAGTGATTGCATCATCATTTCCTCTCCCTTCCCTACATTGACTTGCATTCTGACGTGACAGGCGCCAGTATGACCTAACAAATGAGATCACCAGTACTTGTACATTGAAGATGTGTGCTAGTCCCAAGCAAACATCTGTTGGTTCCCTGTGCAAAAACAGCTGATCTGGTCATAATGGAGCAGCAACTACGAGCAGTCAATCAAGCTCAAGCTCAAGCTCATTAGATGTCAGTATTCCACGGAATAAAAAAATATATAATGGGCCACGGAATAATAAAATATATAATTTTAGATAGCACCATAATGATGGCCTTACTATTCCAAACAATTTTTCTTTTCGCGTAAATCTTTAGTAAGAAGTGAGCAGTGAGAAATGAGAAGTAAGAAGTAAAAAGTTACATATTTCACTTTTTATTACCTTTTATATTTTTATTACTTCTCGTTTCTCAGTTCTTTATTCTCCCTTGTCTCTTCGCATTCTACGTTTTTCAGAGTGAGAAGTGAGATGACTTTCATCTCTTTTTTTTCACTACTCATTTCTTCGTAGCTCCTGACTTCTCAATTATCATTCACCAATTCATGCTTTTCACATTCACTATTGTTCGGTCAAATGAGATGGCCTTATGACCTGGTAGGCCGAATGACATTTTATGTCGTCGTTCGGCCTAAAGACCCTTTAAGTCAACGTCCATTTCGGTTAAATGACCTAATCGCCCAAATGACTTTGCGGCCAAATGAATTGTTAGACCAGTTCAGCTGAAAATCAATTTCGGTGGTATGTCCATTTCGGCCAGATGGGTTCCGGCCTAATGGTTTGTTCGGCCAAACGACACACTCCGCCAGGCAACTTTTGACTTAGTGGCTTTCGGCCAAAGGTCTTTTCCCCGAATGACTTTCGTCCAAATGTTTCATCCTTAACGGAAAAATTAGGCAGTCTGTAAATGAGATGGGAGCCTGGGAATACGAAATGTTCCAGCAACACTGATTCTACAAGAGGAAGTGAGCTTGTTGACTAAAGTCAACTATGTAGGGGAACTGTTCCGTTTTCCATCTTTCTGAACATATATTCATCTCATCGCAAAACAAAGAAATACAGCACCAATCTAGTCGCTTCTTCTCACTGGTGAAAAAAATCACAAAAATAAGAAACAAACCAAATTCCTTTTCATTGCTTTGTTTTTGATGGGATGCAAATAGGAGCTATGGGATGAAGTGTCGAACCGTTCCCCTACGTGTCAACGCTTTATAGACGGCGTGCCTTCATCAATCCAACGTTTTAAAATAATTCTGAATCCTTGCACCTGATCGTTACGGATAAGTCTTGAATTCGAGGGTTCTCAAAAGACTATCGTATGTTGTTGATGTCTCAACTCAATATCAAAACATATGTTTCTTATAAACCATTGTTCAAGTTTTGAGCCTCGCAAGATAAAAAAGGTTTAAACCTTTTTCTGGCATCCCAACAACAAAATTTCTACAAATTATTCAAATAGTTGCAGAAATAAAAAAATAAAACTTTCATAAAAAATACAAAAATGAATTTGAGAAAATTGTTCATGATCAATAAGAGCTTTTAAAAAAGGAGCCATCAATGAAAACAGCTCAAATTTATTTATATTCATATATTTACTAGACAAACTTTTCCGATTTCAGCCCGATTTCACTCGTGTTTTTTTTTATCTACCGAACTGTCAATCGTTTGTTTGATTGCAGCAGCGCCGCACTCTAGATCAATTTCAATTCGAGCTGATGGCTTTTTTAAGAACTCATAAAAACGTTGTATTTTGACAATTATGAAACTTTTTTACTTCGCGTTTTCAAGGGTTGTCATCTTGCAACAAGCAGTTGTCATCTTTTTATTCAATACTTGCTGCGACACAGCAAAGACAAATTATAAACATGACAGTTATTCGTTGCTTTTTTGTTGAGATTAGTGCCTCTGAAACTGCGAACACAGCGGATCCTAATACCGAATCGATTGTGAGAAAATCGTTCAAATCGGTCAAATCGTTCGTAAGTTATATTGCCTCAAAGGAAATGTAAACTCAATTTTATTTATTTTTGTATTTAGAGATAGAGATACATCTTCCATCCTGGTTAATTTATTCTCAATTTCTTTACTTTCTATGCGAAAAATTTCGCTTCATCGCAAAGGGAATTACGCACTTACATAAACTAAAGCGTTGGAAGCCATTTCCGATTTTCAAATCCCTTCTAACCTGGAGAGTAAACAGGAAAATATTCCAAAATGGTGCACCCTCGCATCAACCCTCAATTTCGTCGCGAAACAAATCCCCTCGACTCGTGTAAGACCAACCGTGAAGGTTTAATAGCTGTCGGGCGGTGGTGCAACCGGCACTGTTATCAACTCGTCCAGCGAACGGCGCTGGAAGAGAGAGGGGAAGTGTCCCAGAAAATATACTCAGCCTCTTCTTCCCCTTCGGTTGCGCCCAGAATATCATCACCGGGTTTATTTTTACGGAAGTTTTTATCTTCATGCAGTCATCTCACACAACTCATTTTCTCCACTATTATTTGTTGTCACTTATGAGAGAATACTTTCAATAACATTTTTTCAATGAGAGACCATATTCAAAGATCGGTCTTCCCAATCTGCTGATATGTGCTTCAAAATAATTGACTCTTCAATTCATTAGGAATACGGATAAACATAATAATGATCTATTAATGATATGAGTGTATCTTCATCATCATAATTGTGTGGCCAGTGGTGTCTGGTTTCCTAACTTTTTATCTTCGCAGAAAAACGAATCAGTCAAATTGAAGCTCAGTAGATACGATTTGGCTAGTAATTGAATTTCTTGCTTTTTCACAATGCGTATCCATAAATTGAACCTTTTTGCATCGACATATCATAGTTTTTGCAAGGTCATTTGATTCGAATAATAGATACAATTGCTCTAAAACGTTTAAAATTGACTCGAAACTTTTTTTTTATTGTTTTACGATTTTGTAAAAAAAAAGATTAAATGTCAATTACTCGAATTTGAATGCCTCTATCACATCGGATGACAATTCAGATAATCTTTCTCTAATGGTGGATAATAAATTTTCTATTCGCCAATAGGAACGCACAAAACTTTTTATACGTCGAATGCAATGCAGCAGTAACGCATATTATACGACAGAAAGAATAAAAAAGAAATAAGTAGGAAAAGAACAATAAATCCCTCTTGTCCTAAATGTTGAACCATCCATGGAAGAGAGAGGGAACCCCGTGTCCCGAGGGAAAAGTGCAACAGCAATGCGTGGCCAACGAGGAAGAGTGTCCCTAAATTCTAAGCATGGCATTTGCGTTTTCTATTTCGAGGAAATCAACGAAACAGAAACGAAGGGACGCAGAAAGCAGAAAACGTGGCAGAAAAGGGGACGAGCTCTTTGCCAAGGGGACGGGCGGTGCCGGTGTCACCCGAGTCCGGAACCAAAGACCAATAAACGAAGTGAAAATGCAATAAAATCTGGATGCTCGCGGCAACAACGCCCACTCCAATACGATTTTTTTTCCTGACTCCTATCGTCCTATCTAACCTATTAGAATTATATTACGGCTGTTAGCTGGTCGGTTGCGCTGCGATGAATTCCTCAGAGCCAAGGTTGAATCAAAACTTTCGCGGAGAATCGAATCCATGCCGCGCCGTCGTCGTGCATTGCCGTAGCCCAGTTGAGGAGGCTTCCTTGAACTAGAAACCAATCAGAGTGTGAAAGCGGCTGTTGTTGGTTCCGATGGAGCCAAAGGAGGTGAGAATTGTTGTAGCCTACGTCTGCTGGCCAGCAGCAGGCCGCAATCGTCCGGTGCTCTTTGTTCGCGGTCGCGGAACAAAAGGCCGACCCATTCGACGATTGCACGTTTCGTTAGGTCTGTGGCGCACAGCTAAGACGGTTATCATCGTTGCTAGAAAGAGAAATTCTAGATTGGGAAATTCACCCACGCGCGGAAAGGGTGAATTTGCTTCAAGGACAACCCGAAGTTCGTGTCCCAAACTGTTGCCGAGTCCAATGATTTGATCGTACATAATTAAATATATAGAAGCGATTTTTCGATTTCAGCGATCAATGGGCAGGAGGCGCTCTAGAATGGAAGATTCCTCCACTGTTGTTAATTAAAGCGCACGGCGAAATTGATTAGCGCGCTTTGCCCGAAGGACGAATGACTTGCAACACGGTCTGAATCATGAATACATATGTAGCTCAAGAACAAAGAACTTCATTGCACCGGAGAGGTGTTGTTCATGATGAAAGATGTGTTAATTGCGGAAGAATTGAGCATTAACCCACATCCGACGCCGAAATGGAAAAGTGCAGTTCGGTGGATGCGTTCTGTCGCATCGGGGATGTGATTCACCGCGCGGCGGTTTGCCAGCAGAAATGAATTTGATTTGCCCAAAAATCCGTACATTAGATCATCCTGCTATTGAAGTCAATTGATAATTATAGACAATGAAGGGGAGGGATTAATCTCTCACAATTGGTATAAGGTCCCAATCGGTGATCGAAAAAGGATCGGAAAGGCAGCCTCACTGAAAGACTATGATGTAACGTCTCGTCATTGCTTATCTATCGTTGGGTTGGAGAAAAGGGTTTTATCACACAACTCAATAAAACTAGTTAAAATGCACCATTCAGCTGTTCCTAAATTTGAAACTTTCATGAAGGAGTTTATCTTTGAGTATATCTTCCCAACCTGTTAATTTTGATTTATTTTGCGAAAGATATGCTGCATTTCGGGAGAGTATTCAAAAATGAGAAGATTAACTCCCACAAAAGATGACATGTCTCATGCTTTGAGTCGCCTCCTCATAGCACATCATTTTATATATGGTAAAAGTCCAGTGAAATAGTGCTTTCAATGTGCTTTTCAGAAAATGCGTCGCAGTACATAATTTATAGCGTTTTCTCGTTTCAGCGTTACAACGGAAAGCCTAAATGGAAATTTTCTTCAAAACCTAGAGCTTCGCTCACAAATTATTTAACGCTAAATTTAATGATTTTGGACCCCCACCCTCGTGAAATCTTTTGTATGGACGGTTTATTTTTTGTAAGGACCGTATTGATCCACCTAACCCTATTCCCTCCCCTTCAGCATTACGTAATGTGTGAACAGTCTCTAAGGCAGTGATAAGTTCTGTTGAAAATGTCATTTCTCAGTCAGTAGCAATGTGAAGCGCTTAAAATTATCACCGAGGTTCTCGGAACACTGTATTATCGAGATGCCTCTTTCTCATCCATAGGTACACAGTGTGAAGTGAAGTAATGTACATGTACCATCACGTAAAAACATAATTAATAAGTTAAAACGAATGTCACATTTACCTTAGGAAAAGTACAATGTATGCTTATGTCCATCTTGCGTTGAGTTCAACAAATAAACAGATTTTTTTATCCATGAGAATACTATTTAGAGCTTTTTAGTGGCAATTGTCAAGTCGAGACACTGTAGGAGGTTTTACCGTGAAGAGCGAAATACGTATCTGTAGTGTTACAACAGAGTGGTGGAATTAAAAGGGATGCAGATCACATTCGGTTTTGGCAACTTGTTCGGTACGTTTGCGTTGTCGAAATCAAATGATGCTAAAATTGAATGTTTTTTTTTACATTAAACTTTTTGTTTTTCATTATACTCATTGTTTCGTTGACGCTGAAGGTCTTAAACGAATAAAAGCAAACTGTGTAAAAAACTCAAAGGTGCAGCCCAATCGGGTTGTACGCAAAGGTGACGTTGAACTACGTAGCTGTATGTAATGTACAGGTTTTCGACTATTCTATGCGATGAGACCAAACCAAGCGTTTTTCAATCTGCTTTTGTTGATTATCCTATGCTCCTTAGATTGAGTGAGCATTACGAAAACTGGTGATGAATATAATTTTTGGACCAACATTTGGAAAGGAAGATAAAAATAAAATTTTCAAATAATCAAAGATGAACAACACGTTCACGATAAAAGCGTTTACATTTATTTTTTTTTAATTTGGTTAACATCTAAACAGATAACACTGAATCAACAATTTGACGCCACAATGCACGGTTCGAGGCCGCCTCTCTCCATCCTCGGATGCGCCCGTTTACATATTCAAATTATCAATTGATATGAACTCTTTAGAGAGTAAGAATCGTCCGATAATTGTATCTCGATTCGAAGCATAGGTAAATGCTATTTTTGAACTTATTTTCCTACATAAATCCGATTGAACTTCATTGTTGACATTAAATTGGTATTACATTTAATTACATTTAATTTAAAATTTGAAAAGCACAACACTGGCTGATAGTGTACAGCTGCAACCTTCGCCGACGCAAACTGGAACAGAGACTAAGCACCCGTCACTAAGTCTGTCTAAGCTCTTGGTGGCTCATTACAAAAAAAAGCCCATCGCGAAAGCTGGGCTGTCAACGGCATTTGGTGGTCATTCTATGCAGGAAGTCGGAGTAGACACGACAAAGAAGTTTGACAGTTTATTGATAATAATTATTATTCCTTCACGTGAATTGCGTCGGACTTAGCGTTTACTCCGGCAGACACCTACGAATCAGCAAAAACGAGCCAAAGAAAGTTTACCAGAATGCATTCACTGCAGTAGCGAAGAAGATTCGGGTCCGCGACGTTAGGCATAACGGACGTTATGCCTAACGTTCATCATGCCTAACATACTTATGCCTAACGTATTTATTCCTAACGTACTTATGCCTAACGGGGTATATCCGAAGATTCCGAGCTCCTTTATTGGCATCAATAGACGTAAGCAAGAAGCTAGCGTCAAACGCCCCAAGCTTTCGAGAGAAAACGCACGTTTAAGTTAGCAGAAACGAACTGCACCAGCTAAAAGGCGCTGTAATGGCGGACATAAGAAGCTTTCAGTTAATAACTAAAGAAATGCTAATAGATTGCTAATAGAATAGTTGAAAAGCAGGCCAAGTTCCAGTTGGAATGTAGTGCTATGGAAGAAGAAGTTTGCGATGCACTTACGAGATTGACTGATTCACCGAAACCGAGTGCTAAACTGTTAGCAAGTTTTTAATAGTAAATATTATCATACATAGATATTAAAACACACTAGAGTCAGTTTTTACGCGGAGGAAATGGGCCGCGTAAATTAAAACAACGTAAAAGAACGCGTAAATCCCAAAATATGTCTGAATAAACCGCGGAAATCCAGAAATTCGAATGAAAAAAATCGCATAAAAAGCGATGCCTGCAAAAATAACCGCGTAAAAAACGACTTCAGTGTACATCGGGTATGAAGCGTTGACTCATCCTTGATCGAATGGTCGAAGAAAATTGAAAATCCATGGAGAAACGGCTGAGATATTAACGATCAAAGTCTATCATATTCTCGTGACGTTTTTCAATTTTTTGCAATCGTAAAGTGTACCCCAATATAGAAAAGACAGACGTAGTTCTACGTCAAAACCTGAATGTATTGTAAAACTAGACACACTGTGACACTTTTTACGCGGATTATGAAATTTGAGTTTATGTCCCGACGATGCCTGAAGGACACAGAATCACAGAATCCAAAATTAAATGCAATCGCGTTTTCAAGGGCACACCACTCAATACACAAGCAACGCACAACTGTAATTTTTATTATTTCAGCTTTGCTACGTCGCAGGATGCGTGAAATAATAAAAAAAATATCCCCTGTCATAAGACGAGTTTGAACAATCCCATTGAATTCCACCACTTAATTGTATCCTGACAGATACGTATTTCGACCTCAACAGTAAGGCCGTCTTCAGTGTCTTGTACTTGACTCGACAAGTCGAGTCATATAAGACATTGAAGTGGGTTTTGTTGTTGAGGTCGAAATACGTATCTGTCAGGATACAATTAAGTGGTGGAATTCAATGGGATTGTTCAAACTCGTCTTATGACAGGTGAAAACATTCCACTAAAAAGCTCAAAATAATTTTCTTATCAAAAAAAATATGTTTTATTTGAATTTAGTTTTGGATTCCGTGATTAAATAAATTAAAAGAATCATAAATCGACATTCAAAAACTGTTGCCAAAATTGAATCTTGCCTTTATAGAATGAAAATTATTTTGAGATTTTAGTGGAATGTCTAAAAACACGAGTTTGTGCAATTCCATTCAATTCAGCACTTGATTGTACTTTTTACAGATTTGTATTTCGACCTCAACAGTAAGGCCGACTTCAGTTCCTTGAGACGAGTCAAGTACGAGTCTAGTCGAGTTTGTAGTAGTAAATCGTCTTATGACAAGACATATTTTCCTTAAGTTTATTAATAGACAAAAAAACATTATTTATAAAATCCGTAATTTTATATTATTGCCTCGTATGCCCACCTTTTGTTGCAATTATGCTCTGGAGACGACTTTCCATCAAGAGTTAAATCTGTGTGTTGTCTCCGAGGAAATCTTTTGGGAGGAAATCTTCCATGAGGACCTTCTTCAATTGATTTTTGTTCATCATGTACTCATGAATTTTCCGTTTAAGATGATCTGGAGATTAGGAAGAATATTGTTGCGCTGGTATCACATTGTAAAGCAACCACTTCTTGACGAGATTTAAGAATGTTTTTGATCGTTGTTTTGGACAAATTGAAAATCAAAACTTTCAAGCTTCTCTTTATAATGATCAAATAAATTAAACGATCCGTAATAGTTTCAATAGACGTAAGGCTTGCGAAGCCGTTTGCACGAACCGTAACATGACCAAACCACCATCGTGCTTTACATTCAATCGCATCTTTTAGATACAATTATGTATTTGGTTTGCGCCATGCCAGTCCGTCCGACCCCTCAATGTCAAACTTGCTCTCGTCTTTGAACACGGCGTTCTTTAAGGATTCTTCATGTTCTTAAAAGATAGAAACGGTTTTTTCCATGCGATGCAACCACAGCATCTTTTAGTATGAATAACATTCCGAATTGTTTGCATGCTGACCGTGATGTTCGCAAACTATGACAAAGCCTTAAGCAAGTTCAGGATATGAAGGTTGGGAGCACTGGAAACATTTCACAAAGTATGACAATCCTGAAAAAATCAACAGTAACTAATCGACGAATTGTTGCTCACATCATTTATAGACAACTCGACCAAATCTTCGTGAGATCATCATGATGTACGCAATTTTCTTGTGCTTGAAGTAGTTCCACCAAAGACTAATTGTACCACAAATGAGGATTTACCTTTTGAGCTCGGAAAAACTGGACATCGCTGTAGCTTAGCATGTTTAAGGCTCGATGCCCACGTAGCGTCGCTTCCAACGCAGCGTGAACGTGATGTGAATTTTGGAGCTAAACTTGACTCTTGTTAACTGAACTTTCATCAGAAGGTCATTCTTGCCAATATGAAACTCCGCGGCATTCATCTCGGGTAAGTATGCAAACAGAAAATTTCGACAAATTTAAATCTACTTACATTTTACCAATCAATTCGGAAGCAAAGCACAACTACTGTCATTTGTATTATTTTGGCTTTGCTGTGTCGCAGCATGCGTGAAATAATAAAAATGACAGTTGTGCGTTGCTTTCGTATTTAGTGGTGTGCTCTTGAAAACGCGATTGCATTTAATTTTGGATTCTGTGATTCTGTGTCCTTCAGGCAACGTCGGGACATATATTCCAGCAAGCTTTTAATAGTTTTATATTCACCCGTATTCTTGTTTACGGCCGTATCGATGCTTTCGATAGAATCCTATTCCTCGTATGATTTTGCTTGCGTCATATCAAATTGTAAAATTATTAAGAATTCAAAATAATTGAATCTTTAGGGCTTTTTTGAATGCGCAGTAACTTTCGTTCGAAAGAGCATTGTAACGTAAACAAGAATATGATAATTTGAAGTTCAAAAATAATAATCAGCAGGAAGATTAGTAACTGTTGGGGATGGGACTAGGGGATACTGTCCAAATGGTCCTTACTTCTATTGGTTTTTGATATCTGATATCTGAACTACGATTTCGAAATGCTTTCTTAAAACGAGACAAACAAGCTCTGATTTAAACCAGGATCAGTGATCTTCATTGGAACGGCTACGGCTACGGCTAGCTAAGTACACTGTGTCAAAAAATGGTCCGTATAGTGATGGCTCGGATAAAAGACATTTATAAAACATTTGTTTTAAGAAAAAGAATGATGTCCTCTTCTTATTATTAGCATTACATCCCCACACTGGGACATTGATGCACCGCTGCTTTGTGTTCCTTAAACACTTCCACATTTATTAACTGCAATATTTCTAAGCCAAGTTACCGTTTTCGCAATCCGTATATCATGACCATGAGGCTAACACGATGACGCTGTTATTCCCAGGGAAGTCGAGAAATTTTTCAACCCGAAAACTTCTTAGACCGGACCGGCAATCGGCCACCTTCAGCATGGTCTTGCTTTGTAGACGCATATCTTACCGCGTGACTCAGGAAGGCTCCAAGTACGATGTCGGCTTATGTCTTTTCAGCGTTGAGTTCAACAAAGCAACAGTCCAATCTTTTCATAAGGGTTATTAACAGAAAAACCCAGATTAATCCACCTAGCGGTGATGGCGCCTTTCTCGCGCAAAAAGGTAATAAATGTAGCATTTACGCTTACACCTCGATGATGTACAAGAAAGGCAAAACAGTTACACCGTCTAATGTTATGATAGAAAATTTACACTAGTAGACGACAGATGGCGCTGCCAAAAGTTTCTCGAATTTCCTATGTTCGAATTTTGACTTTCGGACAATTTCATAGTACTATGAAACTGAACGAAGAGCATATACGCCTAAATGCGTGCAACACGAGCATCTTTATAGTACGATGAAAATCTTAATGGGAGCAAGCCAGCAAGTCATAGATGCAAGGCATTTTTCATAACACATTATTGTTCTATGTGACTATGTCTCATCACTATTTTAATATTATCTATTTTTTGCAATTTGCAATTATTATGAAATTCAATAGTGATCAACAGCGTTTTAGTCTCTGTCGGATGCAACTTGTTGCAAGAAAATCGGTTAAGAGTTTCTATCTGAAAATTTGGCTAATGTTTTTTATGGCATTTTGTGCACACACACGCGCACACACACACACACACACACGCACACACGGACAGACAGACATTTGTTCAGCTCATCGAGCTGAGTCGAATGGTATATAACACTATGGGTCTCCGGGACTTATATCAAAAGTTCGAATTTGGAGTGAAATGATAGCCTTTCGGTACAACTTAGTTGTACGAGAAAGGCAAAAAGATACAGAATCTACGCCAAAAAAATGTCCGTACAATGCTCACAACATTGTGTAAAGTCAAAATGAAAGACAAATGGGGTCTAGCCGAGCAGGAGAAATTAACTCAATAATACCTCATTCTGTTATGGATACTATTCTCTGTTATAAACTAGCTTTGCATAAGAGGTAAAATACCAAAAAATAAAGCCAAAAATTAATATGCGCAATACTTCAGGCATAACATACTCTGTTATTACGATACCAAACGCATAACAAATTATTATTCGTTTGGTATTGAAATACCTAAGCATGTTGCCTAAAGTATTTTGCATATAAATTTTTGGTATTATTGTTTGGTATTTTACCTCTTATGCAATGCTAGTTCATACCAATTTCTGCACTCGAGGGCGTCGCTCCTGCTCGGGTATGACCAAATTTAACGGCACTTGTTGTCCAAAATGTCCAAAGTAAATAAAACAATCCATAGAACTATTGATAAACATTAAGTTTTCTATGCCATTTGCACTAAAAGGACCCCAAATCATAACAGGAATACCACTTTGCTTCGCAGTTAGTTGCAATTTTGTTGGATCGAATCCAGTAGGTGTCTGGTTAGCGGGTATGGCGTCCATCGGTCTAAAAAAAGTTAAATTCTCTATTGTTTATGAATATGACAGAGCTTTTGCGACTCAGTCAAACGTTTTTTAAGTCACTTTTTCATATTCTTGGCATATTCTCGACTATGATATCCGATGTACGCAGAAAAAATAGATTTTAAAAACAATAGCTCTAATGTAACTATCTCGATTGTCATCTCAGGGCTTATAGACCGGTAAGCTTTACAAACAATTTTGTTGATTTTAAAATCGTTACAATTTTGTTACAATTTACAAATTACCTCATAGACTAAATCGTTTTATTCAATAAAATCAAAACTAGTGCACAAACATAAACATACACACTCAGTTTAATTTAATCGTTCGTATTTTTTTAATAAAATTTCGGTAAAAGTTCAATTTTTACAGTTGCTCTGTAAATTTTTTACCGATCATATAGTTGTTTGTAAGAAACTGTCAAAAAAACAGCACGTACTGTAAACTAATCCGTGTACCGAAGTCGGTAATCAACTACCGAACAACACTGTAAACGTTTCTTCAGATTACCGAAATCATGTCAAACATTTCTGACAGTCAGAGCATTCGACAACCATTTAATTTTTGAAACGTAAACATTTTTCCAAACAAGTTGAGCCATAATTTTTAATAATAAACGAGTATTCATTATTGTTAAACTAAATTCACTTTTATAGGAAAAAACAGAACCCGAACACAAAATGACAATAATCATTTGCCTTGCATGTTCTGATATTTTCGAGAATACGATGCAATTTTTTGTAATCGGAGTTAGATTCTCGAATATTTCCTTAAAAGCAGAAACTACGAATCAACAAAAGAATAAGTGAACTATTGAATAACTCAGATTTACAAATCCTACGGTAAATATCCTTGCGAAATTACCCAGAAAATCGGTACTTTTTAACAGATGCGATGGCTGATCGGTATACGTTCGGTATTGAATTCGTTTACCGAAATGTTGTGAAAACTCATATGTGAATATGTACGTTATGTGGAAGATATTGATTTGGAAAGTGGTTACCTCCAATACATTTTCCAAATCAATATCTTCCACATAACGTACATATTCACATATGAGTTTTCACAACATTGTAAATTAATGTCCAAGTCCGGTGGTTTAATCGCCGGAAATAGGCAATCAATTTTGATTGAAGTGATTTGGAGTTGGACGGCACAATTTACGATCATGAACCATGACACTCATTCAGTTCTTGTAGAATTAAATGCAGAATGTTATGCTGAAAACCGCGAGAAGATTATAGTTTATTGGGCAAAGATATTAGCATTTTACTGGAGTGTTGTAGGGGTGATTTCTTTTTTTTTTTCAAAGGTAAAAGAAACGAAATTTGCTCAAACCTCACTTCAGAGAAATGCCAATAACTTCGCCGAGAAAACTGTAAGCTTCTCGCGGTTTCCTGCATAACATTCTGTATTAAATTCTACAAGAGATGAATGAGTGTCATGGTTCTTGATCGTAAATTGTGCCGTCCAACTGTAAATCACTGTTTTTCGATGTTTCTGCATAGATTTTTCCATATAAACTTTCAACGAGTTTAGCACCGCCCAAACGTTGACCGATTTGGCTGAAATTTTGTTCAGAGCATCAGGGCATCAAATAGAACCGAATAAGAGGGCGCCCATAAAAAAATGAAAAAAGTATTTTCTATACTAAATTGAGCCACCCTAGTGTACACTATGAATTATTTATCTGCATCTAATTACCTCATTGGCAGTTAATTAAGCAATTAATTCTTCATGAAAACGTCCTGCTCTAGGATTCGTATCATAGATAATGATCCCTAATGATCCTAAGCTCGCGATAAATGCATAAGATGTATATATTAGTACCCATTCAAAACATAATATTCTACAAACTTCTGAATATGCTCTTCTATGCAATGGTACACTCTAAAATTTAAGTACACATTTCTTAAATATGCTCACTTTCTACAAAACATTGTAACAGATCTACAAACAAAGATCGAATATAATTGTTGATATGACAAACCATATTTCATGATTCACAAAACCATCTGGTTTGAACTCAACAAACAATTTCGGCCAATCTTCCAAACGGGTTTTTCATGCGTGTATCGTTCCGTACTGTTTTCGGACAGACCTTGGTGTCACTGACAAGCTATCAGCAAGTTTAGCGGCACTATCCTTAAGATTTTTCCCAATTTCGTTGAGAAGAATGCGGTTGTGATGGTCAGTGAGCTTCGGCTTACGGCCAGTTTGGGAAGCAGTTTCAAGTATTTCTTTGAAAGTTTTGTATCACGTACTGTATCGACAAACAGGACAGATTTCCAATACAGGCTATTTCGGACAAGCTCTTGCCACCATTCTTGACATTTTTGTGGTAGGACATCTTTAGTAGAGTTATAAATTGTATGGGAATTAGGAAATTAAATTGAAACTGTAAGAATGCTATATTCAACAGACGTTGTAGTTTTAAAAAATCGAACAGTTTCGTTGGAGAATTTATAAGTGGAATACTGCTCAGTTGTATTTTTGCCCGAATTTGCAACAGAATTTACTCGAGCTATATTTTATTCAAAACAATAGCAGATCACTTTATCAGCTTAAAAAAATCAGTTTCATCGACATCACAGCAGTTTGATATTTGAATTAGCATCGGAAGATCAAGCAAGGTGTTAACCTCTAGGATAGGATGTGCCAAACAGTCAATAAAAAGTGTACCGATTATCTGCCACAATCATACTGGTTGATTGAAATTGATTGGTTGAAAATGATAATCGATTAGTCCGATCGGCGGCGGCGCGTTTTCCGTAGGGCAATTCAATTGTTGTTAATTTGGCCACGTTGCTGGTTTGAAAAGTTTATATTTTGCAACAAATGTCATTTTTTAAATTTTCTTTTCAATATTTTAATTAACATTTTGCCTTACTGGTCTCGGAAAGGTCAAGGCACCCCCCACCTTGTATAATAATAAATAAATATTAGAATGAAAAAAAAAAAAAAAAAATAAAAAAAACCCTCGGATTTGTTACACAATGTTTTGAAAATCCTCAAAATTATCCGAATTTGAATAATATAGAGAATATTATTTTTTAGCAAAAAATCCGGGGGGGGGAACAAAATAGTTTATAAATATTTGTATCAGCCTTTATTATTATCATTTAAAGCTTAAAATTCGAGTTTATTGGCGCAAAATTAATTTATATTTAGCTGTACACGCAAAAAAAGCGTTCCCGAATTCGTGAACCAGCAAAAATACACCGTGATTTAGTTCATGGATTCGGGAACACTAGTCACGTTATCCAGAATGTTCCAGAAAACGTGCCTGTGTTCCCGAATCCGTGGCTGTTGTTCACAAAAAAAATACACCGTGAACTTGTTAGTTCACGAATTCATGAACGCTTTTTTTTTGCGTTAAAAGTCATATAAATCATTTTCGATGTTCATTTATTTATTTTCTCGAGTATGAACTTCTCTCTGTTAGTCATTTGTTAAGCATAAACAAAGCACAAAACAGAAGAAAAGGATCCCGTTTTGATATACATTTCGTCAGAGCAATTCGGCTATAAATAATAACTAGGCAGTCGCTATTGAATTGACCTTTCTCGTCAAAAATTGTATCTCGTTTTATTGTTTCAGTCGATTCTTTGGCTTATTTAGGGTTAACTTTCTCAAAGAACCCATATTTTTTGATGCCTCTAACTATTTTAAAAATCAAAAACCTAAAAAGTGCCGCATCTTTTGATTTTTGTTTTTAGTTTTAAAAATATTGAGAGGTGTAAAAAAATATGGGTTCTTTGGGAAAGTGACCTCAAATAAGCCACAGAATCGATTGAGCGAATACAATATTTTGACGGGAAAGGTCAATACATCATACATCCTACAGTTTTCAGCGTGAAATCTGCACGAACCAAAGTCTTATAATTTCTGCACGACTTCAATTATAATCCATAAATGCATCAGTGAATGTATGCAACCTAGTTTAGTCTGCAAGAATATCCGCAAAAGTGAAGTATCTCAAATTTGTTGTATACATGTACAGTGAGTCCAAAAAGTATTCGTCTAGCTGTGCATTTTCTAGAAAATGTCAAAAATAGAATCTAGTAAGCTCAAAAAAATAAAACTATTGATTACATTGTGTAGCAAAATAATCAATTCATCTTTATTGTTAAAAATCAGACAGAAAAATAAAGCAATAACAAAAACAAAGGTAACAAAACCTAGCAATTCATTAAATACGGGCTCAAAAAGTATTCGTCTATTCAGGTTTAGCGCGCTTTTGAAACGAAAACAGGAGTTGTAGAATGGAATTCAATATTTCGTTGGACTCCCTGGGTATCTATGACGGGCTGTAGTTCTTGTGGCATGGAACTGACCAAATTAGCCGTAACGGGGGACGAAATATTTTTCCATTCGTCTTTCAACACTAATTTCAATTCGTTGTTGTTGGAAATATGACTTTCATGAATTTCACAAAAAGTTTGTCGTCCAGAACCTTCAAATGGAGTTAAATTGGATTCATATCTTGGCTCTGAAGAGGCGTTTTGAGTTGATTGGAGTATTATAGAGTAGCTACAGCTTAGTACTTTGGGCTGTGTGCTCGAGGTAATTATCACCCCGTAAGATGTATGTTCCCTGTAAGCCTAATTTCTCAGCAATGGAGTTCAAATTTTCTTTCAAAATGCGGATGAATATTTTGTAATACATAATTCCTTCAATAATGTGAAATTTTCCCCCACCGCACAGTGGGCCACGTCGTGGAATTAGGAGGAAAAAAATATTTTCACCATAATGATAATATTTTAGTATCAAAGTGTCTTCAGCAAAGTCAAAGCTTATTATTTAAGCTTTATTTTGAAGTTTGTTGCAATATGGTGGCCCATCTACATTTTGAGATAAATTTTTTAACTTCTATATTTCTAATTTTAGCATTCTCAATGTTCTAGAAAGTTGTTCCTTATTTAATTTTGAGGCACTTTGCTCAAGAAACCATTTTTGTACGTCGTTTGTATCATTCGTTATGATAATTTTAAATAATTAAGTTAGGGTAAACCTAAAAAATCAATATTTTGATTGTAACTTTTTAGTTTTAATTTTTATCGAATTGACGTCTTCTACAAAGTTTTAGAGCATAAAAAAATGCACGTTTTGGTTACATAACCAAGTAAATTCATTGGTGGATTGCAGAGATATCACTGTTTTTCTTGAAAAAATCCGTTGTTTTCAAATGCTTGTATTTTTGAATGGGGGAAAAAGGGGGATCCATTTTTCCCTGGGTTAGACAGAGGAAGGACTAAGGATTGCTCTGCATATTTTGGTATTGGGGAATTTGAGGGAATTTGAGGTTTTTCCATCATTTGAAAAAATGGCTTTATGTACGAGGAAATCAAAATCATCAGTTCTAGAAGTGTTATAAAACCGAAAATTCCGCCCAATTCGTCAAAAACAAAATGTTTATAGTAACCATAACTTCCTTATATATTTCCAGCGCATCTTCACTCAATATACCGATTGGTAGGATAACATGTTCAATAATATCAACGCTTATCAACGTGACAACTTCACTGAACAGACCGTAATCGTAGGTTGTTTACATCACTCGTTCAATCGATTTTACTTTTAAATCGCTAGGGTGGTACGGAAAATTAGGTTTTTTTAGTGTATTTTTTATTTAATTTTTATCTAGATATATATTAGGGTGGTTCAAAATTCTATTTTCTCCACCGATCACTCAATTCTGTCCCATGTTCTGAGTGTCCTCCGCGAATTGATTTAGCACGAGCCGTTTAAATTTGCTTGGGAATTAGTATGGGCAAAGTGAACTTTTCATCATACTGATTATGGCGCTGTCCAGTTAGGCGCTGGCGAAAATAGAACACACATAGCCAAAAGGAGCTCTAAAGAATTATAACTTGGATAATCGTTCGAATATTTAGTAATCGATTTTAATTTATGTTGTAGTTCTTTGGAGCTTATCGCGAAACTACTTCACAGGCAACATTACTGCTCTTGGCGCGAAAGATAGCACTGACAAAAGAAGAAGTTCAATAACCATAACCAAAGATTCGCAAGCTGGATTAAAACCGATAACTAATTATTGGAACGATTAATCAACATGCGATTTTGGCCATGTGGGTTCTTTTTTCGCTGTATGGGGAAGCGCCATAATCAGTAGGATGAAAAATCCACTTCCCCATACTAATTCCCATGCAAACTTGAAACAGCTCGTGCTAAATCAATTGTTATCCAATTTCGCTCAAATTCGCGGAGGACACTAAGAACATGGGACAGAATTGAGTGATCGGTGTGGAGAAAAATCGAACTTTTGAACCACCCTAATAATAGATAAAAGTAAAATAAAAAAACTACGCTCGAAAAACCTAATTTTCCGTACCACCCTAGCGATTTAAAAGTAAAATCGATTGAACGAGTGATGTAAACAACCTACGATTACGGTCTGTTCAGTGAAGTTGTCACGTTGATAAGCGTTGATATTATTGAACATGTTATCCTACCAATCGGTATATTGAGTGAAGATGCGCTGGAAATATATAAGGAAGTTATGGTTTTTTTTTCTTTCTGTTGGGTGATTATCACTGCGACCATTTTTTAGATCTATTGTGATATACCAACCGTTTAATATTTACCTGTTCAAGGTGATAAGTACTATAAGAAGTGACTTTCAACACATGATTTTAGGTATTATCCCAGCATGGAAAGATGTGACGTATGAACCGCACCACCTTACATGGCGATAAAGACCATATTTCAGATGGCTGTAAGATACCCTTATCAAAGAACTTGATTCTTCTGTTGATAAGTGCAGCACAACTGCATAATAAATGCTCAGAGGTCTCACAGTCCTCATTACAAAAACGACAAACATCATCTTCGACCTTCTTCATTAGTTTTAAATGATATTTCGCCGAGCAATGTCCTGTTATTAAACCTGTATAAGTACACAGATCTTTTTTTGACAAAGCGAGAAGCTTTTGTGTGTTTAACGCATTTGGTGTTAAAAATCTTTTAGCTTGACGGGCTATTGTGGAATTATTCAAGTTCCTATTTATCATCATTTAAGTTATGATTACTATAAACATTTTGTTTTTGACGAATTGGGCGGAATTTTGGGTTTTATAACACTTCTAGAACTGATGATTTTGATTTCCTCGTACATAAAGCCATTTTTTTAAAATGATGGAAAAACCTCAAATTCCCTCAAATTTCCCAATACCAAAATATGCAGAGCAATCCTTAGCCCTTCCTCTGTCTAACCCAGGGAAAAATGAATCTCCCTTTTTTCCCTATTCAATAATACAGGCATTTGAAAACAACGGATTTTTTCAAGAAAAACAGTGATATCTCTGCAATCCACCAATCCAAAACGTGCATTTTTTTATGCTCTATAACTTTGTAGAAGACGTCAATTCAATAAAAATTAAAACTAAAAAGTTACAATCAAAATAATATTTTTTTAGGGACACCCTAACATAATTATTTAAAATTATCATAACAAATGATACAAACGACGTACAAAAATGGTTTCTTCAGCAAAGTGCCTCAAAATTAAATAAGGAACAACTTTCTAGAACATCGTACAATGCTAAAATTAGAAATATAGAAGTTAAAAATTTTATCTCAAAATGTAGTGGGGCCACCCTATTGCAACAAACTTCAAAATAAAGCTTAAATAATAAGCTTTGACTTTGCTGAAGACACTTTGATCCTAAAATATTATTATTATGGTGAAAATAATTTTTTCCTCCTAATTTTACGACGTGGCCCAATGTGCACTGGTTGCGCTCAAGCACCTCAGATACCATGACGGAGCCCCCACCATGCTTTACTGCTCGAAAGAGATTCTGCGGCTGTATCTCAATATTCCTTTCCGCCATACCATACATCGGCCATTTGATCCAAATATGCTGTACTTGCTTTCGTCAGATAACATGACTTGATTCCGAAAGTCATCCTTCTTCCAGCGATATTTTTAGCGGAAATCGAGCTGTTTTTGATAATTTGATGGCTCACTTGAATTTTCTTCCGTGATACTCGCCCATTATACCCATACTTTTCACAGGTATTTCTGTTCGTATTGGTTCATATCTGAGCACTTCTTCTCTCCAACTCACTTGCCTATATGGGTGAACTCGTTTTTAAGGATTTTTTTATTTTCCGCACAATAAATCGCTCATCGTTATCAGTTTACCATCGCTGATGAGCACTCTGTTATTTGTTTTGATAGATTTTTGTGGCGCTGATGCGACCAATCCCCAATTAAATGGTTGAATTCTTGCTACCCTTGGTCTACCCACATTTCATGCAAAGTCATAAGTCAGCTTGCACTAATTATGCAGGCGTAGAATAAGTTTTTTTTCATTGGGACTCATCTTTTTACTTTTCCCACCCATGGTGCTTCTGTTTTCCGCGCCAAGTTCAAACAAACAAACAAAAACATTATTTGATCTGTCATTGAGTATTGACAAAATATTGCTATATATCACTAGAGTGTGCTATTGTAATTACATGCGAATAAAACTATTATATTCGTGTTTCGCTCGATTATTTTCTGAATAGACGAATACTTTTTGAGCAAGCGAAATTGACGAAATTTAGATATTCTCTACATACCAGAAAAAGTAATTGAAATTTCTATTTGTTTTTGAATAATAATCATGTGTTGATAAGTTTTCTACCAAATTTAGAAGAAAGTTTTTTGATTTCACTTCTATCACGCCTAAGTTTTACATCTTACTAAAAAATATGCAGCTAGACGAATACTTTTTGGACCCACTGTATCGCATGATCGCATATTTGAAACATTTGCATTTTTTTCAATTTCGAGTTGAGGCCATAAATCGTCTCCAAATATTTGAGTAAAGAAAATATTTGATTAAAGTAAATTTGGCCAAATGAAATCAGATTCTAAGAAACTTTAAAAAAATACCAAGTTGTTTTGTAACATTGAGCAAAGCAGTCGTGACTGGATAATTTTGTTGCCGGTATGCTTTGTACAAAAATGTATGCAATTAAATGGTACTTAAATCCAAGTAATGTGAATGTTGCTGCCATAGAATTCTACTAGAATGTGATGTGATAGCAAATCTGTGTCAAACGAAATGTTTCAAGGATGGAACATTTTTAATAGTAAAAATCTTCAAGTTATTGGTTTGTTAAATACAACCATTACTAAGAATGCTAACTTCAAAACATTATTCATTGAAATGTTATCTCTGACTTCAAGCAACGTTCCTAATTCTATCTATACATCTAATTTCTTCAAAGGCAATATAAAAACTTAAATGAAAACGCTAGAGAAGAATTTTATTGCTTAGATGAAAAAAAAGCATGATGTAACATGCCGCACGGTCCGTCCTTGATTAAGATAAGACGAGATAATCGAGAACTTGATAAATATCTCGGGAGAAAAGTGGCGACAACAAAAAATAGAAGATATCGTCCCTCAGTTAACGAGAATTATTTAGAATTCAACTACTTTAAGCTGTTGCAGTGACGATGTGTGAATCTGCCCAAGTTCCAAGGGTTTCTACATCACTTTTATTCAGGGCTTGAACATAGTTTAAACATGGTGCAAAGATGGACTACAAATGTGAATTTTGTTTTCAGCAATATGCCGCTGTTAATTTTTTTTCTCTCTTATATGAATATGAATACTGTAAGCCATATCCACAATTTGCTATTTTAGTTTCAATATCAGATTTTATCTTTTGAGTAGCACGTAGCCAGAATTTATTTAAATATTACGGAAAAATGCCGGTATTTTCCTGGTTATGGGACCTTTTTCATCCCGGGGCATGATAATGTGGCGGGGAATGGACTCTCTAGTTTTGGATAAAAAATAGAGACACGTTCGATAGGTTGAAATGAATTTGAATCATTACTGATTTCTGATTTTACAGATTTATAAATTGCATGGAAGTTATGAGATTTATCTAAAACTGTTAAAATGCTATCTTAAGCAAACGTTCTGATTTAAAAAATTCGAACAGTTTCATTAGAAAGTTTCTTATTGGAATACCACTAAGTTGTTTTTGCTTGAATTTTTGCTTAACAGAATTAACTTGAGTTTTCGTTGGAAGCAACAGTAGATAACTTTATCATCTCCTGTTTGGTCTATACCTTGAAGATTTCTCTTTTTAATCGGCCTCGGAAGATTATTTATTCATATACTAGCAAACCCGACTAACTTCGTTTCGCTTAAAATTGATTTATTTTCTGAATTTATTTAGAAGACGGCGATTCTCCAGGGGAGGGGTATCGAAACAGTTCTTGTCTTCAAAAACCTTCAAATACCAAAATTGGTTCCGTTTGCTTGATTAGTTCTCGAGTTATAAAGAAATTTGTTTTTTGTTTGTATGGGACCCGCTTTCTAGAAGAGGGAACATTTCTAATTTCACGCTAGTATCATAAGGGCACTAATCGAGCCACCAATTGGATCAAAAGTTATAGCCGTGATTGTTGCGTCTAGTGCAAAAAGCAATCATCCTTTATCGCACCGAACCATTAAATCATCTGGAATCTTATTATACTACACGGGAATTAAGATAAAGATGTCCTGGTATTCCATGTTTGAACATTTTATTGCAAAATTGGGTTTTTATGGTTGAATCATGTTAATAGGTCCTCACAGAGCTTTTTTTTTTTAAATTAAGCTACAGCCACCGTACGTATGTCCGTTGGATTCAACAACTTTCTGTGACAATGATTGCTTTGGAATAGATTCCAACAAACTGACTATTCTTAAGCGCATCATATCGCAATTTTACTGCAGTAAAATCATCGCCATGAATCGTATCTGTTTTTCAGAACAAATTTACACTGTAAAAAAAATGCCAACCTCTACGAAATGTGACACCCTCAAAGAAATTTGCACAATCCCAGCGCCCCGTCGTCGTTGATGACCGAACGAAGAAGTTGAAGCCGTCTTCGCCTGCTGCGCCACCGTTCCACGATGTATGAAGCAGCAGTACAGTAAATAATATCCGTACGATTTATTTTGCAATATTGTGCAGAATTGTGCAGCACATAAAAAAAAGATGCCCGTTTTGCACTTTCAACGAGCCAATGACACTTCGATAGAAGCAACGAGAAGGCACTTACCTGAACTTGTTTCGATTATTTTCGTCGTCTACTTGAACCGAGGTGACTCAAAACTTGGCTCACTCGAAGTGTTCCGGCGCGTTCCAACGATGTTGTTCGGGAGTTCTGCGAAGTTCATGAAATGATCGTAATTAGATAACGATTTGCGTCGCTTTCATGCAATTGTTATGTGTGTTCTAGAGTTGATTGGGTGGGCGTCAGTTCAGCGACGGGGTCCAACGCGGTCGTCCGACTGTCCTGGGCGCAACGCGTTTAGACTCCACTGGCACGGCCCACTGAGTTCGCGTCTTTTAGACCACTTTGCACAACTTTCCTAGGTTCTCAGTCACTTCCGGCTGCCCAAACCGGAAATCAGTCCCTTCACCCAAGATTTTATCAGCCTGGTGAGGCTACCCCGTGAGGTGCCTTTCTTCGGGCTCCCCGTGGCTGAAGATCTCTTATGCAATGTTTCGTAATAAAACAGAAAAATAATAATGTTGCGCCTCCGCGCCGCGATCAGCGCGCGTTCGAAAGTTACAACATCGGTTTCCTCACGATCGGTCCACCCCGGGCACGCTGCGAACTGTGCAGACTATTGCAGGGCTGCTAGCGTTTCACGTTTCTTTTCGAATCAAATTGTTCTGTAAAGGTCAAGCCACAAAGATCGATCAGCTTCTTGATTGCAATCAATCCAGGACTCGGGAATGTTGTCAATCTGATTTTGAGCACCAGTAAAAATAATTATTCTAACGAAAAACTCAAAACTATCTTCTCGCATGCAAACTACTATTTCTCTACGGTGCATCGAATTCACATATAAGCGTAAATTTGAACATTTTTGGCTGTCAATACGTTATAAGAATCATGTGTGTTATCGGTATTAACAAATCGTCATTCGACCACCACTTTAATTCCCCTAGTCACGAGAGTCCCGCTTTGATTTCGACAGCATTGATCGCTACCAGCCCTGCTCTGGAGCCTGCCAGCAGACAACACAACCCGTGCGATCGCGCAAAATGAAAGTAAAAGTATTATGCTGGATCCAAGTAGGCTGGTGCTGCTCTCCTAGGCCTACTTTGCGCGATCGCTCTTCGGCGGTCAACACTAACAAAAACAACGCAACTCTTTTGTGTAATAAACGCGCCATAGGTTTCGTTGGGCTCTTCTTTGCTGCGTCGCGGCGAGTCCAATTTTGGGCCGTGCAAGTTATGCTTCAACACTCTCCCGAGGCCAGCGGAGGCACACCACGTTGGACCCTCTGCAAGCACTTCTTCCTCCGTGAAACAACACTCGCCACCGCCGCCCTGGCCACCGTCTTTTTAGCTCGTCACGCGGTTTCCTCTTTTTGATTCCGTAACCTTTTCATTTTCGCTCTCCACTTCTTCACTTCGTCAATTGTGTAGTTGGGTTTAGTTAGGCTTCGACTTCGAAAAACTCGACTGAAATTATTTCTCACTTTTCCTTTTACTGGAAACTGGTTTCATTCATTTGCGTAACTTGCGTATGCTTTTCGCTTTTGTCACTCCGTGTAGTAGTTTACCGCGAGGTAGGTTCTGTAAACCTCAATTGTCGACACTCACCAAGTTTTTCCAGCACTGCCTTCGATCGCCCCAATAGTTAAGCTTCACTGTCACAAACAAAAAAATCATTCAATTCCACCAACTGTTGTCGATATTTGCTCTGTTATTAGTTTTGAAATATTGTTGATTCACTTTCGCTTTTTATTTTCAATAAGTATTTGCACTGTTTTATTTATTTCGCAATCACTGCCACCACATGCGATCGTAAAAGGCTTAAGAACCTTCAAGAAGAACACGATCACTTCGAAACGTCATATTGTTGTTTGTCAATGACGATTCACCAATGTTGTTGCACACTGCCTGCGTGACACCTGTTTCTACCGAGAATCACTTTCCTCAAAATCCAGAATGACTTGCGTTGTCTGCTTTCAAATTTGAATGTGACACGCAACGATAGAATTTTCGCATAGCTCGATAAAAATCACTTCCAGCTAGAACACATTTCAACTCTCTCCATAACCAGTGTTGCAAAAACAAGCAAACGAAAATTGCGCAAGAATGCGATCCGATCCGATCCGTACAGAACAGCCCACGGCTATTGTTCTGAACTTTTTTTTGTGTTTGCTTCGTGTTCACGAAATTGTCGCCAAAAAGCTCGATGGAGAAACACCAATCAGAAAACACACCAAAGAAGAGCCCGCGCGCCGTGTGTGATCACCTAACGGCTGTCTACTCTCGACTACTTTTGCTGATTTCCGTAGATGAGGTAGGAGTCGAGTTTCGGAGGAAAGAAAAAAAAATGTGAAGTGAAGTGAAGCGAACGCGCGCGCCCGCCGTAGCAAGCAGCAGAATATCGTAGTCGCTTGCAACAAGCCCATCGTTCAGCAGATTGGAGTCGCATACACAACGTAGCGAGGGAAAGAGAGGAGCGAAATTTACAAAAGTTGCCCTGCTGTTGATTGTTGTTGTTGCTGCTGCTGTTGCTGTTCGCTTGGGGTACAATTTCGCGTTCTTCCACTGTGCCTTCTCTTCTATACAGACGAACGTGCTTCGGTGCGCGGGTCTGTGATGAACAACCGAACGAAACCGAAACTTTTGGCTTTCGTTCGATCGCACGGGTCGGTCGGCGGAGGTGGCACGCTTGCCTTCCTACTCTTTCATTCAGTCGAGTCGAGTGTAGTTCATTGGGAAATGCAGTGGTGTTTGCGCGATCTGTTGTTGAAGTGGTGTGCGCACGAACAGCGAAGCAACCGATGAACGAAATTGCACTGTGCGAATGAGCGAGCGGAGCAGGCCGTGAATCGTTTCACAAAGTTGTAAGTGGCCAGCTGAGAGCGAAAGCTCTGTGGGAGGGTAATGTTGAATGGGTCTGATTGAGTGAGAGAGAGCGAGTGAATCGGCAAATGAATGATGCGGGTGGATGATATAACTGAAGGGGTTCACTCAGGCCGAATGAAGACTCTCACAAGTAAAATAAGCTTTCTGGAGAGAAGCCGCGAACGTGCGAATGAAAGTGGTTTCGTCGATGTGTTCGGTTCAGTCGTTCTGATTTATTTCACGTCTTTCAAGGTCACTTGGTGGCGTGCTCGGTTGCTAAAATACTGCTTGCTTTTTTGTACTTTCAGATGTATACGAAGCTTTGTTTCAATTTTGATTTTGATTCAGGAGTCTTGGAAATATGTATTGCTATGTGAACTGAGGAAACGTAGTGAGGAGTGCTTAAGATGGATCGTTTCGCAAAGAGTGGTCTACCAGGATTGTAAGGAAGAAGTCCGACAGAAATTGGATGAGACGGCAACAGGGTTGTCACGGTGAAATGGAATGTCGGGAGACATACACTCATCATAACGTTTTTAAGTAGCCATAGCAATAACATAAAAAAACGCCATGCTGAAGCTGTGTTGTTCATTGTTCTTGTAAAAGATATTGAGGTTGCGTATAGATGCGTTTCCAAAAGAAACAAACTTCTTGCACGGAGGACCTAAAGAACTGTTGTGGGTGGTTCTCCTATAAGTGCGAGGACGTCAATGAAGGGATCGAGGAAGTTGATTGGAGTTTCACATCGTGTGAAGCAAGCCGAGCAGCTCAGGGCACTCCGACCCATCTGATAGTTCAGCAGCAACCAAGATCAGCAACCAAGAGCAGCAGACGATACAACTCGAAAATATAATTAATCTTTTGGAGCAGATACAGTGTAGTTTTATGGAGTAGCAGAAATCGTACAAAAAGCCTCTCAAGCAGAAGCACCAAGATATGAAGAACACCGTGAACGATCTTCAGTAGCAGTTTCAGCGTCGGTTGGAGAAGGGGGAAAGGCCGTTTGGCCGAATGTCATTTGGTCGAAGGCCACTAGGCTGAAAGGGTCATATAGCTGAATAGGTCATTTGGCCGAATAGGCCATTTGGTTGACAAGGTCATTTGGCCGAAAAGGTCATTTGGCCGAATAGGTTAGCTGGCCGAGTAGGTCATTTGACCGAATAGGTTATTTAGCCGAAAAGGTCATTTGGCCGATAAAGTCATTTGGCCGCAAAAATCATTTGCCCGAATGTGTCATTTGACGTCTCACATATCACTTCTTACTGTGAAAAGTGAAAAATAAGATGTTAGAAGTGATAAGTGAGAAGAGAGGTGTTTCTCTTCTCACTCTACGCAGTGAGAAGTAAAATAAAGGGTGAGAAATGAGATATGAGACGTCTTACTTCTCATTCCTCATCTTATTCTTCTAACTGTGAAAAGTGAGTAGTGAGATGTCCAACTTCGCACTTCGTACTACTCATTTTTCACCGTGACAAGTGAGAGACGAGACGTCTCACTACTCACTCCTGATCCTTCATTTTGCACATCGCACTGTGAAAAATGATAAGTGCGAAGTGAGACTTCTCCCTACTTACCTCGCGCTTCTCACTTTTTCAGTACGTCTCACTTCTCACTTCTCGCTGTTTAAAGTGAGAAGCAGGACGTCTCACTACTCACTTCTCACTGTAAATAGTGAGAAGTGCGAAGTTAATAGTGAGACGTCTTACTACCCACTTCGCATTACTAACTTTTCATAGTGAAAAGTGGGAAATAAGTAGTGAGAAGTGAGACGTCTCACTTTTCACACCAAATTTTTCACTTTTCAAATTACCACTCGGTCCAAGGACCTATTCAGCAAAATGACCTATTTGGCCAAATGTCCTATTCGGCCAACTGTCCTATTCGGCCAAATGTCCTTATCCGGCCAGATGACCCTTTGGCAAAATGGTTTTCGGTCGAAAGGGTTTTGGTCAAACGACCCTACCACGTTAGGAGGTGAAATCTCCCCAGCAATGGATGTGTGTAAGGTGTTCGAGCAAATTAAAAAGCAACTTCAAGAGATGGTGAACCAGCAAGAAGTAGAGACGAAGTGCTTTGAAGGACAATTTAGACAGATCGAGATCGATTCAACGGGAATTAAATCAAGTGGTTTGAACGTGAACGCTGATCAATTTGTTGTGAATTATCATTATGGCCTTCCGTCAGTGGCTGGTTAACACGAGCTGAGTCAAATCGCTGCGTGGCAAGCAGTGGCCAAAGAACTTCCCATCTTCACCGGTAATCTCGAGAATGTATGGACAAAGAGAAATTACTTCGGTTTCTATAGAGATTGAAACGAAAGGTCCTCGAGGTGGTAAGGAGTCGCTTATTGTTTCCAGCCGGACTTGGTGGAGTTAGCACGCTGAGGACTCGGTTTGGTCACCCGGAGGTGATCGTTTACTCGCTAGTGTGCAATATTTGGAAGATGCTTGCACCGAGGACGGAGAAACTTGGAACTTTGATCGACTTGTGCCAGCGGCCTGCCAAAGCCAATCAGTAAGCAATGCGTCATTTACCAAGAACGTTGTAGTTGTGCGGGATCATGCAAACGTTTCGCGAAATGAGTGTTTGCGCACGATGGATTGTGCTAAAACAGAACAAGTTTTGCCGAAAGTATCTGTTGGAGCATTTTGGAGCCTTTTTGTAGCCTTGAATGGTAAATTTTTTTCTGCTATTTCGGATTTTTCTGCTATTTCCAGAAAATCAATTAATAAGATTCCAGAAAGGCAAAATCTTGAGTTTTCAAGAAGAGGTAACAAAAATTTAAATGAGAAAGAAATTGAAATTCTTTCGGATGGATAAAACGCTACACGTGTCTCACTACCCAACAAGCAATTTAAGTTGAATAAGTTAGTTTTTTAGCTGAACCAGCCAAATTGTGGCGAAATAAGCTCTTTATTTTTTGCCAACGATCATTTACGTTCGATCATTTAGTAGTTCGTCAACTCATCCCAAAAGCTGAATTTAAAAATGTGTTTTATGGTGGTCTTCTAGTCCGAAGGTTTTTCTACAACTCTGCCAAATGATTCATTGTTTGAATGCCGTTTGTAACGGAGTTACAGTAACTTAAACTAAATTATTGGAATTTTGTTGTCATTTAGTCTAAGTTAATGAAGCTATAGCTATAACTCCGTTACTAGTGGAATTCAAAAAATGAATCATTTGACAGAGTTGTAGAAAACCCTTCGCACTATGATTCCACCATACAACACATTTTGAAAATCAGCTTTTGGAATGAGTTATTGACGAATTACTAAATGATCGAACGCAAATTACTAAATGATCGAAAACATCCTTGTTTTCTGCAGCGTTGCTCTCCGACGAGCGTTTGTGAATCTGATACTGACGGAAACTTCCTTCAGTACCGCGGGAATGCAACCGACGACTTTGTTTGCTATCAACCCTTTCTTTTCATAAAATTCTGGTCCTGAAAAGAGCCGATTTTACGAGGTGAACCGGCCTAGGGCCGAAAACCTCACTAATAAAGATAATAATAATAAGAGCCGATTTTCAATCCACAATGCGTCTTTCGAATCACTCACAGCAATCAAACGTTAATCCGAACCTTGCGTTAAAAATTCACTGCTGCTGCTGTCCGACGGCCATTCGATGATTTTCCGCTAAGACGCTAAGAATAAAAGTTCAGCACCGCCACTGATATCCTGAGACCGCAATCGATGCCTAAGAAGAACAGGAAATTGGTACTTTTCGTGAAGGTCTCAAATTTGAATATGCAGAATAACCTACCTATCTTCGCAAAGGACGTAATCCTACGTCAAAAATCGCCCCCCTAGAATTTTTCCTTAGCTACGCCAATGATCAAAACAGTTCTATAGAGAAAAAGACGAGCGAGCTCAGCAACTGCTGAGATCCCTGACCCACTTGAAGGAGAAGCGGTTCAAAACATATTTGCTGTGGCTCCGCCGCTTGGCCATTGATTTACTGTCCGGAAGTCGAATATCATGACTTCCGGGCAGTAAGCCAATGGCCAAGCAGCGGCAATTGTGCATGGAGAAGCGAATGCAAACCTGAGCTTGCGATAGATTTGAAGAAGGTTTGGAACAACGAGCGCAGCGGGTACATCGACAAGTTGACGGAGAATCAACTGGAAGAGTATTTTCCTCGTGTGTGATACCTTCCTATCGTGAACACGATCGGACACGTGACCCATCAAATCTAGTATTAAAAAAAACTAATTCTCATAGAATTTCTTAGGGTTATTTCAGAAAGAATTTTCGGGTAAATCTTGGAATTTCTTAAGAAATTCTGATAGGTATTTGTTTGAAAGTTGTATTGGAAATTCATTTTAGAATTCCTCCGGAAATAATTTTAGTAATTCTTTTAGAAATTTCTCTGCAACATCTTAAAGGTTATGCTTTGAAAATATGTTTGAGAATTCATTCTGAAATTTCTTCCAAAATTTCTTTTGAAAATCCTTCAGAAATTCTTTCCATTCCAGGAATTCCCTTCAGGAATAATTTAGAAAATTACGCCATCAACTCCAAAACTCATCCGGATATTCCTGCAGAACTTCCTCTTGCTTTTGATAAAACCATGCAGGAATTATTACGGAAGTTCTCTTCGAAGATTTTTTCCTGAAATTTATTAGGATAAGGACAAAATTTTAAATTCTTGAAGGAATTATCAGAACAGTTTCTAACCGAGATGTCAATAGAATTCCCAGATGAAAGTTTCGACGGATCTCTTGAAGTAATTTCTGAATGATTCTTAAAAGAATGTCTGAATGAATTTTTGATTTCCAAAAGGACTTCTAAAGGAAAATTCGAAAGTCTTAAGGAATTTCTAATTACACCCGATTCTGTTTTCACACGGATTTTTTTTACACTCCATTTTGCATGATTCTTAGAGAAATCATAAAACTTTTTTTACACGGATTTTCAAATTTTGAACTGAAAACTTTTTTAACACGGAACACATCCCCCGTGTAAAAAAAGAATCGGGTGTATATTTCCGGAGGAATTTTTAATTTATTTTCTCAATTTATATTTCACTTCCCCGATAAAACTAAGAAGATATAAGAAGAATTTCGAAGCAATTACAAGAATTTCTTGCTGGAGTTACGGAAGGAATTTCTTAAGGAATTATTGTAAGAGTTTGATGGAGAAAATCCTGAAATAATTGCTGAAGAAAATCATTAAACAAATGAAGGAGTTCCTCATTCCATTTCGGCAGGAGTTCCCAAAGCAATTTCCAAAAGTTCGCAGGGCCTGCAGATCAAAAGGTCTACGGCAGGCCTGCCCAACCTTTAAGCCACGGGAATTTTTGCATTTTCTAGAAAAAATAAACACGATTTATAGTGGCTCCAAAAAGTATTCGTCTAGCTGCATATTTTTTAGAAAAATATGAAAATTAGGCTTGATAGAAGTGATATAATAAAACTTTCTTCTAAATTTGATAGAAAACTTATCAGTACATGATTATTATTCAAAAACAAATAGAAATTTCAATTACTTTTGTTGTCATGTAGAAAACATCTAAATTCCCTCAATTTCGCTCGCTCAAAAAGTATTCGTCTATTTAAAAAGTAGTCGCGTGAAACACGAGTATAACAGTTTTATTCGCTTGTAGTGACAGTAGCACACTCTAGTGGTGTCTAGCAACATTTTTTTCAATACTCAATGACAAATTAAACAATGTTATTGTTTTGATTGATCTTGGCGCGGAAAATAGAGGCACCATGGGTTTGAAAGGTAAAGAGATTAGTCCCAATGAAAGAAAATTCATCCTAGGTCTACAAAATTAGTGCAAGTTGACTTACGAGAGTGCAAGAATTGTGGGTAGACCCCATTCGACCATTCAATCGACGATTGATCGCAACAGCGCCACAAAAACCTTTCAAAACAAATAATGGAGTAGTCATCCTCGAGGGTAAACTGATCACGATGACCGATGCGGAAAGTTAAAAAAATCTTATAACGATTGCACCCATGTAGGCAAGTGAGTTAGAGAGAAAAGGTATAAAGATATAAATAAATACAAACAAAAATACCTGTAGAAGGTATGGGTATAATGGGCGAGTACTACGAGAAAAAATTCAAGTGAGCCATCAAATTATCAAAAACGGCTCGATTTCACCAAAAAAATATCGCTGGAAGAAGGAGTACTTACGGGATGAAGTCATATTACCTGACGAAAGCAAGTACAGCATATTTGGATCAAATGACCGATGTATGATATGGCGGAAAGTGAATACTGAGATACAGCCGCAGAACCTCTTTTCAGCAGTAAAGCATGGGGGGGGGGGTCCGTCATGATCTGGGAGGAAAATGAGCGCATCTGGTGTGGGAAAATTTCATATTATTGAAGGAATTATGGATCACAAAATGTTCATCCGCATTTTGAAGGAAAATGTGAACGACAGAGCTCAGAAATTAGGCTTATAAGGAGCATACATCTTTCCGCATGATAATTACGCCAAGCACTTGTTTATTTTGATTTCGTCGTTGCATTAGAGACGCATTTGAAACATTGAATTAATCTATTCACACCGTTTACCGGATGTTGGAAATGGAAATTTCGTTACTTTACCAGCATATTGAATGACGAGAGAAATGTACCAGATTTCAGCAACACACTGTGCCAAGGTGCTTTATGTTCAAGTCATTGAGATGTTTGGCGATATCTGCTAGAGAAGCCAATTCACTCATCTATTCAGGATCATTCAGCTCGCGCAGTGGGTTTCCTTTATCATGTACCTAGAAATAGTGCCATTTTCTTTTTGAAAAGAATAAAATCTCCCAAGCATTAAAATCTCCCAAGCATTAAATTATTCGACTCCATAACAATGTTTTGAGAATTAATGACTGTATCGTTTGTTTGATTGCAATTGATGCGGAAAAGTGCAGCAGTGATAAATAAATTTTGTATACAATTCGGATGAGTAGAAATGAGGTGTTATAGTAAAATATGCCAGCTGATATATAATGTTGCCAGACTTGACGAATTGTGTATCAAATATATGGGTATTTATCGGTTAAAAACATTTTATGCACCACTTGGAATGTAACACACTGGGACAGAGCCGCCTTAGTGTTTATTAAGCACTTTGATTTTTGGAAAGCAGTTTTCGACAGTATTTGGACGTGAAGTGAATTAACTGGTAGTTAGGATTGAAAAAAAAAAGTGAAACTGAGTTAGTGAATATGTTTTAGGAGTGATAAAATCAAGGAAACAGTGGGAAAAGATCAAGTGAAAAAACGGGTGGGTGTGTATGTGTTTGCTCCGAATGTTCGGAGTTAGTATGCGTTTGATAAAAATACGAATGTCGGCCCAAGAAAAAAAGCAGTTTTCAGAGTTTTTCCAGCAATTCCTCAGTAATTGTTTGTTTGGATAAGTGAAAAATTAATATGAAAATGCAATGAATATGCAATGATGGAGGTAAGTCGGCAAATAGCCCCAAAATATTGAATTTAGTTCAAAACTGTATTAGTATTAGTGCGGATTCGATTTTATTCATCATTTATAGTGGGTTCCCTAACATGAGCATGAGCATGAGCAGGATAACCGTACAATTCTGTAGTTGCTACTCCGTGATTGACTAGAACTTGCGAAATTGCACAGGGAACCAATTGAATGGAGCTTGGGTTTAGCTATCATTCTCAATGTGCAAATTTCGGAAATTCAACGCATTTTACTAAGTCAATTACGGCGCCGGCCACGTCCTTACGGTCATCAAGGGAAGGAAGGATTATTAGTTCAACTCTCGTTGCTACTAGAGACCGAGTATACATCTGCATCTCCACGATAGTCTTAGGATAGGATATTGTGTTAGTATGAAGGGATATATTATCTGGATTCACTTTGGTAAGTGATGCGATATATGGGATAGGAATATATGAATGAGAATTAGAAGTACTAGAGTAATGAGAAAGTATTAAAGTGAATTCTAATGGGATTCATTTTTTACAATTAGAATTTGAATGCTATTGGATTCTAATACCACGCACACGTCTACCATACCATCGCTACCCGCACATCATAGTGGGTTCCCTAACGTTGATAAAGTCGATTTTCTTAATAATGAGCGTTTTCGCATATCGACTCTTTTGGTGGAAATATTGCCTTACCTATAGCTTTTCCTTGCTTAGAATTGTCACAGCGTCATTGTTCTTTCCTGTCAAGGCCGATACTCCATCAATCGAAAGGTCACTTAAATTTTTGAAGGAGAAAAAAGTTCTTTTACACAGGTTTTAACAACCCACGGGTTTTCTTCGTTAGTTGTTCTCTGCATTGGGAATAGAGCTGCCAATTTCTCTGTCATTCAAAAATGACCATGAAGAAAGTCACCTTTCCCACGTTTTTCACGTCAGTATTTTCATCGATTGCGAGAGAGTAGAATATAAAGCTGGCGACTTTTTCACGTAAAGTAGCTTTCAAATCTCCTGCGAGAACTTTTACTCCTCACCGTGTTCCGCGCAAACTAATGCTACTGAAGGACGTTGTTTCCGATGTCAACAACAGCCGAAATGCATTCCTTAACAAGTTCTCCGTCTTGGAGAGGTTTCATCCGTTTTGCCAAAATCTTACTAGCTTACTAGCTTTTATAATCCATTCCAAGTAACATTTTAAGTTTTATAACATCTTCAAGACCATAATGGAGTTCCTGAGTAGGCCTTGACCAGACAGGACGGTTTGTTTTTCGCCTCTGTCATTGTGTTCCCTCAAATTCGAAGTTTTGAAAATTTCAATATTCGGCGAAGTTCAAGGAAGTACATTAAGCCAGTCTCCTCATATGGTGATGATACCAACTCACGGACCTATCTGGAGCACTCATTCCACCTTATCCGGCTTGACTCCGCCCTCCTCTTTTCGACGAAACAAGCACCAGCTACAATGAACCAGCTCTATCGATGCCATCTGCAGCAGTGGAGAAGATACTATTTCGTTCACCTTTAATAGAGGAAACGATTGCGGCAGTTGCAATGAAACGACGGAAAACAAGGAACGAAAACGAAGGCCTCAAGCAGTCTCTAATCAAGCTGGCCAATGCGATCACTGCTGCAACTAGGTATTATCACCGCTGCTTAGCTGGAACATGCAGAAAGAGATGCACGAAGACAAGATTAAAGAATATATATGAAAGCGTGAAAATTTTGTGGGAGTGCAAATCTTAGCTTCTCCCGAATGTCAAGTTTGTCGTTGCTGTACAGCGGAATTTTCTAAGTATCACGTTATTTTTCATGTTATTTTTTGTATCATTTTTTTTTCACAAAATGTTTGGATTTTTCTCCTCCTTCTCCTATTGAAAATTTTCTTGTGATTTGCTATAATCTATTAAACGTTTACGGATCTAAGCATATCTTGAAATGTAACCGAATTTATACATTTCCCTGATAAGTTGAATTTTGAAAAATCATTGTTCCATTAATGGCTTACGACACTTACGTCTACTTCGTATGATTTTATTACTGCAAACACTAGTAGAGCTTTTGTATCGTGGATGAAAACCAATTTGAATTTTCCATATGTTTACAGAATTTTTAAGTTATTTGATCCACATTACTACATAACGTACTGATAAGTCTGAAACTTACTACAATTATTTTTAATAGAAGCACCAACAAAGATGGGCCTTGAAAAAGCTGGCTTAGTAAAACCGTTAGCGATAATTTTAAGAAAACATCATTTTAAAAGCACGAATAACGTACACACTATAACATGCTTTCTTGTGTTTATTCAAAAACACATTATTGATTGAATTAACTATGAGTATATTTTATATATTTTAATATCTTTATTGTATATCTTTAAAGAAAAGTTCACTACATTTATTAAATTCCTAATGTTCGTTATAAAAATTATATCACATCGTGTAGAGTCCACTCAATTACGCTCGATTCATAGTTGTAAGAAGCATACTACAGGGTGTCCATTCAAAATCAATTTTCAGATTCCCGTTTTTTTTTCAGTTAGAAGAACCGATACTAAAATATCATATTAGCGGATCTAAACAGAAAATCAGCTATTTTTTATGTTTGTTTTATTAGAGTGAGCGCTAGAAGGCTCTTAGACCCATTTAGTATGAATCAATCTCAGTTTTATCACATGCGTAATAAAATAAAATAGGATCCACAATCACTTCTTTTGGATTCTAATTCTAGAACAGAGAATCATCAAAGATGAGCCAACCCAGCGCTACAAAGTCTTTTTAATAAGGACAATCAATCAATTAATTTAAGAAATTTCTATAAAACTTTTGATAGAACAGAAAAAGTATAAGCACGATTTCTTCCTGCCGTGACTTATATTTTTCTTTCAATTCCTCAAAACAGAATAAATCTCAAATAATCTTCTAAAAATAACTTTAGAATCTCTTGGAATTTATTGATGATGTTTTTTCAGAAATTTATTGATGATGTTTTTAAACTCTTTAAGGCCAGAATTGTTGTTTTCACTGCTCAAAAACACTTTCTTAAATATTAACGCGCTTTCGCTAAAATTTGGAATAATTAAAATATTGGCTTTTCAAGATCTCATTTATCAAACATTACTGCTAAATTTTCACCTCATTTAAAGTTTGAAAATTTTCATACAATATTGCAATATTAGAATTATCAAAGTTATGGAATTTGTTCTTTATTTTCTATGTAAAAAGTTAGAGAAATATTTGGATTAAAAAAAAATCTCAAAATAATTAAAAATTCTTTTTTTTTAACAAAATTAATCAAAAATAGTTTAAAAGTTGTTCATGTTCACCCACAATCTTATTATATTAGTCGGTTTTCATGAAAAAAAAATCATCTGAAATTATTTATCATATGTAATTTGAAACTTTTAAATCAATAAAATCCATGAGAAACACTTAAGAATGCCTTGCTTTTCGAGTTCCTCGAGAAAATTCCTCGTTAATTTCTAGCAATTGGTTCAGGTCCAGAATGAAGATCTTTCATTTTTTGTGTGATTCATTTATTGTGTACAAGTATTGAATTGGGCGTTCAAAAATTGACGACAAACAACTCAAAGGAAATAAAATAGTTCTTAGAGCAATATAATCCACTTAATCAAATCATTAAACATCGACCTGATTTACAAATAATACTTAGCTTAAAAACGATCAAAACTTAAATCTCGGTTATATTGAAAAAAAAAAGTTCTTGTTTTTAATGAATCCACCAACACAATGAATTGCTCGTCAAAATTTTGTTTGACCTTATAGGAGGACTCAGGAGGACTGTTCGTATCTTCTTTTTAGCTTTTACTTTTATTTTATGTTTAATTTGAAAAATAAGGGATAGCAATATAATTTTGAAACTTTCATAAATGCAATGCGGAAATTGATCAAAGAGAATAGATTTGAAATACATATAACTACTATATCTAGTGAATGGTAGTAAGTCAGTAGCAACTTCAAAACCATGAAATACTCACGATGCTTAAGAAATTCCTATACTTTACATACAATATTACCGAAAGTTTGCCAGACATATTATTTTCAAATGAGTTATACAAGACATTACCACAAGAAAAACAAAAAAAGCTCATGACTTTAGTAATTAATGTTAATGCTTTAATAGATAGTTCCCGATTAGTTGTATGATTTCCCGCATTTTCCCGGTTTTTCTCGGTCGGGCCCAATTCCCGTTTTTTCCGCTTTTCCTGGTTTTCCCGACTGGATGGATACCCTGATACTATACAAATTATGGATGGTTAAATAACTGACTGGTATTCAACCTCATCGATCCTCCTGCATAACACGTCTTCTCGCACTCATCGAATCTTTACAGAAATTCAACATAGTTATTGTTAATTTCTTGTAATAACCACCTCACTATAGTCATAAATACAGTTGTTTTATTCTTTCTACGTTTATATATATACACCACCTGAATTCTGTAAATTTTCTAATATATTTCAAAGTTTTGATGAGAAAAATCAGACGCATTTGATATAGGAAGATTGATACTGCCTTCCTTCTCCTCATATTAACTTTTCAGGATTTCTTTCCGAGAATTCTGTTTTTCAATTTTCAATCAAAATAGTATCAAAACTATTTCAAAGCATATCTTCTGACTACCAGGATATTCATCGACGAATGGATAATGGTCTATTTTGATTATGCTTGATAATAACTACTTTTCTGTGAAACGACAGCTCTTTTTTTAGAATAAAATTACGTTACTCCATGTATTAAAATTGTATATGATTTCCAATCAATAACACTCATGTTATTATGTTGTAATATTTGATACTGCCTCCCTACTTTTGAACAAATATTTTCAGAATTCAAGAATTCTATTTCAAATTCAATTTTTCAATACCATGGACGCAGTTGATCCTATTTGAAGGAAGCAGCATGACTGTATCAGCTACCAGAACTTCCACAGCTGCTAACCCAGGGTAAACAGGCGCAGCCTCCTAATCGGCCATAGTTGGGCATTGTGATCGAGTTTTCAATGGAAGCAAAGGAGGACAAACTAAGTTGGTGAGCATGTTCCAGTTCTTTCTCTTAGTGCTTCAGAATACTATGTTCATGATATTTTACACTAAATACGCACAGGGCATCGTTTGCTGCTATTGCCGCGGATATTGTGGGAGTCCCAGGTATCCGGTTCACGCTTTGGTTTGCAACGGTGGCTCTTCTCGACCTTCTACTCCCTGAGTAGTTAGTACGAATAAGGGCGTCCTTGTGAAGTTTTGCTGTACCTGTTATGAATAACTAATACATCCCATTCCCCACACTCCCTGAAGAAACATTTCTTGCTTCAGAAGTGAATCCTTTTTGTGGTACTAGTATTCGTAACAAAAAGGGCACCATTACGGAGCATGAGATTTGATCAAATTATTCGTAATACTACTTAATCACCGTCCCCAGCTGGGTGAGGGATAGAGGATGACGCACACAAACACACACACATATAACGTCTTGAAGACCATAATTTACTCTACAAGAGTGTTATAAAACCAGTATAAAACCAAAATGTTACTAGTGATTGTACCAATAATTTGAATCAATGAATGGAAATTTGAATTGAAACCTTAGAAATTCTATCAACTTTGCTTTTTGCAACAACTTTACGAACAAATTAATCAAACCGGTCCTCCTTCTTTCAACGTGAAGATAAACTACTTTGATCAATCTTTATTGAAAACATGATATTCCACCACCAAGTTCTGTATCTTGGGGTCGCTTATGCAATCATTTCAAATTATGTAAAATATTATTTTTTGTTTCAAATTCAAATTAATGATTAATTGCATATTATTCGGCAACTCGGACGTACGAAAATAATTTTTTTGTTAAATATCTTGGCTTTGCATATGCATAGCACATGTTTCGAAATGGACAAATTGATATGAAATTTGGCGAAAAAGAATCCACGTGTCTTGGAGGGACACGAACTTTCAACCTCCAAGACATGTGGATTCTTTTTCGCAAAATTTCATATCAATTTGTCCATTTCGAAACATGTGCTGTCCTTTAGCAATATAGGAATTCCTTTAGCAATACTTTCAGAAATTCTTCCAGGTGTTCCATCGGAAATTACATACGTAATTTCGTTCAGGAATTTTCGAATAAATTCCTATAGGAATTTCCAAAGGAACTCCTGAAGGAATAGTTCAAGATATTCCTTCAAAAATTCCTTTAGAAAAACCTTAAAAAATCCTTAAGGAGATTTCGTAGAAAATTCCTTCAGAAATTCCTTAACGTACTATTTTAAAAAAAATTGGAAATTCTTTTAGAAATTCCATCGGAAATTGCTTTAACAAATTTGTAAGGAATGTCCGGAAAATTCTTCGGAAATAGCTAGGGAAATTGCTTTAGGAGAATCTTCGAAATTAGAAGAATTCCTTAGGAAGCTCTTTATGAATTCTTTTGGAAATGTCTTTAGGAATATCTGCGGAAATTGGTTTAGGAATTCTTTCGAACTTTTTTTAGAAATTGCTTCAGCAATTATTTCAGGAATTTCTTGAAGTCACTCCTCACGGAATGCAAAGTTAATAGTACTCGCGTTTTTAAGGGTACACCACTCAATATGGAAGTTACGCACAACTGTCATTTTAATTATTTCAGGCATGCTGCGACGCAACAATGTTGAAATGATAAAAAATGACAGTTGTGCGTTGCTTCCGTATTGAGTGGCGTCTGCATGTTGTTGTGAAGCGTGCAACCCCGTTGGTTGCCCGATGAAGAAAGGGACAAAGTCATGGCCTGCTATTCATTGATCAATGATGATCACATATCTGTTACACGGAAGATATTTGGGTAACTTTCATCAATGCACACTGGAAGTGGATTGCCCAGTTTGTAATGGATCTCACCCACACAATACCGAATAAAGACCAGCGTTGGACAGCGAAACATGTGTTTGAGGGTACGTCAATTTTTTTGCTGCTTTACTAATAATTAAGTCCTGCAAATATTGGAAAAATTCCATAGAATAAATGTGCTTCTTACTTTAATATCCTAGACAATAGTATCTTGTTAAAACCATCCCACATAGGAAATAGAATTCAGCCACCTTCTGCATGGTCTTGGTTTGTAGCCTTGTGTCTTATCGTTAGGTAAAAAATATTCAATTACACTATCTCTTCTTGAAAATGTGATAGAAAATCATTAGGTTTCGAAAACCTTTGTGTGATGAATAAGAATCCCATTGCAATGGAGAATTTTTCCAAAAATTAATAAAAGACTCGAGCCGTTAGTGATTCGTGATTTGCGGCTAGTATTAGATTAGAATATTGATTCCATTTGAAAGGAAAAACACATATTCGGGACCCCTCGTTATATATTTTTTAGAGTAGCCAGAAAAAGAAAAAGATGTATTTGAAATTTTAGCGGCGATAGGTACACAGTGTTATATATCAATCAATTCAGCTCGACGAACTGAGCAAATAAATGTCTGTCCGTGTTTTGCCAAGGCATGATCAAACAGTGTACTATAACAGTATACTATATAAACAGCAACTGAATCATTTGTTTGAGAAACTGCATAAGTCCATTTTACACTATTTCGAGAAAACAACAAAAAACTGTTTTTGAACAAATTTGCACCGAATATTTCGATTTCTTCGATACAGATCAATAGTTTTTGGCGAAACTCAACACCCTGGGGCATTTTCAGTGCAAAAAATGTATGCAGTACTCCACAATTGCTCTTCAAAGTACGTGGACATATGTAGTTTCTCAAACAAACGAAATTTTTTCCATACATTCATGAACAAAAAAATTTTTTTCGTGTTTTTTGCCAGAATACGTATTTTTGGACGAGGATTCAGAATATATAAAAATCTCATTTTGGTCAAAAATGTTACATATGCAGTTTCTCAAACAAACGGTTCAACTATATATCGTTCTTCTTCTTCTTCTTATTGGCATTACATCCCCACACTGGGACAGAGCCGCCTCGCAGCTTAGTGTTCATTGAGCACTTCCACAGTTATTAACTGCGAGGTTTCTAAGCCAGGTTACCATTTTGCATTCGTATATCATGAGGCTAACACGATGATACTTTTATGCCCAGGGAAGTCGAGACAATTTCCAATCCGAAAATTGTCTAGACCGGCACCGGGAATCGAACCCAGCCACCCTCAGCATGGTTTTGCTTTGTAGCCGCGCGTCTTACCGCACGGCTAAGGAGGGCCCCTATTATATATCGTATTGCAGTTAAAAAGCATTGCAATTAAATGTCTGGTGTATAGTATTTCATCAGAATATTATTTTAGTACCATTAAAAGCAATGGTATCGAATCTAAGGAATTATTTTCAAAATAACCTAAATAACCTTTTCTAAATTACCTAACAAAAGTAGATACGGTGCTTAAGAATTAATTAGATCATTTTTTTAAAGTCTTATCTGGTTAAAGCTGTGCAATTCAACATCGCGCATATTTCTCACCCATCATGTTTGTACTGCTGCACTCGCGAGGAAGATGGGATCGACCGGCCGTGAATGTGTATACTCACGATGACTGACAGGATCTGTCATTTGACACATGCATGATAGGCCTGTTCATGATAATAGGCCTGTCCAATGCCACACATCTCCCCTCTTCTCCAAAAAAAAAAATGCATTGACCCTTTTCTTCTGCATGAAAAAAAATAACACCTACGACATATTATGTATCATCCGGTTACTCTCTCATCATGATACAAAAGCATCTTGTAGCAAACAATCATTCCTGGGACTGTATTGTATTGAGTGCCTCTCATTTCATAATCGAAGAACACACTTAAATGGTGGCTCACATAAATATGGGAAACTACTCTGAAGGAACTACCATGCAGTGGGCGTCTCGACTCTCAATTCTACTCACAACTCGTGAAGTAACATTTCACGTGTACTTCAAATCACTACCACTACTTCTACTTTTTTCGAGCACACGTCCAATGCACTGTGCATTCACATTTGTGAAACAACTAGCAGGTCGATGAACAGCTCCAAATCATGGCCGAATATCTTATATCAGTTAAATCAATCCTCTTGTGTACCTGTGACATTTCGGATCCACAACACCAAACTACTTGTAGGTCTTTGACCATCGCTGAGCAAGATACTCTTGCTTGGCTGAATTGTGATCACTCTGATCAATAATAACACCGTTCTTCTTGCGGGCGTCCCACCAACGCAGAAGAAGAAACACTTGAATGCGAGCGTCCCACCACGCAGAATTGTGATCATTTCGATCCACAATAACACCATTCTCCTTGCGGGCGTCCCACCAACGCCGAGGAAGAAATACTTGAATGCGAGCGTCCCACCACGCAGAATTGTGATCACTCCGATCCACAATAAAACTATTCTTCTTGCGGGCGTCCCACCACCGCAGAGGAAGAAACACTTGAATGCGGGCGTCCCACCACGCAGAATTGTGATCACTCCGATCCACAATAACACCGTTCTTCTTGCGGGCGTCCCACCAACGCAGAGGAAGAAACACTTGAATGCGGGCGTCCCACCACGCAGAATTGTGATCATTCCGATCCACAATAACACCATTCTTCTTGCGGGCGTCTCACCAACGCAGAGGAAGAAACACTTGAATGCGGGCGTCCCACCACGCAGAATTGTGATCATTCCGATCCACAATAACACCATTCTTCTTGCGGGCGTCCCACCAACGCAGAGGAAGAAACACTTGAATGCGGCTGTCCCACCATGCAGAATTGAGATCACTCCGATCCACAATAACACCGTTCTTCTTGCGGGCGTCCCACCAACGCAGAGGAAGAAACACTTGAATGCGGGCGTCCCACCACGCAGAATTGTGATCATTCCGATCCACAATAACACCATTCTTCTTGCGGGCGTCCCACCAACGCAGAGGAAGAAACACTTGAATGCGGGCGTCCCACCCCGCAGAATTGTGATCACTCCGATCCACAATAACACCGTTCTTCTTGCGGGCGTCCCACCAACGCAGAGGAAGAAACACTTGAATGCGGGCGTCCCACCACGCAGAATTGTGATCATTCCGATCCACAATAACACCATTCTTCTTGCGGGCGTCCCACCAACGCAGAGGAAGAAACACTTGAATGCGAACATTCACCGCGCAGCACTGTGATTCATCCTCAGCTATATCAATCAAGCTTTCTTTTATCGCTCCCCGAGACAACGCATGTGCAAACGGTTCTTCCTTTTCATAGTTTTGTCTTTTATTCTTCTTCTTATTATAGTTGATCGACCTTTCATAGCGCTATAAGTGTTTTCAATTCGCGAAAGTGTTTCTATGTTTCACCATGGTTTTCATATCGGAGTAAAACACATCCATAACTATATAATATCAGGCATCACGGCTATGTTCGAAATACTCTTCAAAAGGGAGAAATCTTCGAAAATCAAAGGTAATTCAAAATATTGTATTCAAGATGCTAGTTGCATCTGATAGTTCGTGGTAGCGTTTGGCTGAATGCAGATGACATTACATTTTCTCTTCGCAGGTCACATCCCAAATTGCACCTTCAATTTTTCCAAAGGATAGCCAACCTTAGCCAACCTCATAGCCAACACTAGCCATCAACAAAGTAGAAAATTTCTGTAACACTTTCCAATCCATTGCACATTCAAAGAACTGTACGAATACGTGTTCTTGATAATTCAAACTATTGTAATAAAAAACATTTAAACATTATAACATTTAGTTTCAAAATGAACTTGTTTTGAAAATAAAACTCAGAAGTTCTTATTGGTGTATTTAAGTTTATCACCAATCACACACTTGATTAATTCATTAACAATCAAATCAAATCGGCCAGATCGTATCTAATAAACTACTTCTCTTAACAAATTGAAAGAGACTGGCAAACAAGCATACCTTTTCCGCAGAAATAACTCCGTTTGACATAGTAATAAAGAGTGTTTACAAAAAACTAAAACATAATCGTTACTCTTCTTACCGATGCAAAAAGCTCCGCTGCCTTCACTTTTTCGGCTACGTCCGAAATTGTTTTTTTCACACACTTCTATAAACATGATGGGTGACTTCATGCGAAATATGTTTATGCACTCCTGGCAGGATCGCCAAATGTGCAATTCAACATCGCGCATATTTGTCACCCATCATGTTTGTACTGCTGCACTCGCGAGGAAGATGGGATCGACCGGCCGTGAATGTGTATACTCACGATGACTGACAGGATCTGTCATTTGACACATGCATGATAGGCCTGTTCATGATAATAGGCCTGTCCAATGCCACACAAAAGCTACCGGTTTCAGGAATATGGTCCACGGTTTTTGTTCCAGATTATTTCCAAACGGGTGCGACTGCATAGATTTCAGCTCAGAAAATCAAAAATTCCGTCCCATTTCAGATACTTGTAGACCAGAATCCGGTGGAGGCTTGAACATGATATTCATATTTTTAGAGCAATTTTTCAGTATGGGCTGCGAAATGGTGAGTTGACATCCGGGAAGGGGCGCCTAACATAGCTCTGGTCCTCACAAGTTCCAATACTCACGCTTCCACGGGTCTTCCGATGACAATTGACCGCCAGCTAAGGGTTGCGTACTTAGCTGGTAGTGCAGCCTGGGCACTGTTGTCCTTCTGACATCAGCTAGAGTGAGAGGGTGCGTCCTGTGGGGTCTGCCTAGGATGTGGTGGGGTTCGACAGTGGGCTCTGTTGAACTTCTATAAAAGCTGCATGTGTCCCCAAGCAGGCCCTATCAAAGCGACCGTGTGCCGCTCAAAGCGCACTAGCCTAGTCCTGGTGTTGGGTAGGACTTTAAACAAATTTGACCCGACTGATCGAGCGTCTGTCCACCAAGGAGGTGCGGCTCCAACAGCGTCTGTTCTGGCATCCAGCGGCTGAGTATGAAATGCTATTCCCGGAAGCTATACCTAAGATGGCAGCCCCATCCCGGTGGATAGGGAACCTTGGGCCAACAACCTACTGTTCCCGAAACATCAATTTGTTCGAGAATCCGATAATGAAAGAATACGGACTGATTTTACGGCGACGACTCTTAGCGCGAAACAACGGACACGAATAGGAACATGGAACGTTTTAACCCTAGCCCAGCAGGGTAAATTGGCACAACTTGCCAATGAGGCACGCCGCATGAAGCTTGAGATCCTGGGACTGAGTGAAGTCCGTTGGCCAAACTTTGGAGAACACAGAACGCCGTCGGGACAAGTTCTGCTATACTCTGGTTTACGAGGTGAACACGCTCCCCGGCATCGCGGAGTTGGCTTCCTACTAAGCGCTCAGGCACACTCTGCGCTTATGAAGTGGGAACCTATAAGTGAAAGGATAATCGTTGCCAGATTTAGAACACGGGTCCGAAACCTTACTATAATCCAATGTTATGCGCCAACCGATGCTGCCGATCTGCAAGACAAAGAGAACTTTTACAGTCAACTCAATGCCGTCGTAGATAGAATTCCGAAGGGTGATATCAAGATCTGTTTGGGCGACTTCAATGCGAAGATCGGATCCGACAACTCGAACCATGAGCGCATTATGGGACGCCATGGTCTCGGAGAAATGAGCGAAAACGGAGAGCTGTTCGCAGAATTTTGTGGTAATAACGACATGGTGATCGGGGATCGCTCTTCCCTCATCGACCGGTTCACAAGGTCACGTGGGTCTCCCGTGACGGCTTTACAGAAAATCAAATCGACCACATCTGCATCAGCCGAAAATGGAAACGGAGCCTTCTTGATGTACGGAATAAACGTAGTGCCGATATCGCGTCTGATCATCACCTCCTCATCGGCGAAATACGCCTGCGCATTGCGCGGATTCGTCGGCAGGAGGAAAGAGTTGGACGACGATTCAACACACGCCGACTGGAAGATGCCACGGTGAAACGGTCCTTCGTTGAAGAACTGGAGACGCGTGCTGCAGATATTCCGGAAGGTGGCAGCGTGGAAGACCAATGGACCGCCATCAAGAATGCCTTCATCGCCACCAGCGAGAACAATCTGGGCGAACTACGCACCCAGAGAAAACAATGGATCACCGATGAGACCTGGAGGAAGATAGAGGAGCGAAGAGAAGCCAAAGCCGCGATAGAGCGATCAAAAACCAGAGGAGCCAAAGTTCTAGCCCGCCAACGATACGCGGCTCTTGAGAAGGAAGTAAAACGCTCATGTCGACGGGACAAGCGAGCGTGGGCAGACTCTCTGGCCGACGAAGGAGAGAGAGCCGCCGCAACCGGGGACATTCGCCTCCTCTACGATATCTCACGTTGCTTAAGCGGGGCGAAGATGAATGCAACGATGCCTGTGAAAGACGCGAATGATCAGTTATTGACCGACCCAACTGACCAGCTGAAACGCTGGTTCGAGCACTTCGAACAACTTTTTCAAGTGCCAGCCAGGCCATCACCACCTCGGCATGATCTGCCTAGGATACGACGTATAACACGCGTCAATACCGAAGCTCCATCACTGCTAGAGATTCAAACAGCCATCCAAAGCATGAAATCGAATAAAGCCCCAGGGGTCGACCGCATATCAGCCGAGATGCTCAAAGCTGACCCCATGACATCCGCTCAACTACTGCATCGTTTATTTCATAATATCTGGGACACCGCAACATTCCCGGTCGACTGGATGCAAGGTATCTTAGTAAAGGTGCCCAAAAAGGGTGACCTGACTGTATGCGATAACTGGCGAGGCATTATGTTGCTGTGTACCGTTCTCAAAGTTCTGTGCAAAATTATCCTAGCCCGGATTCAGGAGAAGATCGATGCGACTCTCCGGCGGCAGCAAGCCGGATTCCGTGCCGGAAGATCCTGTGTGGACCATATTATCACGCTCCGCATCATTCTGGAGCAGGTCAACGAATTCCAAGAGTCCCTTTACTTGGTATTCATTGACTACGAAAAAGCTTTCGACCGTCTCAATCACGAGAATATGTGGGCGCCCTGAGACGCAAGGGGGTTCTTGAGAAAATCATCGGCCTCATCGAAGCACAGTACGAGGCCTTTTCGCGTAGAGTGCTGCACAATGGTCCTGTCCGACCCTATCCGGGTCGTAGCTGGTGTGAGGCAAGGATGTATCCTATCACCGTTACTGTTCCTCATCGTAATCGATGAGATTCTGGTAGGTGCGATTGACCGTGAACCAAACCGCGGGCTGTTATGGCAGCCTATAACCATGGAGCATCTAAACGACTTCGAATTGGCTGATGACGTTGCACTCCTCGCGCAACGGCGCTCTGATATGCAGAGTAAGCTCAACGACCTTGCCGAGCGCTCCTCTTCGGCAGGTTTAGTCATCAACGTCAACAAAACCAAATCGTTGGATGTAAACACGGCGACTCCTTCCAGTTTCACAGTAGCCGGGCAACCAGTGGAGAATGTTGAAAGCTTCCAATATCTTGGTAGCCAAATGGCGTCGGACGGCGGTACCAAGATCGACATAGGCGCACGGATCAAGAAAGCAAGGGCTGCCTTTGCGAGTTTAAGAAATATCTGGAAAAACAGGCAGATAAGTGAACGCACCAAAATACGAATTTTCAACTCTAACGTGAAATCTGTGCTGTTATACGCTAGCGAAACATGGTGTGTATCAGTGGAGAACACTCAACGGCTGCAGGTGTTCATTAACAGATGCCTGCGGTATATAATTCGGGCCTGGTGGCCTCACAACTGGATCTCAAACAATGAGCTCCATCGTCGTTGTCACCAGAGGCCGATAGCAACAGAAATTCGGGATCGGAAGTGGGGCTGGGTCGGCCACACTCTACGTAGGGGCGGAAACGAAATCTGTAAACAAGCATTAGACTGGAACCCAGCGGGACATCGCAGCAGAGGCAGACCCAGAGGCTCATGGCGGCGAAGCCTCAATAAAGAAATAAAAGAAGTCGACCGAAATCTAACCTGGCAACAGGTTAAAGCGATAGCCGGGCAACGCTCAGGATGGAGATCTTTCAAGTCGGCCCTTTGCACCACCGGAGGTGTACAGGATCCGTACCTACTTTTTCAGTATTAAGTTAATCAACGTAGTTGTCGAATCTATTACTATCGATATCCAATATCAACGCTCTAAAGGTCGCCTTTCAACTATGGGGTGAGTTTTCCGCAAGGTTTTGGTCTGCATGGAATTCAAATGGAGTAAGATTTTGGACTCGTTTCGCAAAATCTGCGGACTAGATTCCCAGGTATAAGGCTTGGGTAAAACAAACTATAGAGGTAATTCTGTCTGAGTCATAGAAGCATATTTTTATCTTGACTTCTATGGTCCATATGATTGCTTTACATGTTAAAATTATAAACTTTTAAAATCTAATAATCTTGTTGAAAATGTTTACTGAGAAACTGTATTCTATTTTTTCTTTATTTCGCGGGACATAATCTAGCAATAAGTTAAATGTGGGTCGTTTCGCGGGACGCTTTTCAGCGCAAGACATATAGTGAAAATGCGGAACTGTCCGCGAAACACGACATCTGGTCACATTATGCTAACCGAAAGTTTGGGCAGAAAAATTAGTATTTTTTATTGGCTAGCGTAAAAAACTGGATAGTTTTCTGTAGTTTTACTCTCTCTGTGGAATGCCTCTTCGATGCTCGCGATTACTCTGACAGGTATTGCAACCCAACTCCTTAAATTGAGGCTGAACAATGAACATGCAAACCGCCTTAAAGATTCATTCCAGCAAATCCTCATAATTTGGGATGAATCCATCTGCGCCCGTTCACTAGTGATTCCATTTGAAATGTGAACTCTTCAACACATCCGCACCAACTATTTTATTGTACACATATAGTTGCACATGTATACCAAACAAAATAATCGCACACGTCAAGACGGTAGTCAGAGAGAACTGCGAAACAGCATTCTACTGGTAGTAACTAGGAACATTCGCATTCATGGCAGCACAGTAGAACGAAAGAGATAGTCACCGTAATCGACTTGGTTGTTCGCTATTGTAGAAACCGCTTATAAAAGTAAAAGCACTGAAGCGTGCGCCTCTCCGAGGGCAGAATATGAATGGTGCTCGATTCATCGGTTAGGTGTCGGAACAATCAAACAGATGGTTGTTCATTGCGAAAGAGAATTTCACCGACTGATGAGCATCCGAACGCTTTCATTGAAATGTCAGCTGATGGCAACGCTTCCGGAAGCTTTGAATCGCGCCGCAACGCACCAACGTGTTTCATAATTAAGTGAGAGCTCTTTCCCCATATATCCCGATTAAAGAATCCTGTTCGCTTGATCTGAACCGAAGTCAACGAGCAGTCGGTGATTCCTATTAGGGGAGAATGGTCCAAAATGCACCCCTGGGGCAAAATGGCCTCACTCATAAAATCACTCATATAATCTGTTGTAGTACATTTATGAACGAATATTACCATTACAATTCATAATTAGTTATCCATCATTAAGCTCCATTGGAAAAAATAAGTAAAATCCCTTCATATTCACTCAAATTTCACGATTTGCTATTCTTCCACCACATCCGTAAGATTTTAGTTCAATGCATTAAGAAAAAACAAACAACCATGCGTTCACCATCATTTTACATGCAATTGAGTCATATTAGACCACCATTCGGGCGTTTTGCCCCAGGCCTATTTTTGAAACATTTTTTAAATGCGTTAGAAAGTCATGAAAACCTTATTTTTTTAAATAGGAGAACATTGTGAAATGTAGCTGGGTTTGTAAATTTTGCACCTATACGTTGAAATCGTTGGGTATTTTTGTTTATACGGGCGAAAACATCGAAAAAGCTTAAGCGGTGCATTTTGGACCGTTCTCCCCTACTTCGCTCGTTGGCGACGATGAAGGGGTTCAATTACACACATTCTCTTTTCGAGCCTCCTGTTGCGCGCGCTACACTACACACCGACTGCTGGCTGGTGTGACTCAGCTCTTGGAAACTGCACACGGACTTCCAATCCAATGTATACAGGAAGACTTGAATGAAAGGTCCTCCCGGGTAGACAGTAAACCCTTTCACTTCATGCTTCTGGTCGAAGGCATGCATAGCCGGACACAAGCAGCCGCGCACGGGCTCGATGTGAAATATTTATTTGTAAACACATTTACATTTTATACTGTTTGTTGATATCTCGTCCCAGGCGTACCTGGGGAAAGGATTAATGTGGGTGTAATTTTCCAATTTGGCACGCTGTCAACAAGTTGCTGCCGTTAACGGAGCCGAAGGCAGTAAAACGAATGTTTCATTTTATGGGTTCCTGGAACGATTAACCGGTAATGCTAAAACGTGAATATCGAATCTTGGTTCAACTTTTTTTTTCGATTTGGACAAAAGAATTTGCAATCAATCTTTATCGCCGAGCACGTGTGCGCAAGCACGTGTGGGGCCCTCCTTAGCCGTGCGGTAAGACGCGCGGCTACAAAGCAAGACCATGCTGAGAGTGGCTGGGTTCGATTCCCGGTGCCGGTCTAGGCAATTTTCGGATTGGAAATTGTCTCGACTTCCCTGGGCATAAAAGTATCATCGTGTTAGCCTCATGATATACGAATGCAAAAATGGTAACCTGGCTTAGAAACCTCGCAGTTAATAACTGTGGAAGTGCTAAATGAACACTAAGCTGTGAGGCGGCTCTGTCCCAGTTTGGGGATGTAATGCCAATAAGAAGAAGAAGAAGAAGAAGAAGAAGAGGTGTGCGCAAGCACTCTATGCATGGAATCATTGTGAGCACGTGGCGTTCAAGAAACGAATGTACACATTGGTACATTAAATACCACTATACAAGCCGTTTGAGCCAAAAGTTTAACTTATACATTCTAAATATATACAATGGTCGAGAAATCGAACCAAATATTTTCAATAGCAAATCTAAACTATTATTTTTTATTATATTATCTCAAATCAATTATTTATTTATTTATTTATTTTCTCAAATTTGAACAAGCATAACGGAGCAGAAATGATTAAATTTCATATTTGGATAGCAAACATTAACCCTTCCAAAGGGCTAAGCCCACTGATAATTTTTAAGGACAATCCTCACGGAATTCAAATTTGAAAGTACTCGCGTTTCCTAGGGCACACCACTCAATACGGAAGCAACGCACAATAGCATTTTTATTATTCCACGCATGCTGCGACGCTGCAAAGAAGCAATAATAAAAATGAAAGTTGTGCCTTGCTTCTGTATTGAGTGGTGTGCCCTAGGAAACGCGAGTACTTTCAAATTTGGATTCCGTGAGGATTGTCCTTAAACAACAACCACCTCTGATCAAATTAGTTTCATTTCTTGTAATGTGTGGTTTCCTGGTGTACATACCATGCCAACTGGATTACCAGGATCGAATCAGTTCAGAAAAAAATCGTACGATATGCTCTTCGCTTCCCTCATGGAATAGGGGAGGAGAAGACCACCAGCTGTCATCGAGAGAAAAAGTGGACTCATTGAAACTTCGCACGGTGTGGTATAGAAGATGAAGTATATTTTTGTTATAAAACAAAAATTAAGGACGTTTCCAAAAAAATCTTGGTTTACGGGGTTAGAATTTAAAAAGCACACAAAATAGACATGATATCTCGATTTTTTTTTTTTTTCGAATAAGCAGTTGTTACTTAAGATTGTTGAATTTCTAACCCCACAAACTAAAAATTGTTTGAAGAAAAAATTTCTATAACGTTCTAGAGACATTTTAATTCTCATTTTCTATATCATGCCATGTCAAATTTCCATGGTTCAACTTTTTCTCTAAACGGCAGCACTGATGAAGGAACCTTCCCCATGATGCCACAAACCTTCCTCCATATGAAGAACGTTGCCAACTTCTTGGACTACAAACCTTAGAAGGACGACAATCCATCGGTCAAGCTGTTTTTGTGGCGAAAATTTTAAAAGGAGAAATTGACGCCCCATCTGTCCTAACAGTACACAGTATAAAAATGTTACAGCATATATGATGTAACAAAAAGGCTCCGTTCGATTCGACTCATTTTTCCATCACTTTTTAGAATTACAGGTCATAGTTACTATGGAGCTTGTATTCAATATTGTATACAAGAAAAAGTTGGATGTAAAATTAGAGGCTATTGAACACAAAAAGAAGCGTTTAAATATTTCCATGGCGTGTAGTTTTCAGAATTTTTAACTGTGTAGAAGCATTAGTAGTAAAATGCTAGCAGCGCAGAAGTCATTCAAATTGTTTTGCCAAATTATGCTTCAACAAGCTTCAATTGGCTCTAATTTATGCATCATGTTTTAGTGCATATTTCGGCTTGACAAGTTGATTCAAAAGTATCAGATTGCTAATGTCGTACCTGTTCGCGTGACTAACATCTAGGTTACTTTGACCTGGTAGCCAGCCAAAGTACCGGTACTACATGTACCGGTATATATTCCTATATATACCCACTAGACTGGCCCAGGAAACAAAAAGTTGTCTAATTCCACGGAGCACCCCCCAGGATTGTGGATTGATTTTTTCCATATCTGACCATCGCTACATCTATTTTGATCAGTTGAATGTTTCTTCGCAGACCTTGCGTTTTAGAAATCCCCGTTCAACCAACTGGGATCTCTATACAGAGTTGCTCTCGACAAAATTTCATGGATATCTACCATCCATTGAAACTCCTACCGACTTGGATGATGCCGTTGATACTACAACGTTGCATATCGTGGAAGCTTTTGAAGAAGCTTGCCCCTTGCGTTCTGTGAAAACCTCAAGAGGAACCCCGTGGGGGAATTCCGATTTGGCTAAGCTCAGGAAGCAGTGTAGAAGGAGTTGGAACAGACGCCATTCAGCAGGGACGGATTCTTTCAAGTTGGCTCGCAAGGCTTACAAGAAGGCTCTACGATCTGCTGAACGATTCGGCTGGAAAAACCTTTGTGCAAATGTTTCCAATTTGAGTGAAGCCACTCGATTGAATAAAATTCTTGCGAGATCCAAGGATTTCCAAGTTGGCGAAATTCGCAAGCCAAATGGCGACTACACTTCTTCTGACGAAGAAGCGTTAGAGCACTTATTTGATACACACTTCCCTGGATGTGTAGATATTGCATCTTCGGATGTTCCTGATGTCTTTTCATGTAGTTATGGGTCTTGGGCTCAGGCTCGTAGAATCATAACTACTGAATCGATTCAATGGGCTCTTAATAGTTTTGCTCCTTACAAATCTCCAGGAGAAGATGGGATCTATCCTGTTCTTCTTCAGAAGGGTTTTGAGCATATCAAACATGTTTTGAAAAAACTTTTAGTATGCAGTTTTGCTACTGGGTATATTCCCATATCCTGGCGGGATGTCACTGTAAAGTTTATCCCAAAAGGAGGACGTGCTTCGTATGAAGAAGCAAAGAGTTTTAGACCCATCAGTCTGACCTCATTTCTTCTGAAATGCTTAGAACGTATTATCGATCATCACATTCGTGATAACTGTTTGGCAAACATGCCTCTTCATGTTAATCAACATGCTTACCAATCTGGAAAGTCCACCGTGACTCTTCTACACAAGGTTGTCTACGACATCGAAAAAGCATTTGCTCAAAAGCAATCATGCTTGGGTGCGTTCTTAGATATTGAGGGTGCTTTTGACAACGTGTCTTTCGATGCAATATTGGAAGCCGCACGATGCCATGGGCTACCTAATATAATTACCAAATGGATTCACCAGATGCTTAAAAACCGACATCTCTACTCGACATTACGTCAAGCAGCGATTAGGAAATTAAGTGTTCGTGGCTGCCCTAAGGGGAGTATTATCTCCACTTTTGTGGAACCTCGTTGCAGATACGCTATTGAGATTACTCAATAATGGCGGTTTTCCTACCTATGGATTTGCTGACGACTATCTAATATTGATAGTCGGTTTGTGTATTACTACTTTATTCGACCTGATGCAAAACGCTCTTCAGGCAGTCGAAAGTTGGTGTCGCCAATATGGCCTTTCGGTTAATCCGAATAAAACATCTATTGTTCTTTTCACGGAAAACGTAACCGTAACGGTATTCGCCCATTACATCTTTTGACTCTGAAATCAATGTAACGGATCAGGTAAAGTATGTGGGACTAATTCTTGATTTCAAGCTCTCCTGGATACTTAACATTCAGAGTTCAGAGTCAAGAGGGCGTGTATGTCTTTCGGCCAATGCCGACGAACTTTTGGTAAAACTTGGGGTATTAAACCCAAACATATCAAATGGATTTACACATCAGTTGAACGACCAATTTTGGCTTATGGATGTCTTGTGTGGTGGCAAAAGGGTGAAGTGAGGACAATTCAGTCTAAATTAGGTCATCTTCAAAGGATGTGCCTAATGGCAATGACTGGTGCGTTCTCTTCGACTCCACGGCTGCTCTCGAGGTTCTTCTCGACGTTGTCCCACTACACATACATCTCAAACAAGAAGCACTTTCTTGTACTTACCGATTATGGGTTCTCGGTTTCTTGGAAGAGAATCCTGTAAACCGCAGTTCTACACACACTTCGTTGTTACAACTCATGGTTGATTGGGACAGAACAGTCCTTGCTCCAAGTGATCTCACACTCGCTAGTAGTTTTCCTTATAGGACATTCTCAACACAATTCCCCTCGCGGGATGAGTGGACATCTGGCTATTTGGAGAGAAGTATGTCTGACAGCATTGTTTGTTATACTGACGGCTCCCTCTTCGAAGGTAGAGCGGGTGCAGGTGTCTACTCGCGTGAGCTAAGATTGGAACAGTCACACTCACTGGGCAGACACTGCACTGTCTTTCAAGCGGAAATATTTGCCATTATGTGTGGAGTTCAATCTGCACTTCAGAAACACATAATGGGCAAAAGTAATATACTTCTGTTCAGATAGTCAAGCAGCTATCAAAGCCCTCGCTTCGGCCAACTCAAGGTCGAAGTTAGTAATCGCATGTCGAACTCAAATAGAGGAACTGAATTCAGTTAATACATTGCACCTTATATGGGTACCTGGCCATTCGTCCATAGCTGGAAACGAATTGGCTGATGAGTTAGCTCGCACTGGAGCATCACAAGTTGGTCCTGAGCCAGCTATTCCAATATCTAAGTGTTGGGTGAAGCGTTTGATTAGCTCTTGGGCTTCCACTCAGCACAAACGGTATTGGAGTAGTTTGGATTCATGTCGACAAACAAAATTGTATATCCGAGAGCCATCTCCGGTAGTAGCTAACTATTTAGCTAATCTGTCTAAACAGAATTGCAGTGTCTTAGTCAAGGCCTTGACAGGTCACTGCCGACTCAACTATCACATGGCAAATATTCAACGTGTTGAATCCTTTGTCTGTGATGGTTGTGAATCCGATTATGGAACTTCTTATCATCTGATATGTAACTGCCCAGTTTATGCGCAACTGCGTTTCCAAATATTTGGTAAACACTTACTAAGTGAAATTGACTACAGAAACCTGAACCTTCAAAGCATTCTGTTGTTCATAACCCGTTGTGGTAAGGAGCTATGAGCTTTTGTACGTGTTGTATACGTTATATGCCCTCTTCAAGGGTACCTTTCCTCAACTTCCCATTTTTCTCCCATCCATATTCCTTTCCTTTTTGTTCACTTCCTTTTCCGTCAGGTGCGTGATGAGAAAGGCTGAGAAGGCGATGGCACAAATCTCCCGAATTGAGGTGAACGTGCCCCTGGAGCCGACGTTCTGATACCTGATACCCACTAGACTGGCCCAGGAAACAAAAAGTTGTCTAATTCCACGGAGCACCCCCCAGGATTGTGTCTTTGGGTGAGAAAATCAATCTCTAAAAATTTCAGCTCAATCGCTTGTTGCATAAGCTGGCGCATTTGATTTGAAGTTTGTATGGGGATTTCAGCCAAAATGTATAGGAAAATACACCTCCGTCACTCATTCGAGCTGGAAATTGGTTCTGACTGCTCGATTGACCTTAGAATTGCAAAAACGGCAGTTGGTATGCTACAGAACAATTTCACAGAACATTGTATGATGATTAAATGAACTTTTATATAGGTTTCGGCTGATGCGATTCGATCAAAAAATCCAAAAATACACAAATCAGCTCCTAATAAATCAGCCGAAAAGTATATAAAAGTTCATTTAATCATCATGCAATGTTCTGTGAAATTGCTATGTAGCATACTAACTGCCGTTTTGCAAATCTGAGGTCAATCGAGCAATCAGAACCAATTTCCGGATCGAATGAGTGACGGAGGTGTATTTTCCTATCCATTTTGGCTGAAATCCCTATACAAACTTCAAATCAAATGCGCCAGCTTATGCAACAAGCGATTGAGCTGAAATTTTCAGACATTGATTTTCTCACTCAAAGACACAATTCTGGGGGGTGCCCCGTGGAATTCGACAACATTTTTTTCTCCCCATACTAATCTGGGCCAGTCTAATACCCACAGTAAAAACCCATAAGGTGCTGTCCATATACCACGCGGACAGGTTTTGGTCAGTTTAATATTAATTTTAGTTTCTGTGATGTGGGATCGAGGTTTCGCCGCAAAAAAATTAGTTCGTTGTGTTTACTAAGAAGCAGTACCCTGCTCAACTGGAAGTTAAGCTGTTGAAAGATGACATCAACCAATCTTTATTTTTTTAAGCAGCTTGGGATGTGATTCTTAATGTACCAAGAAACTCCATTAGGAATATTTGATTGAAAATGCTGGAAAAGGATTCATCTTCTATGTTCTATCTCCGGAACATGTTGAGGTGCTCACCCGGAAGACCTACGGCCTTTTCTGCTTTCTCACAGCAGCTGATTGCCACCCAATCAAATTTGAACGAATTCAATATCGTTGTTTGCATATTACCCTTGGCTGTACTCATTCAACGCATAACATGAGCCTGGAGGTACTGGGTACTCCTTTATAGCACCGTTACTCCGGGAGCTCTCACTAAGAGTTCTAATCAAAAGTTGAACAAATGACACACTTGTCTAAGAAAACTGAAATGATTCGTCGATCGAGATTCCTGGATTTTTATCTCAATTTCATTTCTTCAGATCCTTGTGCGCCCGTCCAACAAGATGAAGCAAAAGTGTTTTTGATTTTTTAGGCACACTTACCCGAATTGCTTGCAACAAGTTCGACGCAGAATCCTGTTGTTTCTTATTGAAAATTGGCCATATCGAACTATGGGCTCAAAACTAATGGCTAATACTAATTTTAAAATGCACGAGAAAGCCATCCAGTTTTTTTTATTGTTTTGCTCTGCTCTTCTGTTCCATAGAGATCCGTATCTCTAGTCATCCTGAAGATGCCTCTTTTCAAACAATTTCTCAAACACGACGACACACCACACCGTCTCTGATGCCAATCGCCCGGATGAGCAGCCGCAATTCTCTGATCCTGAATCCTAAGTGTCGCCCATCCCTGAACATTGTAAACCTTACCTCGAGTAACCACGTGTACGTTGGCTTCGGTACCACTCTTACTAACTATTAATATTAAGATGATATCGATTGTACATCATAAATAATCTTTGCTCTGTAGAATGTTATATACGCCTGAGCCTATCATATAAATGAACTTTAAAAAAGAATTATATTTGCTCCTTCGGATTTTCAGAAGGATATTCTCGCAGAAATTATGTCCAGATAGAGAAGGTCACGACGTCGATATCTTTCTTCTTCTTCTTCTTGGCATTACATCCGCACACTGGGACAGAGCCGCCTCTCAGCTTAGTGTTCATTAAGCACTTCTACAGTTATTAACTGCGAGGTTTCTAAGCCAGGTTACCATTTTTGCATTCGTATACCATGAGGCTAGCACGATGATACTTTTATGCCCAGGGAAGTCGAGACAATTTTCAATCCGAAAATTGCCTAGACCGGCATAGACCTGTGCGCCGCCGCGCCACGCCGCCGCCGACGATTTCGGGTCGGCGCGCCGCCGATCATAATTTGACCACGCCGATGACTAATCGCAATAAAAAAATTCTATTAACTTTAGTCGAGTCGAGTCAAGTACGAGACACTGAAGACGGCCTTACAGTTGAGGTTGAAATATGTATCTGTAAAGCAATACAACGGGGCCCTCCATAGCCGTGCGGTAAGACGCGCGGCTACAAAGTAAGACCATGCTGAGGGTGGCTAGGTTCGATTCCTGGTGCCGGTCTAGGCAATTTTCGGGTTGGAAATTGTCTCGACTTCCCTGGGCATAAAAGTATCATCGTGCTAGCCTCATGATATACGATTGCAGAAATGGTAACTTGGCTTAGAAACCTCTCAGTTAATAACTGTGGAATGAACACTAAGCTGCGAGGCGGCTCTGTCCCAGTGTGGGATGTAATGCCAATAAGAATAAGAAGAAAAAGCAATACAACGTGGTGGAATTAATTGGAATAGTTTAAACTTGTCTTATGACAATTCATGTTAAGGTGGAACTCGTCAGAATTCAATTTCAAATCTACCTCAAGTGATGGTGTCCCTATGTCGGTGTAGTGAGATACATTATATTGGTTAATGAATAAGTTGGTTGATTAGTTTGAGAGTTTGAATGAGGCTTTATCTACTAAAATAATACATAAATTTTTTAACTGGTTTCCGAATTCATCTAACCCAGGGCATCATTCAGTCGGGCACCTAAACAATTTTCATAGGATCTGGCATTGGTGTAGGCAAATCATTGCAGTTCAGGAATGTTAAGTTAGCACAGTCATTATCTTGAAAATATTTACTTTTTTATTTATTAAAATCAGCCAGGCCAGTTTTGTTGTTTTTTGTGCTATTAGGACAGATGACTTATTTGGCAAAATTTAGCAAAACAATTAAATCCCTACTGTGAATGCTTTTCCATTTTTCCCGGGTAACTAATTTTTATTTGAAAAAAAAAATGTTTGAAAATTATTGATAAGTCTACTTGGTATGTTGCGAGCATTAGTTGAAAACGCTTCTTCTTTTCTTATTAACTGCCACTATAACCCATAGCTGGGATGTTGTCGCCTCGTCAAGCCGCTTAGTATTTAGTAAACTTATTTAGTTGAACGTCAAGCATTACGAAATTTTAATTATATTTTATTTTCTTGAAATTATTCAATACTTTATTGAATAAGATCTAAGAAATATTTCTTCAAAAACTTCTAATTCCTGAATTTCATTCAAATTTCAGAATGTTTTCAATTGAGAGTGGAGAACTATTAAGACTTATCAGGACTTGCATAAGGTAGACAAATTCAAAATAGTCATGTCGATGCAATTAAATGAATAGAAAATAGCTTAATGATAAGAATCTGAATTCATGTTTCTCCTTAATAATAAATATTTCTTACATAAACTTTGCATTGGTTCTGACGATAAGTCTTAACTTCATAGCAAACCAGAAATCAGCCAAGAAAACAACGCAGGATCAAAAAAAAATAGAATGATCATTGAATGAAATAATAATATTGAACATTTTAGATTTAGATATTTAGATAGGATTTTTTCCTTTCTCGTATACAAAGTATACGTAAAGGCTATATGTTCGCTCCAAAAACAAACTTTTTATAGGAGGCTCGGAGACCCATAGTGTTATATACCGATCGACTCAGCTCGACGAATCGAGGTGATGTCTGTGTGTGTGTGTGTGTGTGTGTGTGTGTGTGTGTGTGTGTGTGTGTGTGTGTGTGTGTGTGTTTTTTTTTTTTCTTCCTAAACAATGGAGGGGGAATCTGCTCAACAGACATCCTGGGTTGACCAGGAAGTGCTGGGTTAGGGGCCACCTCCAATGAGGGAGGCAGGGCTGCATCCCCGACCAGCTAAACCGTTTCCATTGCCGCCAAGCCCATCGTCCCTTCGGTACAATCAGAAAGTGCAATGCTTCAAAGGGGGGCCAGTGCACGACGCACCCTCGAGGTTAGCTGCGTGTCCTTGCAGCATCGAACATCGTGACTCGCTTTTTTAGAAGAACACCATTGTATCGTGCCAGCGCATTGCCGGCTTTCCAGGTGGCCTTACCACGCCCTATGTCCTCGGAAGGTGGGCAGGGTCGACTTCGCACCTGCTTCCCTCTGCACGACTGGTATCAAGAATGATGATGCCGCGTGCACCCCAAATTGACCTTTCTGCGATAGGGCCTATTCGCCAGCACACAGAGGGACTTGCCGACGCGAGGCCTACGCCTGCCCCAGCCTTGACGAGGACCCCTTTCCGTCCTCGGGCTCGGAACCCGCCTGGTTGACCGACGCCGCGAAAGCGACGATACCATGTTGTTCTTCGCGCGGCCACTTGTTCGATAAAAGGATCGAGTTCGACCACAGAGCATGACCACCGGTATGACCCATGAAGCCGACTCCGATCCCTTGGACCACCTCTTATTTGCGCCTGAACTAGCCATCCTTGAGTCCACGCGCCACCTTCTGTGTAGCTCCGAGACGATTTGGGCGATAGCCGATAAAACGGCGTTCCAGCCAACTTCGTCTTTACACATCCTCCGAACTAGGTTGTCCGGGGTAGTGTCCAGACCACATGTGGCAAGCATGTGGTCACGCATTGCGCGAAAACGTGGGCACACGAACAACACGTGTTCCGCCGTTTCCTCTAAACCTGCGCACACCAAACACTCGGGCGAGGCCGAGCAAACCAGCTGCGTTACCTGTACTTTGATTTTGCAGCACGCTTAAACGCCGGGCACATCGAGCCCCCCATGGGGTGCTTGCTGTTCACAGCTTTGCTGGAACAAATCAAACAATTGGGAGGGTTCGTGCAGCATTGTGCCTTATGTCCCTCCAATCCGCAGCGTCGGCAGAGATTGCTTCTGTCAGGGCCTTTGCAGTCCCATTGCTTGTGCCCCGGTTCCAGGCACTTGAAGCAAACTTCGGGTTGCTCGTATATGCGCACAGGGCATACCGACGTGTGTGTGTGTGTGTGTGTGTGTGTGTGTGTGTGTGTGTGTGTGTGTGTGTGTGTGTGTGTGTGTGTGTGTGTGTGTGTGTGTGTGTGTGTGTGTGTGTGTGTGTGTGTGTGTGTGTGTGTGTGTGTGTGTGTGTGTGTGTGTGTGTGTGTATGTGCGCAAAAAGTCTAGCTCATTTTTCAGGCACTTACCCTTAACCGATTTGCTCGCAACAAGATGCATTCCACGCAAAACCCTGTCCCATTGTTTCTTATTGAAAATTGGCTAGGTCGGACTATGGGCTCAGAAGTTATGGCCTAAATACTTTTCTTCCTCCTGATACGAGTAAAAAAGTCTCGCCCATTTTTCAGGCACTTACACTTAACCGATTTGCTCGCAACAAGTTGCATTCGATGCAGAATCCTGTCCCATTGTTTCCTATTGAAAATTGGCCGGATCGGACTATGGGCTCAGAAGTTATGGTCAAAATACTTTTTTTCATACCAAAAGTGCGTAGAAATTACTCACTCGAAAAAAAAAAAAACGAGAAAGGCACCATCACTGCTAGGTGGATTAATCTGGGTTTTTTAATTTGTGTTTGAGAAATTGTTTAGAGTAGCCACTGAAGAAGTTTACTGTACTATTTATTAGAAAGAAAAATATTAAATTGAAATTCTGATTTAGAAGAGAGACAGAAGAAAAAAGTAGAGATTGAGCTATAAAAGAGAAAATAGAGATTGATAAAAGAAGAAAGCAGATATTGATAGATAGAGGAAGGACAGAGGATTTGTAAGGCAATAATTAACAATTCTTTTGTAGTTTTATACATACTGTTTCTAACAATGACTAAAACACTAATAAGACAATGTTATATAAGACCATTATTTTGAAACAAAACAGACAACCGACAACAACTCAGTGACAATAACAGATCATAAATATAGAAGACAAGTTGTGTTTTACTTTAATTATACAGCTCAAAATTATCGAAATGACTCCAAAATAATCAACGCCCAACGTACATACACGCAATACTGACATATTCAATTTTGACTACACTTTGTCCTATGTGACTGACAAAACCTCATTCCTGAAAGCTTTCAAGAGGATTATGTTAGCTGATTCCCACAGTCTGGTGTTCATTTGGTCAAAGTAGACTAGTTCTTCCGGCATAATCACTTGTAAATTTTCAAAAACCCACCCCGATCATAGCAATCCTAAGGGGCAGAAAAAAGGAATTCTTCCAGAAATTTCTTTATGTATTTCTTCGGAAATTCCTTACGAAATTTCTATGAAAATTCCATCAGAATTTCCATTACCTTTAGAAAAACCTTTACGATCTTTATTCGGAATTCTTGAAGGAATGCATACGAAAATGGTAGCAGCAGTACCTACAAAAATTTTGTTAGGAATCCCTTAGGAGACTCCTTAAGGAATTTCTTGAGAAACACCTTTGAAAATTTCTTTAAGAATTCCTTCGGAAAGTCCTCCTTTTGAAATTTCTTCGGCAATTATTCCTTGAATTCCTTAAATAAATTCTTAGAGATATTGCATAAGGAATTCCTTCAAAATTTCCTAAAGAATTTCTTCAGAACTTCTTCCAGCAATTCCTTTGAAACGTTCTCCGAGAATTCTTTTTCAATTTCTCAATTTCTTTAAAAATGACTTTATGAGTTCTTTCTGAAAATCTTTTAGTAAAACATTCGGATTTTTTTTTCAAATTTTTTTTTGAAAGAACATTTTAGTGTTTATTTTAAGAATTCTATCAAAAATTTAATTAGTAACGGAAGTAATTTTTAGATTATTTTAGGAAAAAAGTTCTAGAGGAGTTCTCAAATGAATTTTTGAATGAATTCATGGAGGGTTTGTGCAGGAATTTCCAAATGAATTTTTGAAGGCATTTCCAAAAGAGAATCTGATAGGAACTTCGAAAATATTTCCTGAAAGAATTGCTAAAAGAGTTTTTGAAGGTATTTCTAAAAGACTTCCCGAAAAAAATCCTAAAGGAATTTCCAGAGGAATCCATAAAGCAAATTCTGAAGGAATTTTTGGAGGAATTCTCAAAGGCATTTAAGAAGAAATTCCTAATATAATTTCAGAGGGAATGCCTACTGGTATTTATGACGTAATTCGTAGATTTCTCCAGGAATTTCTTCGGAATTTTTTCCAGTAATTTTTTTTTGCAATTTCCTCCAGAAACTCCTTTGGAGATTCGTCCGGTAATTCCCTCGGAAATTGCCTCAAGGAGTTCTACAAAAACGACTCCAGAAACGAATTTCAGAAATCTTTCGAAAAAACTTTCGGGTATTTCTTGCAATTTCCCTTAGGAATTAGTTCGGAATTTCCTCCACGTATTCCTTCAGAAATTTTTCTAGTCTAGTCTAGTCTAGTCTAGAAATTTGTAGAGGAAAATATTGGCAAATTCGTTAAGTCATTCCTAAAAAAATACCTTCAGAAACTTTTCTAAGAACTCTTTTGGAATTTCTTACAAAGTTCTAGGACAAAATTCTAGGAAATTCGTTAAGAATTCCTGAACATGTTCTTGAAAGAATATACGAATTTTCAAAAAAAAAAACTCCTAAAGAAACTTCCGACAATCTTAGATATCTTCAAGAATTCTTTTGGGCATTTTGTCGAGACTTCTAAGTTAGGTATTTCAGAAATTCCCTCAGGAATCCTTTAAGAACTTCCTCCAAGAATACTTTAAGAATTTCCTTCGGAATTGCTTCAGAAATTCCTTAGCAAATTCCATCAGGAATTGCTTCGTAAAATCCTTCATAAATTCTTTCGAAATTCCCTTCGGATATAGCTTCAAAAAATCCTTCGCAAATTTCTTTTGAAATATCTACAGAAAATGATTTAGAAGTTCCTTCGAAAATTGTTTCAGAATGCCTCCAATAATTCTTTAAAAATTCATTTAGAAATTCATTTACGGATTCCTTCGCAAATTTCTTTAAACTTTGGAAATTGGCTCAGAAACTTCATCGGAAATTAATTTTAGAATTCCTTCGGAAGATTCTTTTACGCATTCCTTCGGATTTTTTTAGAAATTACTTTGGAAATTTCTTAGAAATTCCTCTAGGGGTTCCTTACAAGCTCCTTGACATTTTTTTCCTGAAATTCCCATAGGAATTCTTTCAGAACTACCTTAAGCAATTTCTTGGGAAATACTTAGGGTAATCTTTAGAAAATTCCTCTAGTATGTTTGGTAACTTTAGGAAGACATTTTTGGCCATTTCCCTCAAGAATTCCTTTACAACATTCTCCATTTCCCAATTTTTGGAGACGACTGTGAGATTTTACCATAATCATTAATTAACGGCTATGCAGTCTCATAGTTATTCTATTCGGAGGAACAAAAAAACTCGTTTTAATCGTATGAGACTGCATAGCCGTTAATTGTTGATCTATGATTCTTCATTTCTTTTAGTTTTATTTGGGGATGTCTTCAGAAATTCATCCGAAACTTCTTTTTTTAATTCCTTCGAAAATTGACTTTGGGATGCATTCTTAAATTCGGTTAGGACTTCTTTTGAAAATGTCTGTAGGGATTTCTTAGAAATTTCCTTAAAAGGTTCCTTCTAATTTTTCTTCGGTTCCATAAGTGCTTCCGGAAATTCCTTTAAAAAGTTACCTTCAAAAACTCTTTCGTACATTACTGCAGGAATTCTCTCGGAAAGTCCTTTAGGAATCCCTTCGAAAATTCTTCAAGGAATTCCTTCGGAAATTCTTTTAGGAATATCATCGGAAACTAATTCTTTCCTTAATAAATTTCCGAATGAATTCCAGCAGGAATATTGTATGATTTTACTAAAGGAATTTTCCAAAGAGAACATGAATGGATTTTTGAAAGAATACCTATATGTATTTCCGCAGAAATGCGCATAGGATTTTATCACGAGCTCGGTGGTCTAGTGACTATCGCTTCTGCCTTATAAGCAGGAGATCTTAGGTTTCAATCCCAAGCTCGTATTCCCACTTTGTATTTCTATCTTAGTTTATTTTTTGTTTCACGTTTCACGATTCCTAGTGTTATACCTTTCACACTAACAATTACAAAACCTCCCGTGGCACCTATGAGAGTACAGTACTCTGCACCTTTCTTAAGTAGGTGACAAACTAATAATCCTTTCCATGTTGGAAAGCGCCTTGCGTCCATGTAAGAGATAGTGATTAGTCCCAAATCAATATATGTGGTAACGGATGAAAGTAATGCTACTCTCTTACAAAAGGCTATATTTCGCTCAACGCTAATGCTAATGCTAAATTCTCATAGAATTGAGTTTCCCATAGTTTCCCATTGTAGGAATTTAAATAAATTAGTTGCCTCAGAAAATTCTTTCAGGAGCTCCACCAAGAACATTTTTGGCTGATTTAACCGAATTTCATGGAAAATATTCAATTTGGTTGGTCATCGTGTAGTAGTCTTACTCAACCAGTGCTCATTTTCAGTTATGTTGATCATCTATTGGGACTTGTGAATACAAGAACGTGAGGTGTGAAATAAACTGTCTGTTGTGGTTGTCATTAATGGATTCCATCTTGTATACCCTTCCAGGGTCCAGGTTTCACACAAGCTAAACGAAGAAGCAATACAAATCTAAATAAACTAGATATGCAGCACCTCAAACATTGCTGAATTGTATATGAAACTTAACAAATAGTAGTTCAAATTTGTCCGATATTTAGATATATTTAGAAGTAAAACAACAACACTGCTCAGGGATCACGAAAAGGGAAGCAGAATTTATTGAATATAATTCATCAAAATGAGGGAATAATAAAATAGTTTTAATTTTAATATCATTTTGTATCAGGTACTAATTAGTGTCTTTAGCAATTGGCTTTTGAATGTGCTGTTTGATGATCGATAATATTGCAATTGTAACTAAAGTCGATTTTTATAGGGGTGGTTCGTACCATGTGAATAAAAAAATCCGCGTTCATATTGATTTTTTCATCCACGCCGGTTCACGCCGCCGCCGCCGCCGCCGATAAAAGCCAACGGCGCGCCGCCGTGACGCCGCCGCCGCCGGGGCAAAAGTGACCACCACGCCGCCGCTGCCGGTTACATGACCGGCGCACAGGTCTAGACCGGCACCCGGAATCGAACCCAGCTACCCTCAGCATGACTTGCTTTGCAGCCGTGCGTTTTACCGCACGGCTAAGGAGGACGTCGATATACGAAATTACAAATCAGCATTTTTTTTTCATGGAGAACTAGCATTAACATTATGCTTTCGGTTTTTCTAAAAATGAATATACCAAAACCACCCTTCAAGATCATTATCACCGTTTGCGTGAATGTGAATCGCACCGCACGACATATTAATTACAGTACCCGGCTCACTTTACTGGACCCTCAACAGCTTATGGTGCACTGAGCGCGCTCGCCCGAATCGTCACATCCTAGTCCATTCGAATCGGTCACCTTTTTGTTCGCGTTAAATGGCCCCCATTAAGCGATATCCGGCCAACCACTTTTCACCTTTTTCCGAACTCTACATTGTGATACGGCCTTTATATGGGCATATGGTAATAAGTTGGTCCCGTATCTTGATAATGATAGAATCAACAAGCTCGATACGATTTTGTTGTTTCGTGATTGCCTAAGTTAATGCTTTTTCCCAGTCAGTAATCCTAGAAGCTCATAAGCATTGGGAAAACATATACCTAGTAGTGATTGGTGGAAGCTAAGTGAAGATTTCTAAGTTCAATTACCAGGTAAGCGCAAATTGTTTTGATAGTCCGGTAGATTTCCATAAAGTCTGTTCTTATTGTCATATTCTTAAATGTTCTGGTAATTTGAATTAGCCTGAACATTTCATTATCATGTAAAAGGCATAAAGATGAAATTGTACGCTTCAGGCCCAGTTAATACATATTGTGGATCTCCAGCTTGCCTCGCGAGCAAAAGCGTAGGATTGCAGGACTCGGAGATAACAAGATCGATTCAAAGTCTGGCCTCGCTTCTTTTATGCTGTTTTGAAAATTTGTTCGTTTATACACATGCCCATTCGGCGTAGGTTCATCGAAGAGCTGTAGCCCATCAAGTATCAAGTAAGTACACATGCCCTACGCCGGCACATTATATTTGTCCAAAGACAAACGACACGAGACCACTATACCGAATTTTTATTGTTTCAACGTTTAAATTTTCCCATAACCCACACCGGTTGCAGCCTTCGCCTCCTCCGCGTTCGCTAAAAGAGGACAAAGAGCGAAGAAGAAAATGAAAGGAAAATGGCTTGGAACTTTGGAAGTGGTGTGTTTTGTACGCTTACTAAATGCCTCACCGCCGCTGCTAGTGAGTGGGCTGCGGTGTGAGAGGCCAAATTGGATTAAGTAATTTCCTCTTTTCACATCGTCATCATCGGAGGCCACAAACGGGTCTCTTTGGAGCCGACCCCGGTGTGGTGGGTGACAGGGCGGCGCGGTCGGTCGTTCGAATCGAGGGGGTGGAATTTTGAAAACGAAACAATTGAAAACACAATGAAAATTTATAGCCCGTGAATCGGGGTTGGTATGGTTTTAACTAGTTCGCGGAGGCAGTAATAGGAAAAATGGTTAGCGTTTTCGCTGTTTCACAACCGTCGGCGACCGTAGGGTGAAGGAAAAACGAAATCTTGAAAAGTTCCAAAAGCACTCTCGATTTCTTCGAGCAACATGACTGGCTTTTGGCGAACGGCATGGGGCTATTGTGTTTGTTTGTCTGGCTGGTTGAGCGATCTTCTGATTAGGTTGATGAATGACGGTTGCGGCGATGACTGTCGGTGTGTTCAACAGAGAAGGCTGTCGGAAGTGAGGGCATGAATACAGGGGAAACCATTTCGTTGATGGCAATTACGCAATTTCGGTGACAGAATTTCCGATTAGAAGCACATTCCACCTTTACTTAACATTTTGAAGATCAGGACAATCATTCGCGCCAGCAAATGTTAGTTCCAGATTTCATATGAGTTGGCTGAACATTTTTGCCACGCGTCATTCAATTTTTCCTTGTTATGTGTTGCACGTTGTTCTCATCTGCAAATTCGGGTACATTTTACGTGCACACGTACTTGCAACTTCTTCAGTAAATTCTGGTTAAACTTTCATGACCGGTGACTTCCTTCTGAAAAGTCAAGTATACCTTACGTAATTTACACATAGAATGTGAATCTATTGATTAATCAGTTAAACCTTAGTCTATCTAGAAGGGGTCAAAATTCCATAATGTCTTGGAGGAAGAAATACCCATAATTCTTAAAAGGGTATATACTCAGAACTCCAGGGAAAGAATTATCATAAATTTATAGAGAATGAATAATCGAAGGAATTGCTTTTCACCCGAACAGATTTCTTCACAATTTCACGATTCACATCAATTACCACAACTTTTTAAATACCACCCGATTTTTTTTCCAGTTTCCCATAATTCCAGGAAAAAATTTCTCAAATTTTTTTTATAAAGATTGATGAAGAATTTCTTCAAAATATCTGAAGTGGGGAGAAGGGTTCCCCAGACTTCGTGAAGGAGAAACGCTCCAGAATTCTTGGTGGGGGAATTCTCCAGAACTAACAGGAGAGCATTTCTTCCAAAATTCTTGCAGAAGGAACTGAGTAGTGTGCTCGTGTTTTCAATTTGTATGCAGAACAATTACGCAATCATCGAAATACTTGGTTTTTCTTTGGGCGGATCAGCTAATTGTTTTGACATAATTTCGAACAAAATAATTATTGTAATACCAATAATTATAATAATACCAAGTGACCTAATTATCCAGTATTTTGCACTTGGTAATGGTGGCGTGAATACCCTCTCGTTGGACATTCACACTTATTTCATTTTCCGGGCTCGGTAAATGAATTACCGATTTATCATCAGCTGAGCTCTCGGTAGTCATCTCGGTAATCGAATTCTATTACCGAGTCCTTGGCTCAGCATTCAAGATTGTGAATTGTCAAAAAAATACCGAGCAGATTTGTAAAAAGTTACTGAGACTCGGAAAGAAAATTCTGGTGGAGCTGTAAAAATATAACTGACTTATGTAATGTAAAGTACCGAGTAAAATAAAATTTTAATTTAATTTTTTTTTTACTGATAATGAAAAACGAATGTACTTTCAATTCTTTAATAGTCTTTACTCTTTATTTAAACATATATATTTGGTTTTCTGCTTCTGTCTTTTGTCTTTTGTAGCTTTTAGCGAAACAAGAATTTGTTGTAAATTTCAATAAAATCGGGATACATGAGAAAACTATCTTTCGATGTTATTCTTCCCACGAGAAGACCATGTGTAAAGACCAATAGTTAAGCTTAACCCCAAGATCTGTCAAAAATGTTTTCGCTAATCCCTGATGTCAGAAATATATTTTTATCAGTTTAAATTATTATTTATCATGAAAATAAGACTGAGACATAAAAATGAAAGACATAAAAATTGGGGCCCTCCTTAGCCGTGTGGTAAGATGCGCCGCTACAAAGCAAGACCATGCTGAGGGTGGCTGGGTTCGATTTCCGGTGCCGGTCTAGACAATTTTCGGATTAGAAATTGTCCCGACTTCCCAGGGCGACTAAAAGTATCATAGTGTCAGCCTCATGATATACGAATGCAGAAATGATAACTTGGCCTAGAAATCTTACAGTTAATAACTGTGGAAGTGCTTAACGAACACTAAGCTGCGAGGCGGCACTGTCCCAGTGGGGGGTGTAATGCCAATGAAGAAGAAGACATAAAAATGGAACTACACTTTCCTGGTTTCTGTTACATATCAAAAACAAGAAGTAAATTAAGAGCAATAGGGGAATTGTGGGTAAAACCGACACTGCGCACAGTGTTTTCTAACCCAGGAATTCGTGATCGAAAATGTTTTGACCATGAAAAGTTGATTTTAGAGTCTGAGTGACTTCGGAGAAAAGTTTCAGTATGTTAAGCTCCATATTTTGGAAAATTAGCCTCAAGGTAGCAGTGGAAATATAAATCAAAATTAATGAGTTACCCACTGGTTGAGCTCAAATAGATTCCAAAAATGGAGGTTGGGGATGTTTATTTGAATTCATCACGATTTAAGAGTTGTAGGGGGATAATAAATTGACTTCGCGCCACCCCTAAATGGCCACGGAATTGCCTGAAATTTTGCCAGGACTCCTATATTATCAAAATGATGCTAATAGACATATGGGAGTTGAAATTTTCGAACATTTTTGAAGTTTGAACTGCCCTAATACATCATAGGGCTGCAAAATGGTGGGTTGACATCAAGGAAGGAGCGCCCAACAGAGCTCTGGTCCCCACAAGTCCCTATCTCACGCTTCCACGGGTCGTCCGATGACAAAAGACCGCCAGCTAAGGGTTGTGTACTTAGCTGGTAGTGCAGCCTGGGCACTGTTGTCCTTCTGACATCAGCTAGAGTGAGAAGGTACGCCTCGAGCGTCTGTTCACCAGGAGGTGCGGCTCAAACAGCGTCTGCCTGGTACCCAGCGGCTGATCAACGAAATGCTGTATCGCGTCAGCTATACCTAAGGTGGCAGCCCCATCATCGCGATGTAGGTAACGCGACCCCGGTAAGGTAGCTTACTGAAGCCTCTCAAATACCACGAAAAATGGAGATAGAAGAACGTTATTTTTGGCAACCGACCCGGCAACGAAATAAGGACTATGATTGGAAACTCGGTACCTGGAATGTCAGGACCCTAAATGAACCTGGACGAGTGAGCCTTCTGGCTCGTGAACTGCAGAAGGTTGGAGTGAATGTGGCTGCTATTCAAGAAGTCCGATGGCCTAGATCCGGAGAACGTGAATTCCGAGCCGTGGACCCCACGACCAATACTGCATTCAAGTATAACATCTATCACAGCGGCGGTGAAAAAGCAGAGCATGGAGTTGGTTTCGTAGTGATGGGCAAGCAGATGAAGCGAGTGATGCGGTGGAAACTCATTAGCGAACGAATCTGTGTGTTGAGGATACGGGGCAAATTCTTCAATTACAGCCTAATCAACGTTTACGCACCGACAAACGATAAATCCGACGACGTGAAGGACACGTTTTATGAATATCTTGATAAAGCCTATGGAGAGTGCCCAAAGCATGACGTGAAAATTGTTATCGGAGACGCTAACGCCCAGGTCGGCAGAGAGGACTTTTTCCGTCCCATAATCGGTAGGGAGAGCCTTCACTCCGCTACCAATGACAACGGCCTACGGCTAGTAAATTTTGCTGCTGCCAGAGGGATGGCCATCAGTAGCACCTACTTTGCACGAAAGAACATCCTTAGCATGATGAACCTTATCCGCGTACTTCTTGCTCACTAACTTTGCCTCTGCGTCTCGCTCACGTACGTCTTCTCGATCAAGCGCCTTTTGTTCTGATGGGCCCCACAAGCTTGGAAAAGTCCCACGATATCTCCAGCCTACTAGAAGCTCGACAGGCGTGACTCCTGGTCTGCTGTGCGGTGTGAGCTTATTATGCTTATGGCCATATTTCCGCAGGGCCTCTCGCCAATTCTTGCCGTCTAATCTGGACGCTGCCAAAGCTTTTATAACGCCCTGGTTTTGACGTTCAGCTATACCATTTGTTTGCCGGCATAGCGGAATGGATTTCCTAACTTTCACTCCTTTATCTTCCCAAAAAGAGATGAAGTTCGTGCTTTGAAATGGTGGCCCATTATCGCTCTGTATAACAAGCGGGCAACCCCAGATCTGAAAGATTTCGCAAAGTGCGGCATTTGTACACTCTGCATTAATAGATCTCATTTCCATTACCGCAAGATGGCGTGAATATGTATCGACGACTATTAGGAATTCCCCAGTTCCGTAGCCTGGCATCGTCAGGAAGTCAATTTGTAACACTTCCCAGGGACCTTCAGGTAATATTCTGCTGCACAATGGAACTGGAGGATTTTTCTTCGACAACACGAAGCATGTTTCACAATTCTTCACGAACTTTTCAACTTCTTTCGACATGCCTGGCCACCAAAAAAAATCCCGCATAGTTCGCTTCATGGCCACTATTCCAGAGTGACCACCATGAGCTGCCTCCATAACCTTCAATCGGAGCGAAAATGGTAGAACGGTCCTATCATCTTTAAAAACGATGCTCCCCAATTTGTGTAAACTTCTCTTCTGTGCTTCGTACTTACGTAGGTGATAGGGCCATTTGTCATATTGAATTGCTTTGCATAATAGTTGAAGTTCTTCATCGTTTTCCGAACATTTTTCTATTTCCGTCCAGGAAATTTCTGTTCCACCTATATCCAGAGCGTACAAGAAATGGCTTTCGTTTTCCTCATCGAATGGTGCTACATCGTGTGTTTTTCGGATTAATCTAGATAAGGCGTCCGCTACGTTCTGATTCCCTGGTACTCTTTCAATTGTGTACTCATATTGTTGTAGCCGCAATGCCCATGACTCCGCACGAGTCGTTGCTCTTTTTCCGAGTCGGTGAGTACTTTTGAAAATATACTCATTTGCTTCTGCATTAGTACGAATAACGAACGATTTACTTAGCAGATATGGAGAGAACCGTTCCACACCCCACACTACAGCTAGAGCTTCTTTCTTAGTGTGAGGATAACGCTGTTCCGTATTTGTAAGAGCTTTGGACGCACATGCGATAATCCTAGGAGTTCCCTCTGAATTAAATTGTACCAGCACGGCACCTAATCCGATTGGCGAAGCGTCAACAAATAGTTCGATCTTATCTGTTGAATTATAATAACCAAGTCGCTTGATCATCTTCAAAGCCTCATTAGTCAGGAATCTGAACTCTTTTTCGTGGTCCTCAGTCCAGACAAACTTGTCAGCGTTGGCTACCGCGCGAAGATGATATGTTTTGTTGGCTCTATTCAAGATGAATCTATCAATATATGTAACCAGGCCGAGAAAACTTTTTACTTCGGCGCAGTTAGTCGGCCTTCTGAATTTTTTCAAGGAACTGACCTTTTCATCCTGGACTTCCCAACCATCCGCTGTAAGAACAAAGCCAATGAAATTTACCGCTTGACTTCCAAAAACACACTTTGATTTGTTGAGTTCCACGTTATGATTTTCAAGGCGAGCTAAAACCTCTGCTAGGTTTTCGTCATGTTCTTCTTTTGTGCGACCGTGAACCAGGACATCATCAAGGTAGTTTTTAACCCCCTTGCAGCCACCAAGTACTTTCCTTTGTAGAATTTCCTGGAACAGGTCAGGCGCATTGCATAGCAAACGAATACACCGGAACATGCCATATTCCGTGAAAAAAAATTGTTAAATGCCTAGATTCTTTGTAAAGAACGACGTGAAAAAATGCATTTGTGAAGTCTATGGTGGAAAACCATTTAGCTCCATCCAAATCAACTAGAATTGATTCGAGCGTTGGCATCGCAAATGGAGTTCTTTTGATATAGCGGTTTGGTCCCCTCAGGTCGATTACTAGTCGAATATCGTCCTTACCTTTCGGGACTACCACTAGCGATGAACAGAATGAAGTATCCATATGGTCGGTGACCCGTTCAATTATATCAGCTGACACAAGATGTTGGAGACGCTCTTCAACCCGAGGCTTCACTGCTTGCGGAATATTCATGAAAACGTTCCTACAAGGTGGCTCTGACGTGTTGTAATGAATCTTCACTGGTGAAACGTTAAATTTCGGAAAAGGCTTGTTCGATATTATTGACATCACGTCGACGTTTGCACTTTTTTGCTCGTGAAGAGTTTTTTTGCCACTGGTACTTTCAGTCCAAGCAGCAGAACGCTATACCGAGTTGCTGTAGCTCTTCCAAGCAGCGCTCTGGTCTCTTTGACGACATAGAATTTTTCTATTAGAGTCGGTCGTTCATCTGACAAATACAAATAGGCTTCGAATGTTGCAACCACGCTTATACCATCCGACGTTGCGTATGCCTTTAGTGGCCGGTCTGATCCACTATGTAGGTTGAAAATTTCGCTTTTGTATCGCTCATCGCTCAGTATCAACTTAAAAGACTTCTCCGTAAACGTATTCACTTGAGCTCCAGAGTCGATTAAGAACTCACATGGCATCCCAGCCACCTTTGCAGACACAATGCTGTCATCTCTGGCCGCGCTTATTTGGTATACTATCATCATGTCAGTACAATCTGGCGTTCGTGAAGCCTTCTGTTAATAAAATTTGATATCAGTTAGGTAATAATAGAATGCTCTTAAGAAACAATGCCACGTTGACTAAAACATAGTTATTCATTATTTTTCTAGAAACAGCACGTAAGAAGTATTTCCTATCATTTTTCTTACGCGATATACTAATAAATAGTCGTAATTTGTATTTTTCAAATTTTATTTAAAATTCAAGGATTCAATTCAAGTACATCTTATATAGTCAAAATTCAACTCATTTTCAACGTGCCATTGCGAGCAATATTAGATTAATAAACTATTTATCTGAGGTTTCACTCACTTCCGAAGGATCTGCTTCAGAATCCGCTTTCTCTACTGCTGCGATTCTTTCGATTTTCGTCTCTGGTACTCTCATTTCGTCGTCGGTTGAATTCTTGAGCTCACGAGAGCTATACGTGGCGTTACGGCATGCTCTTCGAATATGGCCTCTACGACCACACTGTAAACACGTTTTATCCACTGCGTTACATTCTGATGGTTGATGAAAAACGCTACTGCACCTCCAGCATCTATCAGGACCATTTCCTGAACCATCGAAAGTAGTTCTTCGATTTCTTCCATTGTCTCCTGTGGATCTGAATCCTCGGACCGGATTGTATCGGTCATCTCTTCTACGCGAGCTAATATGCTGGAATCTTCCTCGTTTGTTGTAACGTGAATTCGAATTTCGGTTATTGGTAACATATCCGGCGTTCACTTGAGCAATGAAAGCCGAGTCCGGTTTATTGTTGCTCTGCTTGAAGAACTCCTCGTTGATTCTTATCGCTTCGAGTTCCCGTACTTTATCGACTAGGTTTGCGAATGTACCCTTCCGACTGAGCATTTTTAAAGCGGCGATACGAACTTCCCTATGCATCGCATGTTCGGCTATGGCGCCCACTATTTCTTCAAACTCTTTGTCTTCTCCAAACTCGCACAAATGCGCCGTATCACCAACTCGAGTAATAAACATAAGACTAGATTCGCTTGGCTTCTGCTTCATCATTGCCAGTTTACGCCTCTGCAACATCACGTCGGATCCTGATCCGAAATACGACTTGAGACGGTGCATTGCATTCGCGAACGGTTCGATAGCTGCATCTGGTGCATCATGTTGTGCCTTGGTATTCCGAAAAATTCTCAGCAGTCGGGGTCCGGCCTTAATCTTGAAAATCGTAAATTTCGTGCTCTCATCTTCCACGCCGACAAGTCGCAACGTATCCTCCAATAGTTCTTTCCATGTCTCATACGAATGCCTATAGATTTCTTCATCTCCGTCTCCAGGCTTGCATTCGGGGACATTAATTGATGACACTGATAACTGATTTACTGATGACATAAATCTTGACTCTTCCAGGTTGCCGAAAAATGTTGGTGCCGATCGTTTGGTGCTTGAAGGGCCCAATGCAGGAATGAATGCTATGCTGCCATCTTCGCTTGCCGGTTCAGACGTAGATTGTTGAACATTTGAAGACATCCGGAGAGCTTCTCTATCTTCGTGCGCTTTCAGTTGTAATTGAAGCTGTTCGATCAGCGCTTTTCCAGCTTTCAACTCCTCGGAAAGAGCCTTGATTTGTTCACTCTGCTCCGGTAGCGCACTTTCTTGTACGCCATCACACGACGTTCGTTTTAACGGAGTACTTTGAGCGTACTTGGCTTTCAATTTTTTGGACGATTTTTTGCTGTAAATCGAGGTAAAGTACATAACTATATATTTTCTCTTATATAGATTGTATATAGTATCTTTATTCACTAAAAACTATCTTTATACAACTCAATCTTATACTCTTGTCTATCAGGTATTCTCATGTGCTTCTTCTATGACTCGAAAATTGTTGATTTCCACTATTCTCGTGACCGTGTAACTCAAATGGGAGGAATCGACAATTCTCTCTTCATTCGAAACGCCATTCGAAACCTGTCACGTTTAAAGTTTTTTTATATTTTTGTCAATCTGTGCTCTGCGACCCGCTTAAGCGTCCATTTTTTTTTATTTTTATTTTTTTTGGTCCTACGTGCTTGACCTTACCGCAAACTACTATTTCTTCCGCTCGACCTTTCGCAAGTCGGATGGACCGCCATTTTTGACTTGTCCGATTCGCAAGTTTACATTCAACATTCATCGGTTAAAATTTTCAAACTTGTCCTTAGCGCAAGCGATTAATTTTGTCAAACTTGATCTCAGGCTTATTAGGTGTCTCAGACTTGGCCTTATCGCAAGTGAGATTTTTTTTTTTGCCTTTTGCACTCAATAAGAAACCATTTGCACTTCTTTGGCTTAAAACATATTTGCCTAATCCACTCTATTTCATTTTTTTTTTAATAGTCAGCAATACTCACCATTCTGCTGCGCCAATGTGGTGTTTTCGTCCATCCATTTTCGGCTAAATAAGTTCCCTTTTTTTTGCAATTTGTCGAAATTTACAAATCTGATTAAAACGTGCTTCCGTTTCAAGATTAGAATACTGAATGAAATCTTATTACTTCACTAGTCTTTTTTTGTCATGTCACGTGCCTACTTCGATCGAAGTTTAAATTTATATATTCGAAAGATTGAAATTTGCTATAATAGCTGTAATTTATAATAGTGGGTCGTGTACTGGCTCAATATTATGGGATGCTATCATCTTTCAAACTGCATGAATAACATCGTAGATGCAGTTTACACAGCGAACCTTTTTTTTTAATGGTGAATATTATTAAACAAATGTCTGAACCATTCTTTTATTCGTTTTGAAAATATTCTTGATCGGTATTACCAATAATTCGATATAAATTCATTCCCGATCACTACACAGAGTTTTTCACAATTTCACGATTAACATAAATTACCACTACTTTTTAAATTCCACCCGATTTTTTTTCCAGTTTCCCATAATTCCAGGAAAAAATTTCTCAAATTTTTTTATGAAGATTCCTCAGAATTGAAGAAACGGACGTATTCAGAAATCTTGATGGAGAATTTTTCCAAAATATCTTAAGTGCGGGAGAGTGATTCCCCATCCATCGTGAAGGAGGAACGCGCCAGAATTCTTGGCGGAGGGGTTCTCCAGAATTATCAGGAGAGCATTTCTCCCAAAATTCTTTATGCAGAAGGAACTGAGTAGTGTGCTCGTGTTTTCAATTTGTATGCAGAACAATTACGCAATCATCGAAATACTTGGTTTTTCTTTGGGCGGATCAGCTAATTGTTTTGACAATATTTGAAACAAAATAATTATTGTAATACCAATAATTATAATAATACCAAGTGACTTAATTATCCAGTATTTTGCACTTGGTAATGGTGGCGTGAATACCCTCTCGTTGGACATTCACACTTATTTCAATTTCCGGGCTCGGTAAATGAATTACCGATTTATCATCAGCTGAGCTCTCGGTAGTCATCTCGGTAATCGAATTCTATTACCGAGTCCTTGGCTCAGCATTCAAGATTGTGAATTGTCAAAAAAATACCGAGCAGATTTGTAAAAAGTTACTGAGCACTCGGAAAGAAAATTCTGGTGGAGCTGTAAAAATTTAACTGACTTATGTAATGTAAAGTACCGAATAAAATAAAATTTTAATTTAATTATTTTTTTTTACTGACAATGAAAAACAAATGTACTTTCAATTATTTAATAGTCCTTACTCTTTATTTAAACATATATATTTGGTTTTCTGCTTCTGTCTTTTGTCGTCTTTTGTAGCTTTTAGCGAAACAAGGATTTATTGAAAATTTCAATAAAATCGGGATACATGAGAAAACTATCTTTCGATGTTATTCTTCCCACGAGAAGACCATGTGTAAAGACCAATAGTTAAGCTTAACCCCAAGATCTGTCAAAAATGTTTTCGCTAATCCCTGATGTCAGAAATATATTTTTTTCAGTTTAAATTATTATTTATCATGAAAAAAAGACTGAGACAGCCCTCCTTAGCCGTGTGGTAAGATGCGCCACTACAATGCAAGACCATGCTGAGGGTGGCTGGGTTCGATTTCCGATGCCGGTCTAGGCATTTTTCGGATTAGAAATTGTCTCGATTTCCCTGGGCGACTAAAGTATCATCGTGTCAGCCTCATGATATACGAATGCAGAAATGGTAACCTGGCTAAGAAACCTCGCAGTTAATAACTGTGGAAGTGCTTAACGAACACTAAGCTGCGAGGCGGCTCTGTCCCAGTGGGGGATGTAATGGGGATGAAGAAGAGACATAACAATGAAACTACGCTTCCCTGGTTTCTGTTACATATCAAAAACAAGAAGTAAATTAAGAGCAATAGGGGAATAGTGGGTAAAACCGACACTGCGCACAGTGTTTTCTAACCCAGGAATTCGTGATCGAAAATGTTTTGACCATGAAAAGTTGAGTGTTGTAGAGTCTGAGTGAGTTCGGAGAAAAGTTTCAGTATGTCAAGCTCCATATTTTGGAAAAAAAATTTTTTTTTCGCTAATCCCCCTAAAAGTGAGTTGGATTTTTTTTTCCTTTAATTATGAAGATACATCATTGGTCTCTTAGAGAAAGTTGTAATTGAGAAAAAATTTGTTAGATAAACTTTATTTCTTTCTGCTATAGAAGTCGAAATATGGGTCGTTATTTATGAACGACCACCAAAAATCAGGTTTTTCATGATACTTTCGTCAATATATTTTTTAGATTTTTCAAATGTTCTACAAAGATGTCCGTCACGCTGAAACACATTTTTTTGAAGACAGTTTCATTTTATTATCAACATTGACGAAGTTATTGATGATTTTCGGTTCCAAAAATAGCATTTTGACATTAACTGCATACATTTAGGGGCTAAATGGGGCACAATTTTATTTCGGTAAGAGAAAGTATAACTCATGCACTAATGGTTGCATTGCAACATATATGTGACATAGCTTGACATAAGTGCCGTATGAACATCTTTTTCTTCTTCTCCTTGTTACATATAAAAATGAATTGGTATGTATTGTGCATAACAAAGAAACGGCTGGATAGATTTTCTTTATTCCTTCAGCAAATTTGTTTATCAACATCTCCGACGAATTTACAGAATATTTTTTCATGTAAAAATTTCGACTGAAAATGGAAAAAATATGAAAATTGAAATTAAAATTTGTATGGAAATTTTTAAAAGGTAGATCACAACACGCATTCTCGCCTACTGTGCAGGACAACGTCTGCAGGGTCATCTTTACACTTACGCCAGACCTATGATTTATCCAAATACAAAATTTTCTAAATGATAGTTGATGGATGTTTTACAGAACGGACATGAATTTCAAATTCCACGGGAAGAAACAACGCGTAATTAAAAAAAATCATCAAAAAGTCACGTCTACAGCGACCACGTAAAAAGCGACCCCAGTGTATTTGGGACAATTGTATCATTTTAGAAATCACCATACAGCCAGGAATGTTAATGAGAGGAACTGCAGTATCGGGTAAATCAGTATTCTTTATTGAATGGAAACTATGATTAGTGACGCCTCAAACTCATAAGTTTAAAAATAAGTTTATGTAAACAATTCGAAGGTACTTGTTTTACCTATTTACTTTTCGAAATAATAAAAAAGCCGGTTTGCTACGTCTAAAACATCACAATATTGCAACAGAAAAGTGTTCCAACAATTTTAGTTTATTTCTTTTCATTTAGAATTTTCTAGAAATACCAATATCCCGATTAGAATTTATCTGTAAAATATCCATCGATTCGATAATCATTTTCAAAATTTGGACAATAAGACAAGACATAGGTCTGGCCTGGCGTAAGTTTTATTATCATGAACTATTAAGATGACCCAGCAGACATTGTCTTGCACAGAAGGTGAGAATGCGTGTTGTGATCTGCCTATATAAAATACCCATACGAATTCTAATTTGAATTTTTCATATTTTTTCAGTTTAAGTCGTGACTTTTACATAAGAAAATATTATGTAAACCCGTCGGAAATTATGATGATGAAATTTGAACCCAGCCGTTTCTTAGTTATGGGGTATACAGACCAATTCAGTTTTATAACTAACAAGAAGAAGAAGAAAAAGATGTTCATACGGCACTTATGTCAAGCTATGTCACATATATGTTGCAATGCAACCATTAGTGCATGAGTTATACTTTCCATTACCTAAATAAAATTCTGCCCCATTTTGCCCCTAAATGTATGCAGTTAATGTCAAAATGCTCATTTTTGAACCGAAAATCATCAATAACTTCGTCAATATTGAAAATAAAATGAAACTGTCTTCGAAAGGTTCATGTTTTTCATCGTGACGGACATCTTTGTAGAACATTTGAAAAATCTAAAAAATATATTGACGAAAGTATCGTGAAAAACCTGATTTTTGGTGGTCGTTCATAAATAACGACCCATATCTCGACTTCTATAGCAGATAGAAATAAAGTTTATATAGCAAAATTTTTCGTAGAAACTTTTTCTACAACTTTCTCTAAGAGACCAATGATGTATCTTCATAATTGAAGGAAAGAGAATTTCCATCTCACTTTTAGGGGGATTGGTCAAAAAAAAATTTTTTTTTAGATATGGAGCTTAACATACTGAAACTTTTCTCCGAAGTCACTGAGACTCTAAAATTAACTTTTCATGGTCAAAACATTTTCGATCACGAATTCCTGGGTTAGAAAACACTGTGCTGCGGGTAAAACCAACACCACTTCAAATATCTGATTTCAAGTGATTATCGGACAGAATTTCGACACACTTCAAATAAACGTTTGATTTCTTGTATTTCTAATCATTTTGTTACTGGCGGAGACGTGTAAGAGTCATAATAATCAGACAATTAGTATTGATCACCATTGAGGAGATGAGTTATGTAAAAATTTGGCATCGGTGTAGAAGATTTTTTGACAATAATTTGTAAATTTTCAGTATGTATTCCATCTCTGATCCATAATTGAACATCATTTTGTGTATGTTATGGAAAAATAGTTAACTTTTCCAATTATAAACATCCACATGTATCTCATCATTATTATGTTATCAGTTGGGGTAAATTCGACACCTGTCATCGAATCACGAAATACCTCTGTTTTATTAGACTCATCATTCGCATAATATAATTCAAGTATTGGAAAACGAGGCGCCGGGGAATATAACTTAATCATAGACTGATTACATACCATATCATCATTGGGCGTGACAATAGGTCTAGGGGGTAATATTGAGTCATCAAGGAAAACCTGCAGGTCGGATAACAATAGCGCTCAAAGAAGAACCGTATTTTTAGGCTTATTTTGCTCTTAGATATATTCAATCCGTTCTCTAGTGTTGTTCTTTCGTGATCCATTTTCACCCCTGTAAACATGTAGCTTGTCACGACTTGATGTGTCGGTTTTACCCTCATGTGGTGTCGATCTTACCCACATCCCAGCTGGTTGGGCTGGAAGATGAACTGTTCGCGTTTTCATCATAAATCAAATTCTACCAAGAAATATTGTCCTGAGACCTCATGGACTGATGCATGAAGAGCCAAAGTATGCTTGTATGAAATTTATAGACCGGAAAATTGCTTCATAGATTAGAGAACTGTATGGGGTCCGCATGGGGTCTCCAGTAGCTTTGCGAGTGAAGGTGCAGGATTGTCAATCGAGGGATGGCGGTCCACACTGGTTCAGAAGCCCCCAAAACGTGCGTTTTTTAGTTTTAGACCTGAAAACTATATTTTAGAGTCATGATGTCTTCAGAAGAGTTGAAGGATATTTCTTGGGCTTTCTTTTGATAAGAAAATATCAATGATCTATCCACCTTGAAGGGCGGAATGAAGTTAAAAAATTACGCAGATGTACAAAAGCAGTGGTTATTCTCTGCAATGTTATAAAGTATGTGAATTGGAACATCTTTTCTGAAGACACAATATTGGACAAACGGTTTTGTAAGGAATTAGAGCACGTTTTGTATGAATGACCCCCAAAAATCATATTTTGAGCATAACTTTTTTGGAAATGATTTTAGCACTATGGTTTATTCTAGAAAGTTGTGCATAATGACAAAAAACATGTTTGTCTAGAAGACTACTTTGATCTTTATTGAAACCTGTTAAAGTTATTAAGGAATTTTTAGAAAAAAAGTCAGTTTTCACATCAACACACAAACAGCCACCATCTGAAAGATTCGGTTTTAAGCTACCGAATGTACAATGTTTTGTTTTGTTCCGTCGTGTTCCACTATTGTTTTGAATCAACTTAAAATAGTCCTTAATGTACGTTTTTCAGTACAACTGTTACGTAAACAATTAAAAAGTGGCTAACATGATTAGTTATTTATTGCATGGTTACAATCTCGACAAATGACATCCATTCGTCTTAAATGTGGCTGTTTCGTCTTGATGGAGATTGTTACTATGTAATAAATAACCAATCATGTTAGCCACTTTTTAATTGTTTACGTAACAGTTGTACTGAAAAACGTACATTAAGGACTATTTTAAGTTGATTCAAAACAATAGTGGAACACGACGGAACAAAACAAAACATTGTGCATTTGGTAGCTTAAAACCGAATCTTTCAGATGGTGACTGTTTGGCTTGCCGCCTCTTGCCGCTTTTCATGGTGTGTTGATGTGAAAATTGACTATTTTTTTTCTAGAATTCCTCAATAACTTTGACAGGTTTCAAGATAGATCAAAGTAGTCTTCTAGACAAACATGTTTTTTGTCATTATGCACAACTTTCTAGAATAAATCATAGTGCTAAAATCATTTCCAAAAAAGTTATGCTCAAAATATGATTTTTGGGGGTCATTCATACAAAACGTGCTCTAATTCCTGTAGGGTCATGGGTTCGAGTCCCATCGAAGGGAAAGTGGTTACCTCCAATACATTTTCCAAATCAATATCTTCCATATAACGTACATATCCACATATGAGTTTCATAACACTGCTTTTGTACATCTGCGTAATTTTTTTATTTCATACCGCCCTTCAAGGTGGATAGATCATTGATATTTTCTTATCAAAAGAAAGCCCAAGAAATATCCTTCAACTCTTCTGAAGACATCATGACTCTAAAATGTAGTTTTCAGGTCGAAAACTAAAAAACGCACGTTTTGGGGGCGTCTGAACCAGTGTGCGGTCTGGTCTAGGATGTTTTCGGGTTGAAAGATTTCTTGACACCCTGGGCATAGTTTTTTTTTGCCGCAGCTAACGGAAATCTGCAACCAGACACTTGATACTGGAGGCCAAGTGTCTTAATACCAAATCTTGCCTCTCCAGTCATTCCCCATGCCCGTAATTAAGCAATACTTCGGGGTGACTATTGGGCTTTGCGCCCCCTATATGACGTACACAAGTGCACGTATGCGCCTCAACTATCCTGGTACTGGTACCCATGCACCACATGTGCCCCAACGCTCACCTGACTATGCCGCTCGAATTATGGCAAGAATCTTGCAGGTACCCTGCAGGAGGTATCCCATGCTGCCATCTCAAAACATGAACAGTCCTCATTCAGTATGGTATTCACCCCGTCCTGCAACAGGGTGGCACCGCTTGTCTACCAAGCCGGAGGCGATCCCTGGTTGGTTGCTCCTATGCCGCTCCTACCTCAGCTACGACGCAGACCCTTTCATGTCTGCTATTTCTGAGGTGCCGCAGAAGCAGCAACCCACCGACACTCCTGCCAGGTCTAGTGATGATGATGATGATGATGATCATGATGGTCCCGCCACATACCCCTACAAAGGTTTGAGCTAGACGAGTTATCTTTAGATAATTAATTAAGATCGATTTGGCAAATAACAAAAAAAACGATCCGATTATTTTACAGATATAAATTTTAATACTGTCCATCGCTATACAGCAAAAAACTAAATTTAAAAAAAATGAACTGCAGTTTTGATTCATCACTTAGCAAACACCGGTAGTGATACCTCGAGGTCTACAGAAATGCAAAACTTGTGATACCTCTCGCACAGATTTCAAAAGCTTCGCCAGGAACCGCTTTACGTCTTATCAACAAAACCGCGTTCTACATCTCGGAAGTATCTTTCAGCATTTATTTTGATTTTCGACAACAAAACGCCTAAACTTGTGATACCTCTCCGTCGATATCAAAAGTTCGTCTTCTATCGCGTACAAAGACAATCTACCAGGTAGCCAAGGCCAATCATCTATTTCCACTCATTACTAGTCATTCAAAATTCACTTTCATCCATAACGCAAACAGCTCAAGAATGTCAATGATTGGAATAAATTATAAACAACTTATATCTGTATTGCGCGCACGAGGCTCAAATTTTTGTAGAATACACAAAGAAGATTCTATTTAAAATTACGTCAACAATATAAAATCCATCATCATCATCGAGGCGATCGTTGTAGTCAATTAATGCCTCAATAAAAAAGAAATAATTCAGATTACACCTAAACATCCGTTGGTCACAACTTCGTCAAGATTCAAAGTTAGTCAATTATAAAAACTTGTCGAGCAGCCGTTCAAAAAGCAGCTTTAACGTGTGAAATACATTGTCTCTTAAGTGAGACTTCACTCATTCCGTCTCTAGCAGCCGGATCACACTACTGCATAAGCAGTCACTTTGACCATACGTACTATGCAAGGCTTACTTGTGTGCTCGCCCATACATTCGCTCCTTCACCCTGTGTGGGTGTTACGTGTAATACCCCCATCTCCCATTCGCTTGCACCACTTGTGCATCACTCTCCTGACACTCAGTCTCTAACTAACTTGGGGGTTGTAGTACCTTCATATCCTATTTATTTCCACTACAGTGTTGTACCGAGCCTGTCGATCCAATACTCAAGCTTCCACCAGTCTTCCGATGACAGCTAAGGGTTTCGTACTTAGCTGGTAGTGTAGCCTGGTCTCTGTTGTCCTTCTGACATCAGCTAGAGTGAGAGGGTGCGTCCTGTGGGGTCTGCCTAGGATGTGGTGGGGTTCGACAGTGGGCTTTGTTGATCTTCTATAAAAAGCTGCATGTGTCCCCAAGCAGGCCCTATCAAAGCGACCGTGTGCCGCTCAAAGCGCACTAGCCTAGCCCTGGTGTTAGGTGGGACTTTGAACAAATTTGACCCGAATGATCAAGCGTCTGTTCACCAAGGCGGTGCGGTTCCAACAGCGTCTGTTCTGGCATCCAGCGGCAGAATATGAAATGCTATTCCCCGGAAGCTATACCTAAAATGGCAGCCCCATCCCGTTAAATAGCCAACCTTGGGCCAACAACCTACTGTTCCCGAAACATCAATTTGATCGAGAATCCGATAATGAAAGAATACGCAATGATTTTACGGCAACGACTCTTAGCGCGAAACAACGGACACGAATAGGAACATGGAACGTTTTAACCCTAGCCCAGCAGGGTAAATTGGCACAACTTGCCAATGAGGCACGCCGCATGAAGCTTGAGATCCTGGGACTGAGTGAAGTCCGTTGGCCAAACTTTGGAGAACACAGAACACCATCGGAACGAGTTCTGCTATACTCTGGTTTACGAGGTGAGCACGCTCCCCGGCATCGTGGATTTGCCTTCATACTAAGCGCTCAGGCACACTCTGCGCTTATAAAGTGGGAACCAATAAGAGAAACAACAATCGTTGCCAGATTTAGAACACGGGTCCGAAACCTTACTATAATTCAATATTATGCGCCAACCGATGCTGTCGATCTGCAAGACAAAGAGAACTTCTACAGTCAACTCAATGCCGTCGTTGATAGAAGGGTGATATCAAGACTTCAATGCGAAGATCGGATCCGACAACTCGAACCATGAGCGCATTATGGGACGTCATGGTATCGGAGAAATGAGCGAAAACGGAGAGTTGTTCGCAGAATTCTGTGGTAATAATGGCATGGTGATCGAGGGATCGCTCTTCCCTCATCGACCGGTTCACAAAGTCACGTGGGTCTCCCGTGACTTTTTTTTTACAGAAAATCAAATGGACCACATCTGCATCAGCCGAAAATTGAAACGGAGCCTTCTTGATGTACGGAATAAACGTAGTGCCGATATCGCGTCAGATCATCACCTCCTCATCTGCGAAATACGTCTGCGATTTACGTAATATCTGGGACACCGCAACTTTCCCGGTCGACTGGATGCAAGGTATCTTAGTGAAGGTGCCCAAAAAGGGTGACCTGACTGTATGTACTGACCAGGGATGGGAAAAATCAAATTTCCGAAAAATCGAGAATGATCAAACTCACCCGCGATTTTACTTTTAAATTATCAAGTGATAAAAACTCGCCAGCGATTAAGAATCGCTTAAAAATCGTTTCTTGATTTGAGGCATTTCCCGTTACATTTTGATCTCTTTTTCTTTACTACCATGAAACAATAACGCCAAATAGAAGATATAACGGGACTGTTGACAATTAGCTGATACTAGTGAAGATTAAAGATTCAATGAAAATTCTGTGTTTATTATCGTTTGAGTACAAAATTTGAGAAGTTGTCGCCGGCAACAACTCGCCTACTGTTTTCACGTGAAAAGTTTTCACAAATTGCAATCATGATCGTCTGATAATGATTAAGCACAACACTGTGTGTACCGTTCTCAAAGTTCTGTGCAAAATTATCCTAGTCCGGATTCAGGAGAAGATCGATGCGACTCTCCGGCGGCAGCAAGCCGGACTCCGTGCCGGAAGATCCTGTGTGGACCATATTGTCACGCTCCGCATCATTCTGGAGCAGGTCAACGAATTCCAAGAGTCCCTTTACTTGTTATTCATTGACTACGAAAAAGCTTTCGACCGTGTCAATCATGAGAATATGTGGGCGCCCTGAGACGCAAGGGAGTTCCTGAGAAAATCATCGGCCTCATCGAGGCACAGTACGAGGCCTTCTCGTGTAGAGTGCTGCACAATGGGGTCTTGTCCGACCCTATCCCGGTCGTAGCTGGTGTGAGGCAAGGATGTATTCTATCACCGTTACTGTTCCTCATCGTAATCGACGAGATTCTGGTAGATGCGATTGACCGTGAAGCAAACCGCGGGCTGTTATGGCAGCCTATAACCATGGAGCACCTAAACGACTTCGAATTGGCTGATGAGGTTGTACTCTTCCCCTAACGGCGTTCTGGTATGCAAAGTAAGCTCAACGGCTTTGCGGAGCGCTTCTCTTCGGCAGGTTTAGGCATCAACGTCAACAAAACCAAATCGTTGGATGTAAACACGGTGACCCCTTCCAGTTTCACAGTAGCCGGGCAACCAGTGGAGAATGTTGAAAGCTTCCGATATCTTGGTAGCCAGATGGCGTCAGACGGCGGTACCAAGATCGACATAGGCGCACGGATCAAGAAAGCAAGGGCTATCTTTGCGACTCATATGTAACCAGATTTGGTCAGAATCAAGTTGCTGCAACTATTTTTGCCTGACTGGTGCTGCTCGGGGTGTGTCATTGGAGAACACTCAACGGGTGCAGGTGTTCATCAACAGATGTCTGCGGTATATAATTCGGGGCTGGTGGCCTCACAAGTGGATCTCAAACAACGAGCTCCATCGTCGTTGTCACCACAGGCCAATAGCAGCGGAAATTTGGGATCGGAAGTGGGGCTGGGTCGTCCACACTCTACGTAGGGGCGGAAATTAAATCTATTAAAAAGCATTAAACTGGAATCCAGCGGGACACCGCAGCAGAGGCAGGCTCATGGCGGCGAAGCGCGAAGCCTCAAAAAAGAAATAAAAGAAGTCGACCGAAACCTCTAACCTGGGAACAGGTTAAAGCGATAGCTGGACATTGCTCAGAATGGAGATCTTTCAAGTCAGCCCTTTGCTCCACCGGACCCAGTAAACCACATATCGTATAACAAACAGCAAATGAATTCGCATTTGCGTCCGTCAAAAATCTAATTCGCATTGCATATCAAACTTTGTCAGATTATTGTCGACAAATGTTGTATTGAATGCATCGTATACGATAACTTTTACGGGTTAGAGACAAAAGGTCGAAATGGACAAGGAACTGAAACGGAGAGAATTAATTTAGCACCAGAGATACACAGTTAGCAATTTTCACCATTTTTAGCAATTAAATAAGATTCATTCAGTGAGTACTACTAATAGATGGATGTTGAGCTTTCTAAATGTCACTTCGTTCTCTCAAAACGGTGCACGCCGCACATCAAATATACCGCCGTATGTATACATCGTATAATACACCGTACGCCGGTGTATTTTCAATGCGTGCGCTTGCGTGGCTGCAAAGTGCACTATTTCATAAATTATTTTGGAATACACCCAACTTGTTATCAACTTGTTCTTGATCGATCTTTTGTCCTTTTCGACCTTTTGATTCTTTCGACCTTCTGTTCCTTTCGACCTTTCATACTTTCGACCTTCTCTCCCTTTCGACGTTTTGTCTTTTCGATCTTTTGTCCTTTCGGCCTTTTGTCTTTTCGACTTTTTGTCTTTCGACCTTTTGCCCTTTCGACCTTTTGTCATAGATTCAATTTTTACCGTAGCGAAAATCAATCGTAATTGTGTGAATAAAAACTCGTAATGACTTATCCTGTGCGAATGAATGTCTATGTGAATCGTAAAACAATCGAATCCACTTCAGTCCAAATGGCTTGTAGAAGTTTCAAGCAGTTGAAAAGGTATAAACTGTGTACTTTATGTTGGACAAGAATCCTACTTACTTTGAGACGCGCAGTATGCTGCAGTGGTGAAGTATCCGTCTGCAATTCCAAAGATCATATGTTCGAGACTTGGTGCTGGTAAAACTTTTTTATTTTTTACATTTTAATGTTTAATCATTATACTGTTATGATGTCGGGAAGAATCGTAAAATAAAACTAGTATGTACCTACATCGCCTCCACTTTGGTACGTATATAGCCAATCTGTGCATTATATACGATTAAGTTGGTTTTTATAAATAACCTATATCAAGAGTTATAGATACCATAAGGGGGTGTACATGCCCCATAAGTAAGTAAGTAGTTACTTTTTGTAAGAAGCGACTAAATTGTTAAATTATTGCAATAATTGTTGTGTTGATCGAAGCAAACTAATAGATTATCTCGATTTTTGAAAAGAAGTCAATTGATTAAAAATCACTCGATTATTGAGCTTGTTAATCAATTAATCAATCAATAATCGGACATCCCTACCCAGTTGGAGGGCACGGATGGAGTCCATTTGGAGGCTCGGACGGAGCCCGGTTGGCGGCTTGGATGGACCCTGGTTGAGCTCTCGGACCGAGTAGGGGAGAACTGTCCAAAATGCACCCCTGGGGCAAAATGGCCTCACTCATAAAATCAATCATATAATCTGTTGTAGTACATTTATGAACGAATATTACCATTACAATTCATAATTAGCTATCCATCATTGAACACCATTGGAAAAATTGAGCAAAATCCCTTCATATTCACTCAAATTTAACGATTTGCTTTTTTTCCACCACATCCGTAAGATTGTAGTTCAATCCATTAAGAAAAAACGAACAACCATGCGTTCACCATCATTTTACACGCAATTGAGTCATTTTAGACCACCATTCGGGCGTTTTGCCCCAGGCCTATTTTAAAAACATTTTTTAAATGCGTTAGAAAGTCATGAAAACGTTATTGTTTTGAATAGGAAATTATTGTGGAATGTAGCTAGCTTTGTTAATTTTGCACCTATACGTTGAAATGGTTGGGTATTTTTGTTTATATGGGCGAAAACATCGAAAAGGCTCAAGGGGTGCATTTTGGACCATTCTCCTCTACTCATTTCGGCACACTCTGGCCGTTGGTGATTGCAGCGAGGTTTTATGGAGTTACCCTCGCTGCGACCAACATAAAACAAGAAATTCCAATCTGACCAATACATCTGATTGCACATTACATCAAGATGTCTGTCATCAGTGATAAAATAAGATTTCTAAAAGAATGAAAAAAAAGTATGCATATACGGTAAGAATTTCATCGGCGCGCGGTTTAACTACAAGTCTTCAGCGGTCGCGGCGCACTGCTCTCTAATCTTACCCACTCCCGGCGCCACTGATAAAAGTACATTATTTTTGACGGAAAAAATCAATTTATCGCACCATTATTGTTTCGTGTATGAAAAGAACACATATAGGATATAGGTCTAGTGCATCTTAATTTTATCGCAATAAATATTTTAAATTCAACACCCAACTTATAGCTAAATATTTTACTCTATGTAGTTGATATAAATTGTCGCTTATGTTATGTTTAGATATCGCATAAATGAGCTACAGCCCCACCAAATACGAGTGATTCATTCAAGTTGTTTACATCCAACAGATCCCATTTCCCACAGATACGACTGAAGCTTCCGCAATCCAGACAACGTGAACGAAAGCGTCTGCTGATTAACGAGTTCTACCACCAGAAAGTGGTACGTGCGAAACGCGCAACTACACCGTGTCTTTATCCAACTACGCAGTTTTGTCTGATTCACCTTCTCATGCCGGGAAGAGATATCAAGACAATAAAAACAAAATCAACGGCACAGAGTAGAATGGTAAACAATTTTGGTAAGTTCTCGCGGGAAAAAAGTTATACTCATTCTTGAAAGCACCTACCTTCTCTCGTTGGGGCCAACATGCTGCTGGCTTTTTTTTCAGACGAAGAATAATAAGAGACAGAGGGTAAACAAGAGTGATCAATACACGGATTTCCGTATATGAGTCCGAAGATCATGAGTCCAGAACGGGCGGTCAAATGGGCGGTGAGGAGAAGCAATAATAACCGAAAGACGTTCGCTACGAGCTTTTGATGAGGTACATATGTACGATCTGGTTCTGTGATTTGTTGCTCCGTATGCAAAATTGGTGCATGAACATTAAACACTGACCAGAAATCACAATTTGCTCAATCAACTATGGGATAATTACTGCACTTCTCTAAGTTGTCCAATAGGTGGTTAGGGATTTAATTGTCGCAATCGCTGAAGTAATGGCCTAACTCATAAACACATTCAAATAATATTTTTAGGACATTTCTGAACAAATATTACCATTAAATTCAAATTAATATGAGTTATCCATTAAGCTATAGTGTAAAGACTGAGTAAAATACCATTTTCACTTAAATTTAGCGATTTGCGATTCTTTCTCCTCACCCGTAAGATTTTCGTTCAATCCACTAAGATAAACAAACAACCATGCGTTCACATGCAATTGATTCGGGCGTTTTCTAAAACATATTTTAAATTACTCCTTTTTAAAAACATATTTTATATGCGTTGGACATTTATGAAAATTTTGTTTTTGTTTAATAGAAGATTGATGTGAAATGTACCTAGTTTTCTGGGGACTAAGGGGAACTGTTCTTTCCTACTCCTGCACTTCGTCCGTCCGTCATTGGCAAATAGCAAAAAAAAAAAATTAAATAGTAACCTTTGATCTAATAAATCTTTCTTTTTGTTCAGGGCAGTAATAACAAAATGCATAACACCTTCGGAATATTTTTAAGAATATTTACTGCTGAATTGGTAGATCGAGATCCGAACTATACTTGTGCTGTAGTAAATACTCTTGAAAAACTGCTGAAAATGTTCTCGATAACGTCAAAGGGTTGTTTTGCACCGGGGTGCATATTATCCCAGTTTCCTCTATTGTGTGAAAGAGCAAGTGTACCGAGAAGACGGAAGGGATGGGATTGTCGAATTCAGAATTACATCGTTTATGAGGATACCGCAAGCGCAACCAACAGAAACTAGAAACAAAGGCAACAGCTAGCAGATTCTCGAATCCGCAGAACGGGACAAATCACGAGACGCACAGGCGCAGCTTGTACCCAATCCATCCGAAATCGAAAGGCGGCTAAATCGCGAGGGCACAGGGAAGCTAAGGCACAGTCAGTCTAACAACAAAAACAACATTGTCTGCGTGTCTATCATCATCATGGTGATGGCATGCCGTATGAGATCCCGTCCAAAGCCCCGCACCTCGCTGGCTGTTGGCTGTTGGCTGCACATGACGCGAACCGAGCGCACTAAGGAGAAGGCAAAAGCAAAAGCAGCACCAAGGTCAATTAATTAGAATGTTGTGTATAATAAGAGAGAACGCCGAGCGAGGAGCGCGAGCGTCGCGTCGTCGACGAGAATGATGGTTGGTTGGCGGGTGCGGCGCGGACGAGGAAACTAAACAAAGTAAGCAGCGAAGACACGAAAAAATAAGACGCGAATTGTTTGTATTTGCGCTAGCGGCGATTGATGACGGTGGGAGAGGGAGTGCACGGAAGAAGAGGAAGGTGATCGAGACATACGGACAGACCAACAGAGAGACAGAACGTGAAGGTGAAGTGGAAAATTATGAAGACAGCGCATTTGGAAGCAAAAAGTAGAAGAAGGAAGTGATAGATTTTAACGGGTGGGGTGGTTGCAAAGGTGGGGATAGAATGGGGAAGGGTGGTATGATTGGATAGCGAAATGAAGAGGATTTGAAGTTGATTTTTTTTTTTAGCAAACTGAATGATTCAGGTGCACGAATTTTGATTTACTTTCAAAAAAGAAGGTATTGCAACTCCGCACTTAATGGAATTCATTATGAAATTGCAAATTCGAATAATCCACGGGACTGACTCTTGTATACCTCCACCACAGTTTATCTCGTAGCCTACATTGGAAATTCCGCACTGACAGCCACAAGGGTAGTCACGGGATGAAGATTCACTGGCTAATAAAACCTGAGAAGAAATCATAGAGATGCAATATGAACATGAGCTGCAATGGTAATTCACGATTACAGAAATTGAAGGGTGACTGCCGTTTACCGATTGAGTGAACATATTTGGAAATTATTTTGTCACTAAATGGGACCTACGGGTTCGTCGCTTGTAAATTCTGTTTAATTCCGCAATAACAAACGACCATCGGACAGAACAAATAGTCGAATAGTAGACAAAATTTGGAGGTTTCATTTAATTTTTTAATTTTATTTTTCGGCACGGCAAATGCTGGGTAAAGCGTACCATTGGTACTTCGCGTACCTGAAGGAATAAAATAGACCCCATCTCGCGGTCCTTAGCCTCTTACCCACCAACTCCTATCCCTACCTCCTCGCGGTGCTGGCCGGGATACGAGCAACCTTAGGGAAGATCGGGTAACCAACCCCGGTGGGAACTATGGTCGTATGCTGACAGGGAAGGGGGGGTTTGCTTCTCTCCGGAGGTGCAAATCTTATTGAGCGTCTGTTCTCCATGTCAGGATCGGCTCACAACAGCGTCTGTTCTCCATGTTAGGGGCGGCTGATCATCGTCCGAGTGCCAGCGAGGGACTCTAAGTGAAACTGTGCACCATGGTCCACCGGAAATAAGGAGGAATGGTCCTCCGGAAATTTAGGGGGTTTGGTGTCAGGCCCTGCAAGCCAGCCTTTAAAAAATCATAAGCAACGAACAATCAACAAGAGAGTACGGACCGGAACCATCGGCGAAGACCACTGCGACGAAAAGGGACTAGCGATTGGAAACTCGGTTCGTGGAACTGTAAATCTCTCAACTTCATCGGGAGCACACGCATACTCGCCGATGTGCTCAAGGATCGTGGATTCGGCATCGTAGCGCTGCAGGAGGTTTGTTGGAAGGGATCAATGGTGCGAACGTTTAGAGGTAATCATACCATCTACCAGAGCTGCGGCAACACACACGAGCTGGGAACAGCTTTCATAGTGATGGGCGATATGCAAAGGCGCGTGATCGGGTGGTGGCCGATCAATGAAAGAATGTGCAGGTTGAGGATCAAAGGCCGGTTCTTCAACTTCAGCATAATCAACGTCCATAGCCCACACTCCGGAAGCACTGATGATGATAAGGACGCATTCTACGCGCAGCTGGAACGTGAGTACGACAGCTGCCCAAGACACGACGTCAAAATCATCATAGGAGATTTGAACGCTCAGGTTGGCCAAGAGGAGGAGTTTAGACCGACTATTGGAAAGTTCAGCGCTCACCGGCTGACGAACGAAAACGGCCTACGACTAATTGATTTCGCCGCCTCCAAGAATATGGCCATTCGTAGCACCTACTTCCAACACAGCCTCCCGTATCGGTACACCTGGAGATCACCACTGCAGACAGAATCACAAATCGACCACGTTCTGATTGATGGACGGCACTTCTCCGACATTATCGACGTCAGGACATATCGTGGCGCTAACATCGACTCTGACCACTATCTGGTGATGGTTAAACTGCGCCCAAAACTATCCGTCATCAACAATGTTCGGTACCGACGACCGCCGCGGTACGACCTAGAGCGACTGAAGCAAGCTGATGTCGCCACTGCATACGCGCAGCATCTCGAGGCAGCGTTGCCGGAAGAGGGTGAGCTCGATGGGTCCCCTCTTGAGGACTGCTGGAGTACAGTTAAAGCAGCCATTAACGACGCAGCGGAGAACAACGTCGGGTATATGGGTCGAAGTCGACGGAACGATTGGTTCGACGAAGAGTGCAGACAGATTCTGGAGGAGAAGGACGCAGCGCGGGCGGTTGCGCTGCAGCAAGGTACCCGGCAGAACGTGGAACGTTATAGACGGAAGCGGAGACAGCAGACCCGCCTTTTTCAGGAGAAGAAACGCCGCCTGGAAGAAGCGGAGTGCGAGGAGATGGAACAGCTGTGCCGTTCTCAAGATACACGCAAGTTCTATCAGAAGCTCAACGCATCCCGCAAAGGCTTCGTGCCGCGAGCCGAAATGTGCCGGGATAAGGATGGGAGCATCTTGACGGACGAACGTGTGGTGATCGAAAGGTGGAAGCAGCACTACGAGGAACATCTGAATGGCGCTGAGAGTACAGGCAGTGAAAGTCAAGGCAGCGGAGGAGATGACTACGTCAGTTCAGCGGACGATGGAAGCCAACCAGCCCCACCTTGAGGGAAGTTAAGGATGCCATTCAACAGCTAAAGACCAATAAAGCAGCTGGTAAGGATGGTATCGGAGCTGAGCTCATCAAGATGGGCCCGGAAAAGCTGGCCACTTGCCTGCACAAACTGATAGTCAGAATCTGGGAAACCGAACAGCTACCGGAGGAGTGGAAGGAAGGGGTTATATGCCCCATCTACAAGAAAGGCGACAAGCTGGAGTGTGAGAACTTTCGAGCGATCACCATCCTTAATGCCACCAGAAAGTGATATCCCAGATCATCTTCCGTCGTCTGTCACCATTAGTGAACGAGTTCGTGGGAAGTTATCAAGCCGGCTTCGTTGACGGCCGCTCGACAACGGACCAGATCTTTACTGTACGGCAAATCCTTCAAAAATGCCGTGAATAGCAGGTCCCAACGCACCATCTGTTCGTTGATTTCAAGGCGGCATACGACAGTATAGACCGCGTAGAGCTATGGAAAATTATGGACGAGAACAGCTTCCCTGGGAAGCTTACCAGACTGATCAAAGCAACGGTGGATGGTGTGCAAAACTGTGTGAAGATTTCGGGCGAACGCTCCAGTTCGTTCGAATCGCGCTGGGGACTAAGACAAGGTGATGGACTTTCGTGCCTGTTTTTCAACATTGCGCTAGAAGGTGTCATGCGGAGAGCCGGGTGTAACAGCCGGGGTACGATTTTCAACAGATCCAGTCAATTTATTTGTTTCGCGGATGACATGGACATTGTCGGCCGAACATTTGTAAAGGTGATAGAACTGTACACCCGCCTGAAACGTGAAGCAACAAAAGTTGGACTGGTGGTGAATGCGTCAAAGACAAAGTACATGCTTGTGGGCAGAGCCGAGCGCGACAGGGCCCGCCTAGGAAGCAGTGTTACGATAGACGGGGATACCTTCGAGGTGGTCGAGGAATTCGTCTACCTCGGATCCTTGCTAACGGCTGACAACAACGTTAGTCGTGAAATACGAAGGCGCATCATCTGTGGAAGTCGGGCCTACTACGGGCTCCAGAAGAAACTGCGGTCAAAAAAGATTCGCCACCGCACCAAATGTGTCATGTACAAGACGCTAATAAGACCGGTTGTCCTCTACGGACATGAAACATGGACAATGCTCGAGGAGAACCTTAGGACCATCTTTGGCGGTGTGCAAGAAGACGGTGTGTGGCGGCGAAGAATGAACCACGAGCTCGCCCAGCTCTACGTTGAACCCAGTATCCAGAAGGTGCTAAAGCCGGAAGGGTACGATGGGCAGGACATATTGTAAGAATGCCGGACAGCAACCCTGCAAAGATGGTGTTCGCTTCTGATCCGGCAGGTACTAGACAGCGTGGAGCGCAGCGAGCGAGATGGGCAGACCAGGTGCAAAACGACTTGGCGAGCGTGGGGCGTATTCGAGGATGGAGAGCTGCGGCCTCGAACCGTGTATTGTGGCGTCAAATTGTTGATTCAGTGTTATTTGTTTAGATGTACACACTTAACTCAATTCACCGTATTCGGTAAATTTTACAAAATCTCAACAGCAGAACTGTTCGGTAATTATTTTACAGATTTTTTGCATTGTTCAACTGCCAAAATCACCGAAAATCAGTAAATTTATTTACCGAACAGTTCTGCTGTTGAGATTTCTTTAAAATTTTACCGAATTCGGCGATTTTTTTTTAATTAAAATGAAATATATTGACTTCAAACCTGCAGGGGTTAGACAAAAAAGTTGACATAGGTAAAATTATGTCGAAATTCAAATCAGCATAACTTTGCATAGATTGATCCGATTTTGATAAAACCTAGACCATTAGAAGCGGACACTCTTCTAGTATATTATGTCCACGCAAAACCTGAGATTGGTCTTTTGCCACCGGAGATGTTCCGGGTTTTCCGAGGGTATGTGCAGGATGTATTTTTTCCACTGCTTGTCATTTTATGTGGCGTTTACTAGAACTAAAACTAATATGCTGACGATAGAACTGAAAGACTCTCTGGCCAATTTGTAACAGGTTCCGGGTGTTCTGCGGAAGTTACATTTGTTCAGGTTGTATGGCCAATCCCGTACCGTTTCACAAAAATTGTCATATCGCTGCGTAGACATGACGGATTTTTCGATCTGCAGCCAGCATTTTTCAGCATATTAGTTCTAGTTTCTGGGGAAAGCATAAAACATGATGGTACAGTCACTTCACAGTTATGGATAGCCCACAGTTATGAATCGACATTGATAAAAAAACATTTTTTTAAAGAGAAATTAGTTAAAACATAAACCGAATTATTTTCCCGGTGTAGATGTAGGGTATCTGTTGCATTATTAATAACATGCTCCTATATCAATAATTTTTGCAAAACAGGCAGTTTAGGCTCAATTTGTATCGTGTTTTGTTGTTATCCGGCGTGCTCACTGCTGAAAAAAATCACAAAAATAAGAAATAAAACCATTTGCGCTCCAATGCTTTGTTTTCGAATGGTATTGATTTGGGTACTTGGTATGAATTCAAGGAGCAGTTCCCCTACTATCTACACATCAGTAATAATCAATTTTATTCATGATTACTGCAGTTAATGCTGCACAAAACGTCAAACTTATTAAGCGCAGTGATGCGCTTACTGTTTTGTTGATTTCGCTTAGCTTGGATAAAGGTGCTGCTCTTCTATCAGAAGTTATTTTCTGCTTCAATTTGTGAAACTTATTGAAAATATCTGGACATATCATCAACTACAGGTAATATAAACCAAAAACAGGTATACTAACACCAATTGTTTGAACAAAAAGATATTTTTAAAGTGAATTTGATTTGATCCATATTTGTGGGAAAAATAGCCAAGATCTACAATTATGAATCAAGCAAAGTAGCTTTGTCGTACTGGGAATCCGAAGTAAAAAGTGGACTAACTCTTTCGTTGCATACCAGAACAATGGGACGTATCGTCAAGATCCGGAAGCAATACGACGCGCAGACTCTTTCCGATGCAATTTGCGAAGCCAGGAGGACCAGCAACATCAGAGCTACATCGAAGAAATACAACATCCTCTTTACGACGTTTTTCCGACGAGCAAAAAACGAGAAAAGGAAGCTGCTATCTGGTCCCGACCCCACCTTGCTGCCGGAGGAAACTGGGTGATTTACATGGCGAAGGCTGGATTTCCTGTTTGGGAAGTGAAGCATACGGTTAAAGATTACGCGGACAAAATAAGGAAACACCGTTCCATTCCAGACAAGAACTGGAGCAGTCGTTTTTTGGCACGACATCCGGATATTAAAAAAAACTGGTCAACAACCTGCCGAAAGCTGCAGCAAAGGTTACTGAGCCTCAGTTGCGTAATTGGTTTGCAAAGGTAGAGAAATTACTATTGGAGGACGGCATCGATATGGCTATTTCTTGTGACCAATAATTCGGAAAAGGAGAGTTATACTGCTTTGTTTGGAAGTACTGCAGCTGATGATTTGACACCTCCAATGATATTTTTTCCGGGAAAATGAATAAGCAAGGAAATGTTTGAGAACATACCCAAAGGGATGGCAAACTTCGAAAACCTTTTACTTTAAAATATTCAATGACTTGTATGCATGATTGAAGGATAGAGGAACTGAATACCCGGTTCTGATTTTCGTCGATGGGCACAAGAGCCATGTAAGCGTCGAGTTGGTTGAGTTTTGCGTCTGATCCCTTTGTACCCGAACGCGACACGAATTTTGCAGCCATTGGACAGAAACTTTTTTGGCAGAAACCCAAATTTGGCAAGCAAATTTGGAGCAAGGTGCTCCGGCAACGTTTGTTGGGAAACAGCAGAGCACGTGTGAACAAGGCTAATTTTGGTAGTCTACTGCATACTGCACTACAAAATTTTACAAATTCTAAGGAGAGTCTCGAAAAAGCTTTCCAACTTTGTGGTCTTTTTCCGTGGAATGTTGATGCCATCGACTTTAGTACTCTGCCAGCAAACGCCGATGATTCACAAAACAGCACTGATACATCTGTTACTGAGGAACCTGTAATTGATTATGTACGACAACTTGAATACGTTGAAATGGGCCTAAATCAAACTCAGCTCCAGGTATTTGGTGAAAATCGTGACAAGGATTTCTGGTACGTTCCATATGAGGAACTGGCTTTACTCAACTTCTGGAAAACCATTAAAGATAAATCCGAAGGACTTATGTTCACAAGACGTTTGAAGCAATACACTTTAATTACCTGTAACTTCACTTCAGCTGAGTCGACAGAACCTGTACTGTCGTTTTCCGGAGATGCAATTGTAATTAACGGTAAGAACTATAATGATTTTCACTACTGTCATCGTTGGTGACAGTGGGTCCATTATCACATTGTCACGATGGTGACAATGGGCCCATTATCACAAAAGGACGGTACTTAACTTTTAGCAACTTATTTTTGTTCTACAGACGAAGCTAATACAGAAAATGTACCTTCTGACTGTGATTCAGTGCAACTTCCTTTGAATGGCCAAGCTACAAATACAGCAAACGAGGACGAGCCGTTTGTTGATGTGCTAATTTGGCCAAAAATCAACGATGCTGAAAAAAAAAACCCGAAGAAGAAGGTGGAGCAAATGTCCTGTATGGCTACAAGTAGCAAATGGCTAGAGTGGCACAACAAAAAGGAAAATGATAAGAAAGAAAATGCGAAATTTGCCCGAATGGAAAAACGTCGTCTACTGAAGAAGCAAAACCTACTTATACAAAAGGAAAAAAGTAAGAAAAAGAGCAATCGCAAAACTGATTATCAAGTTACGCTTCGGAATTGATTGTTTGTTAATAACTTTTTTTCATTTCAAACAATTTTATTGATAATTTCAAAGATCATTTACGTTGATTCATAATATATACCTACTTGATTCATAACTGTGACGATATATCAAGCTGATCGATAATTGTGGGTTGGTCGAAGAGAGAATACTTGAAAAATAGATTCACCTTCATTATTTGGTAGAAACAATACATTTTCTTGAAAATCAATATGTATTGTTTTATTATTGTTTATCGGCCACTAAACCTGCGATGACGTGACTATTTATTATTTTATGATCAAGTCAAGGATGTTAACGATCATTCAGTAATTTGCGTTCGATCATTTAGTAGTTTGTAAATAACACATTACAGAAGCTGAATTTCAAAATATGTTGTATGGTGGACTTCTAGTGCGAAGGTTTTTCTACAACTTTGCCTAATGGTTCGTTATTAGAATTCAACTAATAACGGAGTTAGAGCGCTAGTTGCAGTAACTTAAACTAAATGATTGGAATTTTGTTATCATTTAGTCTAAGTTACTGAAACTATAGCTATAACTCCGTTACTAGTGGAATTCAAACAACGAACCATTAGACAGAGTTGTAGAAAAACCTTCGCACTAGAAGTCCACCATACAACATATTTTGAAATTCAGCTTCTGGAATGTGTTATTGACAAACTACTAAATGATCGAACGCAAATTTCTGAATGATCGTTAACATCCTTGGATCAAGTCAAGCTGTGCAGTATACCTTAGCCTATTCATATCTGTGGGATGACTGTAGTAAACGTCACATAAAATGACAAGCAGAAGAAAAAAATCATTTCTAGCATACCGGATGGATCGGATGGTGACCAAGGGACAACCTGAGGTTTTGCATGGGAACAGTATACTAGAAGAGTTTCCGCGTCCGATGGTCCCGGTTTCATCAAAGTCGAATCATCCTACGCAAATTTATGCTGAATTATACCTCGACAAAATGTTGCCTATTTCAACCTTTTTGGCTAACCCCGTAGCGGTAATGTTGCTTTTCTCGTGCGTTGTAGGAGTAATATTTTTACCATAACATAACTTTGCCACCATTCTAACGTTACAAAGTGTAACACGATGCAAAAACAAGGAGAAAATAAAACAGAGCACTATTGTCTTGAAAAAATATTGAAAATAAAAATAAATTGGAAATATGAATAAAAAGTAGATGCGAAAAGGGAAGGGGGGTTTGAAGGCATCTTTACCCACGGATAATTTCTATCACACACATTAGTGATTCGGTCAGTTATAAAAGCTAGGTGCGAAAAAATGTATTCGTGACCTTGAAGTCCTAAAGCTGCTATCGTCGCCTCGTACACCGTCTGCCGAAAGCGGAATCGAAAGTAACCATACAGAGTACCAACATAAATATCAACAGAAAGTCATCCAATCGTGCCGACGCTCACTCGCTTGTTTGTAGAAAAACTTCTACCACCTTACTCCTCTGCTCGAAAATAAAAAAAAATGTGCGTTTCAACTGAGACACGTCGCACTGTAGTACGTTCATAGCAATGCGAGCTAGGAAGGCGATAAGCTGTCTCCCGATGAAGACCGATGCTGAAGCACAGAGAACAGACATTTAAGCGAGATTTGATTGGGACTTTGAAAATAAATAAAATGAGATAAAAATTAAGTTAGAAAATAGGGAAATCAAAAATATCACATCAAGCATTTTGCGACAGTTTGTTTGTGATTATCGGGCATAGTAATTCAAATTGAACGTCTGTACTCTGTGGGCAAAGTTTTATTTTTGAAAAGTCGAATATGTGACTCTGGTTGTGCATCCTGTTGTGTACTTCATTCACCTGTATTCAAGTAATGGGGTATGAAACAGGAATGACGATGTGGCGATGGCTGTGATTGATAAAAATCATAATTTATGTATGCCACTTGAACTCAAATGACACTGAATAAGGTTGATAATATTGAATATAACTCGTCGCTTTTTGATGGTTCGCCTTTCGCCAACCGCTCTCGCACTATCTCACATACGAAGAAGTAAGCACGGGCCGCAATTATTGCGTGGAAATGCTTCTACAGGTTGACCTTCTGATGAACTAAAACGTTGGCTGCATACCGACTTTATGAAGAGGAACGGCAATGCTCTACACTAGTCAAGCGCCCAACGGCGCCGTGGCTTAGTTGGTTAAAGCGCCTGTCTAGTAAACAGGAGATCGTGAGTTCGAATCTCGCCGGAGCCTGATTAGCGATATCAACTGTCGCTTATTTTTTCAAAGCACTTGGTTGAATTTAAAATAATTTTTAAATCGTAGTAAAATTTTCTACCAAATATCTTTGTTACTGGAAAATGTGACTAGCATTATTAACAACCATACTGATCTCATACCCATGCAGAGCATGAAGCATTTTTTCATTGCTAATCTTAATCTCAAAGTCTAAGCAGCTTACTTAGCTTTCAAGAACAAAGCAGCACTCGTTCCAACTTGACATTAGACATTACCCACTCGACCGCTTCGAAAGTCGGCTTCCTCAACGAATTGCTGCAACAAATTGTTCCACTGCCGGTCGGTGGTGCTGCTGCTGCTGCTGTTGCGTTGCTAATGCGAGAAATTCGGAAGGTTAACCTTCAATGTTACGAACGAGCCTCAAACGCTCAAACCATAATCCGTTTATACTGGCGCGGCAGCGACGTTTTAGTGAGCTCCCGTCCCCCCGCACCGCATCGCCCCCATTCTCGAGATACTTTTTTGGACAATCATCGTCGATTCCCCGCACAGTCAACAGTCCAGAGCGTTCGCTCATAAAACCGACGACGCGACGTAGAAAACTTTGCACGTTCAAGTAACCAGCAAGAAATAACGACATTTCGCCCCGTACGTTCTATCCGAATCCGATACGATGCTGTCTATGTGTTCATGGTGCTGCGCCGCTAATAAAAATGTTGGCAATGTGCGGCTTTTTTTGTCGGTTTGACATTGAAAAGATTTTCGGCGGATTTAGTCGCCGATTGTCTTGTTATTATTAATCTGTCTGTACTTGCAAGGTACTTAATGGCGCTTGTTGACTTTTCTTCAATCTTTGCTTTCAATTCCGTTGAATGAATTTCCATTCATCGGTAAGATAATAACTGCAAAATTATGAGGTTGGAAGAAAAAAATTAAAAGAATTTAACTAGAATATGAAAAAAAATCTGATTAATCTACTTAGCGATGTTGGTGCCTTTCCCCTGCATTACATATGCCACACAGATAAAAATATGTTGTGATTTTAAATGCATTTTCATGCACATATTTGGAGCATGCAAATAAACGTAACATTCAATCGATCTCACTATTCTTTTAAATCAAAATAAATTTAAACGGTGCTTGCTTGTAAAATTCAATCAAATTTAATTGAGTATCGAATGTTATTTCGTTTGATAGGATGAGCTGCAGTTTTACACGTCGTTGAATTTTCAAAATTATTTGCTGTGCAAAAAAGTGAGTTTTTTAGCGTGTTTTGTGTATAACAATAGTATTTTGACCATTACTTTTAAACACATAGTCTGATTTGGCCAATTTTCAATAACTAACAATGGATTTCTCGTCGAATGGAACCTGTTGCGAGTAAATCGGCAAATGATAAGTGCCCAACATTGTGAACGGTCGAGGGTTCATATATCCTTTTCTATGCTTAGGTAAGACAAAAATAAAGACAAGTTAGGCAAAAATGGGATGAAAGAAAGAAGAGGCCAATAACACACAATACTATAAAAAAGTTAGAAAACACGGTATCCAGGTAGATAAATCAACCCAAAATTTGAGTTCACAGAAATTTTTTAACCAAATCTGGGTAGCGTCCTTTTTTCCCATGATTGTTGTCAAATACATAAAGCAATATGGAAACTTACCTATATCTATGATGGTCGTATACTTCGTGTGGTCCGGAGCAAAACAGAATGTAATGTCTTATTCCAGATTGCTCGTTCTGGCTTGGAAGGCCATGCTGTCGCCACTAGCCAGTCTTCCTGCACGCAGGTCGCACGCGCATCTTCCTCTATTGCACACAGCCAGTGAGTGCGCGGTCTACCCCGGAGCCGACGTCCTCTTCCAGGTTCTCTGCTGAAAATGACTTTTGGTATAGTCTCTTTTCCGGCGTACACACTACATGTCCAGCCCACTGTAATCTGTGGTATTTTATCTGCGCCATTCACCATTTCCCACCACGCCTGCCAAGTATTGAGCACAGTATTTTCCGCTGAAACTCTCCGAGAATTAGACAGTCTGCATTAAAAGATGCAGACGTCTATGCTTCATGGCTGTACAAAGTGACTGGACGAATCAACGATATACACAGAGCTAGTTTTGTCCGTGTCTGTAGATTGCGAGACTTAAGCTGGCTACGCAAACTGTAGAAAGTCCTACTTGCAGCTTCAACACGTCTTTTCACCTCGCGGTTAATGTCATTATCACATGTAACGAGTCTTCCAAGATATATGATTTCGTCGACAACGTCAAATCGCACCCCATCTATTTTCACCTCGGGACCAACACCGTTTGGACTGCCACGTTCTCTGCCAGCTCAGCCAAAAAATACTTAGGTTTGACAAAGTTTATGATCAGTCCTATTCTTTCAGTCTCTCGTTTGAAAGGCACGAAAGCCTCTTCCCCTGCTCTGCGATCTACACCAATGATGACGATGTCATCCGCAAAACCAAGGAGCATGTCAGACTTAATGATGATGGTTCCATTTCTTTGCACACCAGATCTTCGAATTGCACCTTCCAGAGCTATGTTGAATAGCAGATTAGAGAGCGCATCGCGATGCATCGCCCTGCTTCGCTCCATCTAACGTCACGAACGAATCAGATGCCTCATCACATATTTTGACGCTTAATTCGGATCCATCCAGCGCCACACGAATCAGGCTAATAAGGTTTGCCGGAAAGACATGTTCTGGCATTGAATGTCACAAGGTCGTTCCGTTTCATTGATTCGCCCTAGCAGCACAATTCAGGTCGATTCTGTTGCAGTATTTAACTTCAATGTGACGAGATTTGGTCGCATATGAGTCACCGTGACTGATATATGACAAGTGTGCTACAAGTGTGGGATACGCTGACTTGAAAGCTACAAACAGATGATGAATGCGCAAGTTGTATTCACGAAGTTTATCGCAGAGTAAATATCTGGTGCATTGTTGATCGCCGACAGTGGCGCCGGGAGTGGGTAGGACAAGCAGGACATGTCCTACGCATGAATGTTCCTGGGTGGGACAGCCAAGGTATTGTCCTACCCATGATTTGTTGTACATATGTTGATATATCATCTAGGTAATAATTTTACCTTACTATCTGATGGGTCTGATTACTAAGTTTACAAAAATATTGCCAAATATTAGGCATTTTGACATATGTAGTTCTGTTCGAAGTCGTTGTCTGGCAAGATCTGTATGTTAGCAAAAGGAGATGTCGCAGTTAGGTGGAGCTTGAACAGTAATCATGAAGGTTTCTGGAATCCAAAAAAAAATATAGTTTTATTTAAGTAATCGGATCCTAAAGCCCTAACTCTTTTATGGTTGCCAACAACGATAGTGCATCGGTCAACCAACGTTATATAGATGCTGATAATAGTCTTAGTCAGCGGTTCTCAACCTGTACCCCTGGGGGTACCTTCGCCGGGCCCAGGGGGTACCTCGGACAAAAATGCATAATGGCGGATTTTAATCAATTTTAATCAAAACTTGTTGATAAAGTTTTAGTTTATTTTTTCTAAATTGTGTACATAATATGCATGTCGATCAGTAACTTAAAGACTATTGAATCATTCTCTCCACAACCACCACAGTGTGGGACAAAAGATCAAAAGGACTGAACGACGAATGAACAAATTTTAAAAACAGAGAGACATGAAGGATCTTTTTTTCGAAAAGCTCAGTTGCTTCGTTGCAAGAGAATTGGAAGCATCCTGCTACGCTTCTCGAAAGCCTCCTTCTAAGCAGCTCGGAGGACTTCTTTCAAGAGGCCCAGAAGCCTCCTTTCAGATGGTTCGGAAACCTACTTTCAAGAGGTTCAGAGGCCTCCTTTCAAGAGGCCCGGAAGCCTCCTTTCAAGAGGCCCGGAAGCCTCCTTTCAAGAGGCCCGGAAGCCTCCTTTCAAGAGGCCCGGAAGCCTCCTTTCAAGAGGCCCGGAAGCCTCCTTTCAAGAGGCCCGGAAGCCTCCTTTCAAGAGGCCCGGAAGCCTCCTTTCAAGAGGCCCGGAAGCCTCCTTTCAAGAGGCCCGGAAGCCTCCTTTCAAGAGGCTTGGAAGCCTTCGCTCAATTGGTTCGAAACCTACTTTCAAGAGGTCCAGAGGCCTCCTTTCAAGAGGCCCGGAAGCCTCCTTTCAAGAGGCCCGGAAGCCTCCTTTCAAGAGGCCCGGAAGCCTCCTTTCAAGAGGCCCGGAAGCCTCTTTTCAAGAGGCCCGGAAGCCTCCTTTCAAGAGGCCTGGAAGCCTCCTTTCAAGAGGACCAGAAGTCTCCTTTCAAGACGACCAGAAGTCTCCTTTCAAGTGGCCCGGAAGCCTCCTTTCAAGAGGCCAGGAAGCCTCCTTTCAAGAGGCCCGGAAGCCTCCTTTCAAGAGGCCCGGAAGCCTCCTTTCAAGAGGCCAGGCTTCCTTTCAAGAGGCCAGGAAGCCTCCTTTCAAGAGGCCAGGAAGCCTCCTTTCAAAGGCCCGAAGCCTCCTTTCAAGAGGCCCGAAGCCTCCTTTCAAGAGGCCCGGAAGCCTCCTTTCAAGAGGCCGGAAGCCTCCTTTCAAGAGGCCCGGAAGCCTCCTTTCAAGAGGCCCGAAGCCTCCTTTCAAGAGGCCAGGAAGCCTCCTTTCAAGAGGCCCAGAAGCCTCGTATTAAGAGGCCAAGAAGCCTCCTTTCAAAAGGCCCGGAAGCCTCCTTTCAAGAGGCCAGGAAGCCTCCTTTCAAGAGGCCCGGAAGCCTCCTTTCAAGAGGCCCGGAAGCCTCCTTTCAAGAGGCCCGGAAGCCTCCTTTCAAGAGGCCAGGAAGCCTCCTTTCAAGAGGCCCAGAGCCTCCTTTCAAGAGGCCAGGAAGCCTCCTTTCAAGAGGCCGGAAGCCTCCTTTCAAGAGGCCCGGAAGCCTCCTTTCAAGAGGCCAGAAGCCTCCTTTCAAGAGGCCCGGAAGCCTCCTTTCAAGAGGCCCGGAAGCCTCCTTTCAAGAGGCCGGAAGCCTCCTTTCAAGAGGCCCAGGCCTCCTTTCAAGAGGCCCGGAAGCTTCCTTTCAAGAGGCCCTGAAGCCTCCTTTCAAGAGGCCCGAAGCCTCCTTTCAAAGGCCCGAAGCCTCCTTTCAAGAGGCCCTGGAAGCCTCCTTTCAAGAGGCCAGAAGCCTCCTTTCAAGAGGCCCGGAAGCCTCCTTTCAAGAGGCCCGGAAGCCTCCTTTCAAGAGGCCCGGAAGCCTCCTTTCAAGAGGCCCAGAAGCCTCCTTTCAAGAGGCCCGGAAGCCTCCTTTCAAGAGGCCAGGAAGCCTCCTTTCAAGAGGCCCGGAAGCCTCCTTTCAAGAGGCCCAGAGCCTCCTTTCAAGAGGCCCGGAAGCCTCCTTTCAAGAGGCCAGGAAAGCCTCCTTTCAAGAGGCCTGAAGCCTCCTTTCAAGAGGCCAGGAAGCCTCCTTTCAAGAGGCCCGGAAGCCTCCTTTCAAGAGGCCCGAAGCCTCCTTTCAAGAGGCCAGAATCCTCCTTTCAAGAGGCCCGGAATCCTCCTTTCAAGAGGCCCGAAGCCTCCTTTCAAGAGGCCCGGAAGCCTCCTTTCAAGAGGCCAGAAGCCTCCTTTCAAGAGGCCAGAAGCCTCCTTTCAAGAGGCCCGGAAGCCTCCTTTCAAGAGGCCCGGAAGCCTCCTTTCAAGAGGCCCGGAAGCCTCCTTTCAAGAGGCCAGAAGCCTCCTTTCAAGAGGCCAGGAAGCCTCCTTTCAAGAGGCCAGGGAGCCTCCTTTCAAGAGGCCAGGAGCCTCCTTTCAAGAGGCCAGGAAGCCTCCTTTCAAGAGGCCCAGAAGCCTCCTTTCAAGAGGCCCGAAGCCTCCTTTCAAGAGGCCCGGAAGCCTCCTTTCAAGAGGCCAGGAAGCCTCCTTTCAAGAGGCCCAGAAGCCTCCTTTCAAGAGGCCCAGAAGCCTCCTTTCAAGAGGCCAGGAAGCCTCCTTTCAAGAGGCCCGGAATCCTCCTTTCAAGAGGCCCGGAAGCCTCCTTTCATAAGGCCCGGAAGCCTCATTTCAAGAGGCTTGGAAGCCTTCGCTCAATTGGTTCGAAACCTACTTTCAAGGGGTTCAGAGGCCTCCTTTCAAGAGGCCCGGAAGCCTCCTTTCAAGAGGCCCGGAAGCCTCCGTTCAAGAGGCCAGAAGCCTCCTTTCAAGAGGCCCAGAGCCCCCTTTCAAGAGGCCCCGAAGCCTCCTTTCAAGAGGCCCGGAAGCCTCCTTTCAAGAGGCCCGGAAGCCTCCTTTCAAGAGGCCCGGAAGCCTCCTTTCAAGAGGCCTGAAGCCTCCTTTCAAGAGGCCCGAAGCCTCCTTTCAAGAGGCCCGGAAGCCTCCTTTCAAGAGGCCAGAAGCCTCCTTTCAAGAGGCCAGGCCTCCTTTCAAGAGGCCAGGAAGCCTCCTTTCAAGAGGCCCGGAAGCCTCCTTTCAAGAGGCCGGAAGCCTCCTTTCAAGAGGCCCAGGCTTCCTTTCAAGAGGCCAGGAAGCCTCCTTTCAAGAGGCCCAGGCCTCCTTTCAAAGGCCAGAAGCCTCCTTTCAAGAGGCCAGGAAGCCTCCTTTCAAGAGGCCAGGCCTCCTTTCAAGAGGCCAGAAGCCTCCTTTCAAGAGGCCAGGAAGCCTCCTTTCAAGAGGCCCGGAAGCCTCCTTTCAAGAGGCCCAGAAGCCTCCTTTCAAGAGGCCCAGAAGCCTCCTTTCAAGAGGCCCGAAGCCTCCTTTCAAGAGGCCAGAAGCCTCCTTTCAAGAGGCCCGGAAGCCTCCTTTCAAGAGGCCAGAAGCCTCCTTTCAAGAGGCCCGGAAGCCTCCTTTCAAGAGGCCAGAAGCCTCCTTTCAAGAGGCCAGGAAGCCTCCTTTCAAGAGGCCCGGAAGCCTCCTTTCAAGAGGCCAGGAAGCCTCCTTTCAAGAGGCCCGGAAGCCTCCTTTCAAGAGGCCAGGAAGCCTCCTTTCAAGAGGCCCGAAGCCTCCTTTCAAGAGGCCAGGAAGCCTCCTTTCAAGAGGCCCGGAATCCTCCTTTCAAGAGGCCCGGAAGCCTCCTTTCAAGAGGCCCAGGAAGCCTCCTTTCAAGAGGCCCGGAAGCCTCCTTTCAAGAGGCCCGGAAGCCTCCTTTCAAGAGGCCCTGGAAGCCTCCTTTCAAGAGGCCCAGAGCCTCCTTTCAAGAGGCCAGGAAGCCTCCTTTCAAGAGGCCCAGAAGCCTCCTTTCAAGAGGCCAGGAAGCCTCCTTTCAAGAGGCCCGAAGCCTCCTTTCAAGAGGCCCCAAGCCTCCTTTCAAGATGTCCGGAAGCCTCTTTTCAAGAGGCCCAGGAGCCTCCTTTCAAGAGGCCCAGGAGCCTCCTTTCAAGAGGCCCGGAAGCCTCCTTTCAAGAGGCCCGGAAGCCTCCTTTCTTTTCAAGAGGCCCAGAGCCTCCTTTCAAGAGGCCCGGAAGCCTCCTTTCAAGAGGCCAGAAGCCTCCTTTCAAGAGGCCCGGAAGCCTCCTTTCAAGAGGCCAGGCCTCCTTTCAAGAGGCCCGGAAGCCTCCTTTCAAGAGGCCCGAAGCCTCCTTTCAAGAGGCCAGGAAGCCTCCTTTCAAGAGGCCCGGAAGCCTCCTTTCAAGAGGCCCGGAAGCCTCCTTTCAAGAGGCCAGGCCTCCTTTCAAGAGGCCAGAAGCCTCCTTTCAAGAGGCCCAGAAGCCTCCTTTCAAGAGGCCCGGAAGCCTCCTTTCAAGAGGCCCGGAAGCCTCCTTTCAAGAGGCCCGGAAGCCTCCTTCCAAGAGGCCCAGAGCCTCCTTTCAAGAGGCCCAGAAGCCTCCTTTCAAGAGGCCAGAAGCCTCCTTTCAAGAGGCCCAGAAGCCTCCTTTCAAGAGGCCCGGAAGCCTCCTTTCAAGAGGCCCAGAAGCCTCCTTTCAAGAGGCCAGAAGCCTCCTTTCAAGAGGCCCGGAAGCCTCCTTTCAAGAGGCCCGGAAGCCTCCTTTCAAGAGGCCCGGAAGCCTCCTTTCAAGAAGCCTGGGAGAGTATTTTTAAAGGCTCAAAAGCCTCTATTCAGGTGGTCCGGAAACATTCTTTCGAAAGGCTCGGAAGCCTCTTTTCAAGGGGTGTAGCGTCCTTTCAAATTGCTAAGTATCTTCTTCTTCTTCTTCTTCTATGGCTCTACATTCCAACTGGAACTTGGCCTGCTTTTCAACTTCTCTATTCTATTAGCATTTCCTCAGTTATTAATTGATAGCTTTCTATGCCCGCCATTGCACAATGGGGAAATCCGATTTCAAAGGTGGAAAAAATTGATAACTTTCTTCACGAACAACTTACAGAAGAGATCAAGAGCTTATTCGAAAGGGAATTTTGCAAAGAATTCAGTGAGTGCTGTTTCGTGGACGTGGAACGCTTCTGTATGTAGTTATTGAGCTCGTTTTGCCCTAATGCCCCATATATCGCGAGTTTCCAAACTATTTGTCATTTTATCTTTAAGACATTGTTCTTAAATTGTGTTTATCTCTTCACTGTGGATCTAAAAAAGGGCACTAAATATACTTTGTTGGTAAAAGTTGGAAATTTAAGGGATTTTGGGGTCAAATAAGCATCAAAGTGCATTTTATGTGCAATTTTCATGAATTCTGTAAAAATAGTAATATTTACAGATAATTGTTGATATCATTGTCCCAATGTGTTGAACAGATATTGACAAATGATTGCCGAGCAAAAATTAATGAAATAAATCGTTTCTCAAATGTTTTATTTGGTTATTTATTGAGTAAAAAACAATTTTTAAATACATTTGAATAGCACCGATGCCAAACATTTCCAAACCATACCCGATAGTACAACTAGACAAGAATAGTCATATGTTATGAGTCTTGATGTGATCATAGATAGGAGGTGATGGGAGATACTCTTTTTTCTTACCTTTTTGCCCAAACTCCCCTATGAAATGATATTGCTCAATGATTTTGAGCAAGGAGATGATGTAGTAATGTTAATTCAATTGATATTTTCCAATGACATAATGAAAATAAGAAATAATCATATAATTCATTAAAAATATTGAATTATAGGAGATTTAGGGGTCATACAGCTCATTTAACGTAACTTTTTATACAAAATAGGATAACTTTTCTCACGAGCGACTCACAGATAAGGTTATGGGCTTATTCGAAAGCGAAGTTTCCAAGAATCAGTGAGTGATGTTTTATAGACATGAGACACTTCTGTGTGTAGTTATTGAGCTGGTTTCGCCCCAATGTCCCATACATCAAAAATTTTCATATTTTGGTACTTTTATCTTTCATTACACTGAAATTCTGTTTTCCTCTTCATTGTAGATCCATACATAGCGCTAGACATGCTTTGTTGGTAAAAGTTGGAAATTTAAGGGATTTAGGGGTCATACAGCACAATAACTACATACAGAAGCGTTCCACGTCCATGAAACAGCACTCACAGCAAAATTCCCTTTCGAATAAGCTCTTGATCTCTTCTATAAGTTGTTCGTGAAGAAAGTTATCAATTTTTTCCACCTTTGAAATCGGATTTCCCCATTGTGCATTGCATGAGTGTGAAAAAATCCTAGATCACTCAGAGAATCTAACTCGCCATCTCCGGATTGGCAATCCTACGCCTTTACTCGCAAGGCTACTGGAGATTGGAGAGTTGCTTAGAATCTTACCTTTAAATGGCTTGAAAGCCGCTTCGGGGGTACCTCAATTGATACAAAAGTGCAAAGGGGTACCTCTCAAGAAAAAGGTTGAGAACCGCTGTGGTCTAACTAACAGGAAAAAGTTCTGTTGAAACCGGAAAAGATTTATCGAAATCTCAGGAAACATCAACATCCCTAAACCCGCAAAAAATCTCCTTTGCAACTCTCTAAAAAAATCTGTGACGATCACACGATTACCTATGAATAGCTACGGTCCAAAGGATTTTTTGAAAGTTTATAAAAAAAGTCCAAGATTTAGTAATAATTACTTGAAACCATTAAAGACTTGGAGAAATTTGTAAAATCCATCCCCTTTGCTGAAAGCTTGTAAAGCTTCTCGAAAATCATAAATATTCCAGGATATGCAATAGTGCGAAAAGATCAAATAGACAAAAAGTGGAAGAGACAAGAATGGCTAAGGCAGGCATTTCTCGAAACAAAAAAACGATATGTATCCTATAGAATGAGCTTTCCTCTATCAGGTAAGGGAATTAGTTTTGGAGAAAAGCACTTGCATTCTTCGCAATCTATGAAACAATGTTTGTTTACAAAATAAGTTACGCCCAAATTGCAAATCAGTCCCGATATGTGTTTTTTTTTCTAGTCGCGAGACAGTGAAGTTGAATAATTAGTGCTTGATGGATCAATAGCCTCGGGTCTCCAATAGTCTTGCGAACAAAGGCGTAGGATTGCCAATCCGGAGATGGCGAGTTTGATTCTCGGTCCGGTCTAGGATGTTTTCGGGTTGGAAACTTTCTCGACACCCTGGGCATACTCATGAAATAGCGGGCATAGAAAAGCTTTTAATTAATAACTAAGGAAATGCTACTAGAATACTAAGTTGAAAAGCAGGCCAAGTTCCAGTTGGAATGTAGAGCCATTGAAGGAGAAGAAGATATATAAAATGTACATGGATTTCTCAACACCTGAACTTTTGCTCAAATCAGCATTTCTCCTATTTGTCCTACCCACGATTTGGAACGTGGATGCGCCTCTGATCGCCGACAAAGGTCTCCGCAAACGGAAGCGGTCTGCTAAACAGAATTCAGAAGATTATCTAGTGGGCGATATTGGGTAATTAGCACAATCGAGTCTCAGCCCTTTCTTGTAGATAGGACATATGAGGCCATCAAGCCAGCTTGATGGCATTTCTTCACCATCTTAAATAATTTCAATCATTTGCGTTGTAACGGAGTATTTCGTAGATTGCATACTGATAGCTGTCATGTATGTCCTTTAACTTTCTTACTTCAACTGCTTTTGGATTACTATTTGGGAATTAATATCAACCCAATTGGAGGTCCAAAATGATAAAGCATGAAAGCAGGAAATGATGAAATGACATCTACTTAACCTTCTTAGTGCATTGGGGTCCATTTCGACAGAAGCACACCCAAAACACCGCTGTAACATTGTAACGCAAAGAGAAAAAAAAAATGCAAAACTTTTCTTTTTCAAGCTCAAGTTTTCAAGTTCTTTTTCAAGACTTTTCCTAACTTTCGGAAACTGAGATTCCCTGAGAAAATCAGCTTCCAGCGACATCTAGGAGAGGCGCCACAAAAAAAAGTGACACATTGTGCACTGGGGTCCATTTGGAACTAAGATTTCCTCACGATCACAAAAACTAAAATTTCAACCGATTTTCGATCTTAAGGAACCAAAGGAAAGCTGTAGATTCCAATAACAAGCTCATGGGGTGATTAATCCAAATTGACCACTCTAGTTCTCGGGGAACTTGTGCTAAAAAGGTACTATTTGAGCTTCTCAATTTGGCACCAAATTTTCGAGTTTCGTGTTGTGAAACTCGAACCTTTAGGGAGGGACTCGAACCTTCAACCTCCTACTCTCTAGATAGGCGTGATAACCCCTACACAACAAGACCACTTAAAGGTCATGTTTGCGGAAAAGCCATCAGAATCCGAGTACCAACCTCCACCGCGGTTAGCTCTTTTTTGCATATTGAATATCTTTCGGATGCTTGATTTGTCCAATCTTCACATGTGCTTTAATGTTGTATATCCACAGTCAAGCAAGTGCACATTGTTTATTAAACGAGAGTTTAATTCCGAAAGTTCATCCCAGAATTTCGCGATTTTTTGGTAACCATTCATTCTGGCAAATTGTGGGTGCAATCAATAGTAAATGTCTTATGTGACCCAGAAATGGTTCTTCAGAAGATCCGGAACATCCGCGAAAGTGGACAATTATAAAAGTTCACCCTAGAGCATAGCGATTCTTGCGAATTGTGAGTACAAACAATAGTGAAAGTCTTCTGTGGTCTACAAATGTCGCAAAAACAATCCTTCGGAAGATCTGGTATATCTGTAAAAGTGAACAATTCCAAAACTTCAGCACAGCGATTTTTTTATTTTCGTAACCTTTCATTATGGCAAATTTATAGGGAAAGTCTTCTTTGGCCTTCAAGTGCATAATAAACGGTCCTTCGGGAGATCCAGTTCATTCGTAAAATGGTCAATTCAAAAAGTTTATCTAGAGCATCGCGATTTTTTCGTAACCACATATCCGGGTGAGTTGTGTTTGCAATAATTCGTCTTCGGTATTGTACGGTAATGGAACTCCGGAACATCCGTGAAAGTGGCCAATTCCAAAAAGAATTCACGGAGGAACTTCCGGATTCATACTTCCTTGAGAATTTCAGGAGGAATTCCCGGAGGAACTTCCGGAAGAAGTTCGGTGGAGTTCCCGGAGCAGCTCCCCGAGGAATTACTTGATGAACTTCTCAGAATTCTCAGAGGAACTTCTAGAGGAATGCCTTTAGGAACATTCCGAGGGATTATCTGATGAACTTCCAAAAGGATTACCGGAGGAACTTGTGGACGAAGTTCCGGGGGAAGTTCTTGAAGAACTTCCAGAGGAGCTTCTGGAGAAGCTTCGGAGGAATTCAAGGAATTCTATTACGCTAACTGTTGGATTTGGCCTCTTTTACGGATGTTCCGGATTATACGAATTTTTATTATTGATAAGAAAATTATTTTGAGCTATCATTGGAATGTCTTACTTGTCATCAGACGAGTTTGTTAAATTCCATTTAATTCCACCACTTGATTGCACATTTGATAGATACGTATTTCTAACTTAACAGTAAGGCCGTCTTCAGTGTTTCGTACTTGACTTGACTTTTAGTATCGTCATAGCAGTCATAGCATATTACGGAGGATTTTTGCTAATTGGATTTTGGATGCGAGTCGTCTATCCACTCTCTGAAACCTTTTCAGTGTGATGAACTATACTGCCGCTAACCGCAAGTCAGACTTATCTGCATATGGACGCCATATCCAGATAAGTCTGACTTGCGGTTAGCGGCAGTATAACTGTTGGTAGCACCAGGGTTCTTATATTGTATTCACCTTGGGTAGCACTAAAAAAATGACGGTTGATTTTTTTACGTCTACATCACGAACTACTTCGATCTCCTCGAAAAACCGACTCCCTCTCAAATCATTTCAATGACTTGGTAGATTTTTTCGTTAGGCCAGTTTTTAGAAGCTCGGCCGAGATTCCATCATTCCTAGTGATCTTACCGTTCTTCAGATCGCGAACAGCGTTTCTCACTTAGTCTAGCGTTGTTGACTCCACTGATTGTCCATCATCCTCAATCCTAATTGCAGCTTTACTGTTTTTCAGCTCGTTTAGAGTATTCTTTACCTCGTCCAGCGTTGGTGGTTCCACAGCTTGACCGTTGCCGACTTTGTCCATCCGGCTCCTTGATACACCTTCATTTCACCGTTTAACAAATCTTCGAAGTGTTCCTTTCGCCTGGCTGCCACCATAGTCTTGTCTGTCAGCAAATTCCCCTCTCAGTCATTGCCCATGGCCTGCACTGGTTAGTTAGAGCAAAACGGGTTGAACGCAGGGAAGTGAGTGAGTGGTCTGCAGATGCTGAGGTAAGTATGAAGTAGTGGTTGGCAACCGCGTTCGTCACCTCGAATCATGGTACAAGAAGAGTGAGCGCATAGGAGTGAGTATCGTGAGGTCGTAGAACTGTTGGTACCTAACGCTATCGACACCTCGAGGCATGATTGAGGAATGCAGAGTAAGCATCCAAACAAGCCACACACGGTGTGGCAGAGGGAGCACTCAAAAAAGTCTCAATTGGTGTGTCAGAGCGTAAATCATGTGGAGAACCTGAGTGAGCTTCACATGGTGTGTCAGAGCTAGCATCCAAGTAAGCCTGGTAGACAGATCAAGCGAATGTTTCGTGATCACCAAATTAACGGGATCTTTGTGTGTAGCTGTTACGAGCCCCCAAAATGGACTCTGGAGTATCATATCCAATTGAATGCTGGACGCACTCACAGAGAAGCTGGTCCACCGAAGACCGATAATCATCATCGGAGGCGACTTTAACGCTCGAGCAATAGCAGATTGACTAATGCTAGAGGTTACAGTTTGCTGGATGCGCTGGCAAAGTTAGAAGTTAGTCCGAGCAACGAAAGCACGCATTGGTTCATTTTGCAGCAATGGCAGGGAGTCCATTATTGACGTCACGTTCTGCAGTCCATCGCTGGCTGATGAGGAACGTGAACTGCAGAGTTTGTGAGGACTATACTCATTGAAACAATAAAACACTAAGTGCGACGCCGACGAAGTTTGACTAGCATTCCTTGCATTTGACCTTATCTAAGTTAAATGCAGTAAATTTAAATCGAAGGTAAGTCTATTAGAAAATAAAAACGATATGCATATCTGATCATGAGTCGATAGATCAGATATGTATTGGTTGTTTCACGGTTTGATAGATTTAATTTTTTTTATGTATTATATATTTTTTAATTCACTGATCGAGCTATATCTTAAACTTTGGACGTGTTTGAGCTACGGACTCAGCTAACCATAATTTATCAGAGAGACAACCCAAACTAAAAAATTGAATTCTGTTCCCTTTGTGTAATTGCTGGAGGAACAAATCCTCAGATATCCATAGGAAGGAATTCTTAAGGATTCGTGGAGGAAAGAGTTCTCTGAACTTCCGGAGAAGAAATTTTTTAAAGAGTGATTCCCTAGAATTCATGTAGATGCAATTCCTAGAGATAAAGGTATTTTACTAAAGGAGAAAATACAGCTGCCGGATTTCGTGAAATTCCTAATGTTGATGATTGTCATAATGTAAAGAGAAAAATTGAATACAAAAATACTAGAGAAGGTATAAATGGTAGACGACAAAATGGCGAATGTAGAACACAATTAGTAAAATTCAAAATATAAAGTATGATACGCGTTCGACGATTTCTTATTTGTGCTACAACTTTCTTATCTGCATCGAATCCATCCTAATAAAGATGGCACTAAATCTCGAAGTTTCAAATAAAACCTTAATCCAAAGATACCTCTTGCGCCACCAACAGTACCCTTGAATCTTGCAACCCCTTCGTATGGGGGGGACTGTTTGACGACGAACTGGAAGAGCCCATGGGGTTGACCATGACGTTCGCCACCTTTCGACCGAATCAAACCTTTGAAACCCTCCTCACACTCGCAGCGAGTGGTCGTTTCGTTTTCGGTAATTGAATTCTTGATTTCGGGTTTTTTTTTGTTCCTGCGTTCTCTGGCCACCAACCAAGTAGAGCCAAATCAGCCCATAAGTCTATCACGCCATGGATCTTTACGACCAAAGCAATGCGAATTCGCAGTTCTGCGCTCGAACCAAACTGGCTGAAATCCCCCACAGACTCGGGGAATGATGAAGTTTCGGTGCGTTCCTCTTGAAATTGGTGCCGCCGAGAAGAACACTGCGCACCACCGATCTCCACTCTCCATCGGTGGCGGGTGATTTGCGTCGGGTTCCCAAAGTGGCGAGATATAGCGGAAATGATTCTTTCCATTCTCCGATCTGAGTTGTGCGGCAGCTTGGAGAAGGGGTGTTATTGCTGCTGGGGGTTGCGTCGTCGTCAGTTTTTCTACTTCTCAAGCACATAACAACAAAGAGGGAAAAAAACGGCGCAAGCTACAAGAACACGACATCAGAAGAAGGAAGTCGAGCGGCAAACTTAGTCGTAGATTGTCGATTGACGAAACTTCGAAGTGGTGAGGCGAAGAAAAAGCTTCGCCAGTTGTCGATCTTTCAGCGTCGTTCTTTCGAGCGTGTGAATGTGAAGGACAAAGTTATTAAGATGGAGATTTTAGTGGATCATCAAGACGGATAGTCCGAAGGTATTGGAAGGGTTGGTAAATGAATAATTATGTTTCCTTAAAAAATACTCAGAATAAAACGATATTTTTTGTTGATTGTTTATATCTCTAAATATTCGTGACGATATTTCAAAACAAATAGACCTAGGAAAATATATGGCAGAAGCAATCAAAGTTCAAGAACTTCTTCTTCTTTTTCAATGGCTCTACAATGGCTTGCTATTCATCTTGGCATTCTATTAGCATTTCCTCGGAATTAATTGAAAGCTTTTCTATGCCCGCCATTGCATGAGTATGTACATTGTGTGGCAAGTACAGGAAGTCGAGAATATTTCCCACCAGAAAACATCCTATACCAGACCGAAAATCGAACTCGCTATTGCCGGATTGGCAATCCTACGCAAGACTACTGGAGACTAATTTTTTAAAATTTCATTTGGTTATTCAATAACACTTTTTTTTTTTTTAATTTGAATGAATTCTTAAAAAGAAATTCAAGTGAATTTTAAAGGAAATTTCGAGTAATTCGGGTAATTCCAATAATTTCCAAGGGAATTGGAATGAATTTTTGAAAAAAATTTGAATGAATTTTCGAAGCTTCGTTAGACGATAGCATTTCAGTATTACAGTTTAAAACAAATGAACCGTTTGTTTGAGAAACTGCATATGTAACATTTTTGGCCAAAATGAGATTTTTATATATTCTAAATCCTCGTCCAAAAATACGTATTCTGGCAAAAAACACGAAAATTTTTTTTTTCGGTAGTGTGAAATTTTTGTTGTTTGTTTGAGAAACTGCATATGTACACGCACTTTGAAGAGCAATTGTGGAGTACTGCTTACATTTGTTGCACTGAAAGTGCCCCAGGGTGTTGAGTTTTGCCAAAAGCTATTGATCTGTATCGAAGAAATCGAAAGATTCGGAGCAAATTTGTTAAAAAACAGTTTTTTGTTCACTTGTCATAAGACGAGTTTGTACGATCCCATTGAATTCCACCACTTGATTGTATCTTGACAGATACGTATTTCGACCTCAACAGTAAGGCCATCTTCAGTGTCTCGTACGGCCTTACTGTTTAGGTCGAAATACGTATCTGTCAGGATACAATTAAGTGGTGCAAACTCGTCTTATGACAAGTGAAGACATTCCACTAAAAAGCTCAAAATAATTTTCTTAACAAAGTTTTTTGTTGTTTTTTTTTCGGAATAGTGTAAAATGGACTTATGCAGTTTCTCAAACAAATGATTCAAATATAAAAACGAAGTTTGTTTTCAAATCCTTATTCCTTTGAGGCCTTCGTGGTCCTAGCTCGTGTATTTAGTCGCGCGCGTGTTAGGTATAATGAGCGGACTTTTTTTCGAAGATATTGTACTTTTCACAACGGTGCGAGTCTCCGTCGGCTAAATCCATGTACATTAACCACACTTTTTGCCATTCTTTCCATTGTTCACAAACTTTTTGGCAATGACTTGGCATATTCACCAGACCATACCACACTGCTTCGCACTCGGTCGGCCATGATCGTGATCGTGAAAATGTGCTCCAACAATTGAACAGCCGTCAAAGCATTGAGGTCCGTTTGTGACCCTCACTCTCGTAGCATCATCAAGTGGGTAGAGTGGCAGGCACGCACTGCCACTACCTCCGCACCGACATCAACCGATCACTATTTAATAAGGCTAAATTTTATGTCCGCCGAAAACTCGAGCACTGGAATTTAATTTGCTCGCACGATCCTTACCCGTGGATTGCTGCTGCTGCAGCTTTTGTACATTTGGCCATTGTACTATGGGTCAGAGATGTAAATTTGGAAACTAATCTTGAAAAGGCTAGTAATGACTGTTCACACCTCAAGCCAGCTGGCTAATAGCTAAGAAAGCAAGATATAAACTTTGATTGAAAAAACCTTTTTCACAGATTTAGAAGTCACGAACCTAATAAGATAATCCAACGAAAAACAAAAACTCAGATACTTTTGAAAAGCTTTTATCAAGAAGTTTATAGAATTTTAACTCGTAAAAATGCTAAATGAAAAAAAAACAACTGAATTTACTTTTTATTCTTTTATTCGTTGCTGTAGGATATTAAAATTTATTAATAATTATTATTATTTATTTTATAACAACTTAGTTGGTATTTATGCATTTGTGGGTTGATTTTCTTCTTATTTGCGGCCCACTGTAGCTTTGGCTATACGACTCTGTGCATAATCCTCGTCAACAGCGCAAATGAACAACTGCATGGCAAAGCGGTGTGACTGAGTGCCCCAGGGGAGATAGCGACGCGACGCAAGAAGCGGTGGTGTACACAAAATTGCTTCAACCCCCAAAAAAGCAGTGCGACTTCGAACTGAAACCACCGCCATCGCATCGCCGTCGTCGCGTCGTGCCGCGACCGATGGCCGTGTGCGCGGTCGGCGTCGTAATTTTTGTGATTTCTGCTTAACAGAATTTTAAGAAGTGGGTCCAGGGGGTGGGTTTCGCTAATGGAGGTTGCGTCGCGAGGGAAGGAAACTTGCAATTTGACTGAAGGATAGTGACGACGCCGGCTGCCATAAGTCGGTGAAGATCATGGCAACGACGATGTCAAGTCGCGCTGGCTGGCTGCTGGATAGAAGACACAAGTGAGAGATCCACGGCCATAATTACTTCCTAGTTTTTTTTGTGTGGTTGGTAAAGTGCTGCATATAATGCAGTGTTCGTTAGGAACCATGACATAAAGGGTCTCAAAAGATCAGCCTCAATGCCACAAAAAATGTATTGCATCATCGATTCCTTTATAAGAACTAGCTTGTTTTTCGCCATTGAATAAAACTGTATTATGTATGTATTCATGTTGAATTGGAAACCATTCTCATGTACCATTTTTAGACCATAATATTGATTCATTTGCTACAATCGATAAGAACAGATTCATCGTGGTGATCGTGTTCGTGGTAACGGTGCTAGATGGCTCAAGGGAAAATGTATGCCGATCACCGACGGCAAGCTAAAGTGTCCGATATTGTGGTAGATCCAATACGGTGTTGCCGAAAATGTTCAACAATGGAAAGCACGAGAAAATATAAAGTTATGGATCGATTAGGAAATGACACTGTGATGAAAAATAAAGAGAGCTTATCTCTTGGCCAATGTGTATAACACTCAAAAGGTTGACTCCATCTTCATGTGGACCTTCTTTTACACAGCTAAAACCATCGGAGCTAGACTCAATTTCAAATGAACCATCAACTTCTATCAACCCGTATCTGAATCTTCGGAGGCGACTAAGGGAAATTCGCCTTTTCGTATTCTAATCATGCGTAACTTTTTATAGAAAATCCATAGACCCATACACGGAGAAATTGAACACCCAGAAGTGGGTGTTTTTTCACCCATCTTAGAGATAAGTGGACTAACCCATAAGGTGGGTAAAGTGGCTTTACCCATAAATGGGAAGAAGGCTTGTACGTCAAAATACTCAACTTCTCCAATCAAAAAAATCTTTTAGATGGGTGAAAAACACCATCTCCATTCAAATAACTTCAGCGCTGATAATTCTATCGAATTGATGAATTAAAAAAAACATTGGACGTACAACATAATATTCATTCATTACTCTTCTTAATTCACATGCCACAATTTTAAGATACTGAACCTACAAGTATCGCGCCAAGATTTGTAACGTAAAGTAACGAGGTTGCAAAAAACGTGGAACGGCAACTTTGAGCATCCAGACCTCAGCCGCAATCAAATCTCTTGATTTTTTCACAGAAAAATCTGTGGGATGTCGAAAATCGGCTACTGGAGACAGATTGCATTTTCATGTAACGGCCACTGAGAATCAGCCGGATAGTTCCGTTCCACGGTTTTTGCAGTCTGTTTTTGGCTTTCCAGCATGTTGCATGCAAGTTGTACCACAAGGCTTGCATGCAAAATCATATGGAGCAGCCCCAGGAGAAACGTTTGGATGAATAGTTCAGCCATGAAAATCTTAGTATTATTTTGTGATTTCAAAGAATATGCGGAAACTAAAATTCCGGATAATTTACTCCAGGATCCACCCAAAACAAAACCTAGCGGGTTTTCAGAAGAATGACGATTTAGATGTTCAATGCAAAGATCGTGACGAAGGGAGACGGCGTTCCCTTTTTGGCATTTCTTCTCATAGCTCCCAAGTCCATCCTATCAAAAACAAAGCAATGAAACGGAAAATGGTTGGCTTCTTATTTTTGGGATTTTTTATCAGTGAGCAGAGAGCGGAACGGAACAGTTCTCCTACGTTATGGATAATTCTTTTGCAGAACAGAATAATTTTGAATGAGTACAATATGATAGCAAACAACCGTCAAAAAAAGAATTTAAAATCATTTATTATGATTGAAATTGTGTAAAATGATACAAAATTTATATTAAGTAGTGGTACAGTGAGGGATGTAATGCCAATAAGAGGAGGACATGTTGCAAATAGGAAAGCAATTTAAAAAAATACTTTTAATAATATTTGTAAACTAACATAGTCTGTTTTTTTTTCATAATCTTCATTGACGGGACCCATGGCTGGCTCATCTCGGGTGGTCTATAATCAAAACCCATAAATATTGAATCGAATTTGGATCAAGTTTCAAGAGCCAGGATCAGGATAATCCATCCAAACAAACAAGACGGTAATGGTAGGATGGTAATGAGATAGGTAGGATGATGAAATAAAACCGAATATCTACTAGAACTTCCTAGATTTTATTTTTTTTAATAGAATTTACATATATGTACTTTGTACACCACAACTAAAATGGTCAATGCCAATAACAATCCAACATATTCAAACACGTTTTTAGAGCCAATGAAGAAAATTATAGTAAAGTAGTATTTAAAAAAATATAAACTATATAAATGAAAAGTATAAATAGCTTACGTATAGCCCACATCACCACAATCGGGCCACAATTGTATATTATAATTTGCTCTCTGGAGGCATCATTTCATGAGCAGAACCAAAATTTGTAATCGATGGCATCGTAACCGTGCGTTTAGTAACATAACGAAAAAAGACAAGTGTAATATGTCATGTCTTTGCAAGCACTACAGCTCTCGATTTCAAACAAAAAAACTGCTGCTAAGCACACAACTTGTTGAAAGCCACCAAGATACTAAAATTTGCACATAAATTATCAGTCTGGAATAAATGTGTAGGGTTCTTAATGTTATTCCACCACTCGGCTTTATTAAATTCACTTAAACTCACTCCATTTTATAAAATTTTTCATCGATAGTATATCAAAAACACTCCAAAAAAAAAAAACTGAAAATGATGAAAATTTTGGACAAATTTAAAAAAGGTTCTACAAGAATTCTTGGAAATCCTGAAGTATTTTTTATATCTTTATTAGGGAGACTCTCAGCCCAAGACTGGCTCGTATCGTCTCCTGAAGTCGTTTTAGGAAATCCGGGATGTCAACACCCAAGTAACATTTTTGGTTTTATAACGGCCTTGAAAACCATTACTAAACTAAAATGTTACCAAAGCATTAAACTCTGAGTAAGTTGTGAGCAGTACTGGAAAAGGTCGTGATCGTCATACGACAGAGAGCAAAACGCCTTTTTCTATTTCAGGCGACCAAATGAAAGAATCGTGGGTTCTTTGATCAATTTCGCATGAAAAGCAGTCATGAAGGGTTGTGGCGCTTAATTTTATAATTAAAATTTCTAAGTTATTTTAATAGATATATGCGAATAATAGTAGCTAGTCGATAAATTAATCATACTTCTCTGATTCACCGAGTTGAAAGTGACAATAAACACAAAAATAAAGCAAATATTGCATACTTTCGTGCTCTGTCACGGAACAAATATTTTTTGAGATTTTTCGTAGCATGCCATTCATCCTTCGCGTTTCTATAGATATTGAAAGGGGCAGATATGTAAACATCGCGTGACATCTCACATTGAAAATGAGAAATTACAGTACCTGGTTGTGAGGAAATCTTTTGGGAATTCTAGGAAACTTATTCTTAATTCGGATATTCTGGGGGTGTTCCCCCAAAAAGGGGAATTTCTTCTATTGAGACAGGAAGGACTTTTAGTGAAGATCTCAATGAATTTCTGTTAAATCTTCGGAAGGTTTCCCTTTGAAGTTACTGGAGGAATTTTCAGTGATGTTCATGAAACGTGGGCTGCGAAATGGTGAGTTGACATCCGGGAAGGGGCGCCTAACACAGCTCTGGTCCTCACAAGTTCCAATACTCACGCTTCCACGGGTCTTACGATGCCAATTGACCGCCAGCTAAGGGTTGCGTACTTAGCTGGTAGTGCAGCCTGGGCACTGTTGTCCTTCTGACATCAGCTAGAGTGAGAGGGTGCGTACTGTGGGGTCTGTTGTTGAACTTCTATAAAAAGCTGCATGTGCTGCAAGCAGGCCCTATCAAAGCGACCGTGTGCCGCTCAAAGCGCACTAGCCTTGTCCTGGTGTTGGGTGGGACTTTAAACAAATTTGACCCGACTGATCGAGCGTCTGTCCACCAAGGAGGTGCGGCTCCAACAGCGTCTGTTCTGGCATCCAGCGGCTGAGTATGAAATGCTATTCCTCGGAAGCTATACCTAAGATGGCAGCCCCATCCCGGTGGATAGGGAACCTTGGGCCAACAACCTACTGTTCCCGAAACATCAATTTGTTCGAGAATCCGATAATGAAAGAATACGGACTGATTTTACGGCGACGACTCTTAGCGCGAAACAACGGACACGAATAGGAACATGGAACGTTTTAACCCTAGCCCAGCAGGGTAAATTGGCACAACTTGCCAATGAGGCACGCCGCATGAAGCTTGAGATCCTGGGACTGAGTGAAGTCCCTTGGCCAAACTTTGGAGAACACAGAACGCCGTCGGGACAAGTTCTGCTATACTCTGGTTTACGAGGTGAACACGCTCCCCGGCATCGCGGAGTTGGCTTCCTACTAAGCGCTCAGGCACACTCTGCGCTTATGAAGTGGGAACCTATAAGTGAAAGGATAATCGTTGCCAGATTTAGAACACGGTCCGAAACCTTACTATAATCCAATGTTATGCGCCAACCGATGCTGCCGATCTGCAAGACAAAGAGAACTTCTACAGTCAACTCAATGCCGTCGTAGATAGAATTCCGAAGGGTGATATCAAGATCTGTTTGGGCGACTTCAATGCGAAGATCGGATCCGACAACTCGAACCATGAGCGCATTATGGGACGCCATGGTCTCGGAGAAATGAGCGAAAACGGAGAGCTGTTCGCAGAATTTTGTGGTAATAACGACATGGTGATCGGGGGATCGCTCTTCCCTCATCGACCGGTTCACAAGGTCACGTGGGTCTCCCGTGACGGCTTTACGGAAAATCAAATCGACCACATCTGCATCAGCCGAAAATGGAAACGGAGCCTTCTTGATGTACGGAATAAACGTAGTGCCGATATCGCGTCTGATCATCACCTCCTCATCGGCGAAATACGCCTGCGCATTGCGCGGATTCGTCGGCAGGAGGAAAGAGTTGGACGACGATTCAACACACGCCGACTGGAAGATGCCACGGTGAAACGGTCCTTCGTTGAAGAACTGGAGACGCGTGCTGCAGATATTCCGGAAGGTGGCAGCGTGGAAGACCAATGGACCGCCATCAAGAATGCCTTCATCGCCACCAGCGAGAACAATCTGGGCGAACTACGCACCCAGAGAAAACAATGGATCACCGATGACACCTGGAGAAAGATAGAGGAGCGAAGAGAAGCCAAAGCCGCGATAGAGCGATCGAAAACCAGAGGAGCCAAAGTCTTAGCCCGTCAACGATACGCGGCTCTTGAGAAGGAAGTAAAACGCTCATGTCGACGGGACAAGCGAGCGTGGGCAGACTCTCTGGCCGACGAAGGAGAGAGAGCCGCCGCAACCGGGGACATTCGCCTCCTCTACGATATCTCACGACGCTTAAGCGGGGCGAAGATGAATGCAACGATGCCTGTGAAAGACGCGAATGATCAGTTATTGACCGACCCAACTGACCAGCTGAAACGCTGGTTCGAGCACTTCGAACAACTTTTTCAAGTGCCAACCAGGCCATCACCACCTCGGCATGATCTGCCTAGGATCCGACGTATAACACGTGTCAATACCGAAGCTCCATCACTGCTAGAGATTCAAACAGCCATCCAAAGCATGAAATCGAATAAAGCCCCAGGGGTCGACCGCATATCAGCCGAGATGCTCAAAGCTGACCCCATGACATCCGCTCAACTACTGCATCGTTTATTTCGTAATATCTGGGACACCGCAACTTTCCCGGTCGACTGGATGCAAGGTATCTTAGTGAAGGTGCCCAAAAGGGTGACCTGACTGTATGCGATAACTGGCGAGGCATTATGTTGCTGTGTACCGTTCTCAAAGTTCTGTGCAAAATTATACTAGCCCGGATTCAGGAGAAGATCGATGCGACTCTCCGGCGGCAGCAAGCCGGATTCCGTGCCGGAAGATCCTGTGTAGACCATATTGTCACGCTCCGCATCATTTTGGAGCAGGTCAACGAATTCCAAGAGTCCCTTTACTTGGTATTCATTGACTACGAAAAAGCTTTCGACCGTCTCAATCACGAGAATATGTGGGGCGCCCTGAGACGCAATGGGGTTCCTGAGAAAATCATCGGCCTCATCGAAGCACAGTACGAGGCCTTTTCGTGTAGAGTGCTGCACAATGGGGTCCTGTCCGACCCTATCCGGGTCGTAGCTGGTGTGAGGCAAGGATGTATTCTATCACCGTTACTGTTCCTCATCGTAATCGATGAGATTCTGGTAGATGCGATTGACCGTGAACCAAACCGCGGGCTGTTATGGCAGCCTATAACCATGGAGCACCTAAACGACTTCGAATTGGCGGATGACGTTGCACTACTCGCGCAACGGCGCTCTGATATGCAGAGTAAGCTCAACGACCTTGCCGATCGCTCCTCCTCGGCAGGTTTAGTCATCAACGTCAACAAAACCAAATCGTTGGATGTAAACACGGTGACTCCTTCCAGTTTCACAGTAGCCGGGCAACCAGTGGAGAATGTTGAAAGCTTCCAATATCTTGGTAGCCAAATGGCGTCAGACGGCGGTACCAAGATCGACATAGGCGCACGGATCAAGAAAGCAAGGGCTGCCTTTGCGAGTTTAAGAAATATCTGGAAAAACAGGCAGATAAGTGAACGCACCAAAATACGAATTTTCAACTCTAACGTGAAATCTGTGCTGTTATACGCTATCGAAACATGGTGTGTATCAGTGGAGAACACTCAACGGCTGCAGGTGTTCATTAACAGATGCCTGCGGTATATAATTCGGGCCTGGTGGCCTCACAACTGGATCTCAAACAACGAGCTCCATCGTCGTTGTCACCAGAGGCCGATAACAACAGAAATTCGGGATCGGAAGTGGGGCTGGGTCGGCCACACTTTACGTATGGGCAGAAACGAAATCTTTAAGCATACATTACAAGAAACCAGCGGGACATCGCAGCAGAGGCAGACCCAGAGGCTCATGGCGGAGAAGCCTCAATAAAGAAATAAAAGAAGTCGACCGAAATCTAACCTGGCAACAGGTTAAAGCGATAGCCGGGCATCGCTCAGGATGGAGATCTTTCAAGTCGGCCCTTTGCACCACCGGAGGTGTACAGGATCCATAAGTAAGTAAGTAAGTCATGAAACCTAGTAGAATTCTGTAAGGAATTTCGGGAAGATATTGCTGAAGTAACTTCAACAGGAGCTTATTGATGAGTACATGAAGGAATTCCAGGTAAAAGATAGGATTTCCAACAGATATTCCAAAATTAGTTCCAGGAGGATTTTCATGAGAAGTTTCTTCAGGAATTCCAGTAAGAGCATTTGGAGAAAGTCCAAGGTTTTCTAGGAAGAAGTTCAGCATGAATTTCAGGAGGAATGTTTGGAGGAATTTCAGAAGAATCAATGTGTTAGTTCGCGAAGCATCTTTTGATTTTAATTCATCCTGTATTCCTCCTGGAAATAATACATAATTCATTCTGAAGTCTCCCAAGAATTTATTCCAAATTCCCCAAGGAATTCATTCTAAATTCCTGAAGGTATTCATTTCGAATTGACCTAGGGATTCATGCTGAATTCCACTAGGAATTTGTTCTGAATTCCCTCAGCAATTCATTCTGAATTACTCCTGGAATCCACTTTGAACTACCCTGGGAATTTATTCTGTATTCTCCCAGGCGTGTGTTATTCAAAAAATTCCTGGATGAGCACTTGGTTTAACTCCAAGATAAATTTCTGGAGAGACACAAAGATGAATTATAGAATAAACTCCTGGAGGAGGTCTAGAAGGAATAACTGGATAAACTCCAGGATGAATTACTTCTAGAACGCCAGGAGTAATTCCTGAATGAACTCCAGAAGGAACTCCTGGAAAAGCTGCTGAAAAAAAACTCCGAGAGAAATTCCTGGAAAACTCCAGGAGTAATTTCTTGAGGAACCTCAGGAATTATTTCTCAAGGAGCTTCAAGAAGAACTTTTGTAGAAACTCCAGATCTAAGAAGAATTTCCGAAGAGACGCTTGGAGAAATCCCTGAACAAATTCCTGAAGGAACTCCAGGAGGAATTCCTGAAGCAACTCCAGGAGGAATCCCTGCAGGAACTCCAGCAGGAATAGCTGGAGGACCTAAGGATTAATTTTTGGAGGAGCTCCAGGAGGAAATCCTGGAAAACTCCAGAAGTATTTTTTTTTAAAAACTCTAGAAAGGAGAAACTCCAGAGATTTCCTGGATGAATCACAGGCAAATTTACTGAAGAAACCCCAGGAGGAATGTATTGATGAGCTGCAGGATGAAGTCCCGAAGAAACTCTAAGAAGAATTGCCGAAGAGACGCCGAGAGGAATCTCTGGAGAAATTCTCGAAGGAACTCCAGGAGGAATTTCTGAAGAAATTTCTGGAAGAATTCTTACTGGAACTTTAAGAGGAATTCCTTAAAGAACTGCAGGAAAAATTTCTGGTGGAGCTTCAAGAAGAAGTTTCGAGTACATATTTTATCAAACAGAAACAGCGTGGAGAAACTACAGAAAAAAACTCCTGGATCAACTTCAGGAGGAAATCAAAAAATGTTTGCTTGTGGAACTTCAGGATGGATTCCTAGGAGAGCTTCAGGAAAAAATCCTAAAGAATTTTGAGGAGAAATATGTGATGAACCAAAGAAGGAATATCTGGAGAAGTTCCAGGGATATTTTTTGAAAGAGCTCATTCCCGGAAAAATCCTGTAGGATTTTATAGAAAATAATTATAAGAAGAATTCCAGAAGAAGTTTCTATTCTATGTTCCTATGTTTCTATATTCCCGAATTCCTAAATTCATAGATTCCTAAATTCATTGATTTCTAAATAAATTCCCATATTCCGAAATTCCTGAATTTTTGAATTCCTAGATTACTAAATTCCTATCTTGAAACAGATTTTGCGATCGTGATGATGATTGATTTGTTTATCGGCTATTGCAGGCCTGTCTTGGCATGGTGGTTTGCATACCACTAATCAAGCTGCCACAACCATGATGTTAGGCAAGAAGAGTCACGATTTGATTCACTAGATGGTCTCTATGCCTCCCTTTTACATTCTGTCACTTCATACTTGTGCACACCCTAGCGAACGGCTTTCAATCTGTTGATTTTTGAAAAATGTTGCCCAACGGTGTCTGTGACTCAAATGCAAACAAATCTAGTCACATTTGAGCTGCTGATCAGATTTTCCTGGACTGTGGTGCTAGAGTTGAGTAGGACTGACCGATAAAGCCGATAAATCAATCAATCTAAATCGCTAAATAAATTCCTGAATCTTAAATTCCTAAATTCTTAAATTTGATATATCGTCATTACTTGTCATTATTTATTAGTTCAGATTGTGGTTTAGAGCCTGACCATCGCACTTGCCCCGCGATACAACTTCGTTTCCCCCAGGGACCATAATCTCATCAGCTACACAAATCATCCAATTCCCAATACTGCGACTTGTAAGTGTTGCAAAAAGCGTGGAACGGGACATTTCGGCTGGTTACAATCTGTTGTCACTAACGAAGTCCTGATATCCTACAGATTGTAACCTGAAAAAATCATGACAATTGGACTAAAAACATCAAAGATATACCCAGGCAAGTTGCCGTTCCACGCTTTCTGCAGGGGTTGGTATTTGCAGTGTAAAAAATAACATCAAATTCTCAGCCATTTATTTTTAAAAGTTCAAAGATGTTCCAGTAGTATGCAGTTTGCTAGACTTCTGAGACGATTAGGTCCTAATCTAGGTATCAAAGTTCCATTATATTGTCCTTTGCTGAACTGTTTTTTTTTGCACGAGCCTCGTTACGAGCAATCCATCACGAAGTGAGCTAGAAAAAGCGAAAGAATATAAGAGGCCGGGACAGTTTTGAAACGGATTCTGTATACTATTTTTTGTATTCTATTCTTCTGTACTTTTAAATACTCAAATTTTACTTACCTCATTGTTTCCTGTTGAAAATTGGCCAGATCTGACTATGGGATTAGAAGTTATGGCCCAAACACATTTTTTTTAAAATAAAAAATCGTGCAAAACAATTATTGTTTTATGTGTAAAATGATAGCTTAAATATTATTTTTCAAATCTCAAACTGCGTTTTAAAAATCAAGGTTGACGTTGGACAACGTAATAGCATCGTTGCGATGTTTCTGCCGTAACTAAGCCACTGTGTTTTGAGCATTGAAGAAATTTCTTCTCAGATTAGCTATCGTTTGTATAGAAAGTATGTCTGAAATTTGAAAATCTCTTTAATAAAGATAAAAAAAAATGTCTTGAAAAGAACCGATTTATTTTCAATAATGCGTCTTCCTAATCACAATTAGCAGCAAAACCCAATTAGAACATTGAGAGCAGGTTTCGCTTCACTGCTACTGATGCCATCCATTTGAATTAATTTAAGCAGCGTTTCCCTCCGATCCGCGCTCGTGATTCTGCTATTGACGGAAGCTTTCTTTGAACAAAACTCGTCTTGACTCAATCTTCCTTTGTATAGAATGGTGATCCTGAGAGGAACCGATCAATTTCCGATAATGCGTCTTTCGAGTCTAACAGCAATTACTCAATAGTTTGGATTTGCAAAAAAATTGTGACTTGAGAGCGGCTTCCACCCATTGCCAGTCGAGGGAACTTCAGATGCCACCGTTGCAGAAATGTACTTCAGCGCGCTGCTGCCATGACCGTAACAGACGCCATAGAATCGAAACAGGCAACCGATTGTCAGTATACTGCCAGAGAATTTCACTTGAATGCTGCTGATGCTGACGACGAAGGCTATATGATCCGCACGCAGTCGATTGTAATAAAATTTTCTTCAGCAGAGGCAGGCGCTGCAAAAATTTATTCTCATGGCTGACATCAGTATCAGTAATAAAAAATTTTAACTCAAGATTCTGATTTGGTGTTTTTGCTGTTAGTGACTGGTAAGGCGCATTGCGGAAAAAAAAATCGGTTCTTTCCAGAACCACAATTTTACAGAAGTTTTCTGCAAAGTGCAAATCATAATCGATTGGCGACGGCAGAAAGTTTCCATCGGTAACAGAATCACGAACGCGCTTCAGAGCGAGAGGCTGTAAAAAAATATTCGCATGCAGAAATGTATTCCACTACAAAAAAAAATGCTGATCGTAATCAATCATGCGGAAAAACTCCCAGACGACAAAGCAACTTTTCTGAAGTCAATAGCGTAAACCCTCTAGTCCCGCCCTTTGGGGGGCCCCATACACGCTCCAAAATGTTCTACAACCCAGGAAATTTGGTTCGGTCGGAGAAAAGTCGGATCGTCTGTGGGCAAGTTGTGCAACTGTTTTTTCAGTACAACTTGCCCATAGACGATCCGACTTTACTCCGACCGAACCAAATTTCTTGTGGGAGGAGACAAAGTTGTACAACATGTCGGAGCGTTGCACCCGTTTCTATTAACCGCCTTAGATGCTGGGACCGCTATCGATGCCATCGTTCTGTCCACTCTCCATGACCATTCACCGTTGATCCTCAAACAGGAATGACGCGCGAGAGCGCAAAACATGGGGATTTTTATACTCACAGAAAATAAAAAGGTGGGTCAAATGGCTCGTAATTTACATCATTCTGATGTCCGTGTTAGGAATGCAAGAACGTGATTGATTGGTTATGAAATTTTTACTAAGTTGGACAAGAATTGAAATTTTCAATAGTTTATCGCGAATAATCAAAAGTTTCAATGAAATTGACAAATTGCTGGAAAGTTTCTGAGTTGATTGATATATAAATCTCCAAAATATATAGAAAGATAAATACTCTATTAACGTTCAAAATCTTACATGATTTCGAGACTATCCCTAATTTTGGAGTCTGATTTGACACCCAGTACCTTCGGGTAAAACGTTGTTCAACGTCAAAACTCACTCATTTTTCAAGCACGACCAAATAGAAATTTATGTGTCTCCGGTGGCACGGCAAATGCTGGGTAAAGCGTACCATTGGTACTTCAGATACCTGAAGGAATAAAATTGAACCCATCTCACGGTCCTTAGCCTCTTACCCAGCAACTCCTATTCCTACCCCCTCGTGGCGCTGGCCGGGATACGAGCAACCTTAGGGAAGATCGGCTAACCAACCCCGATGGGAGCTATGGTCGTATGCTGACAGGGAAGGGGGGATTTGCTCATCTCCGGAGGGGCAAATCTGATCGAGCGTCTGTTCTCCATGTTGGGAGCGGCTCACAACAGCATCTGTTCCCCATGTTAGGGGCGCCTGATCATCGTCTGAGTGCCAGCGAGGGACTCTAAACTAAACTGTGCACATCTAGAGATGTCGTGAAATCCCGATTAATCGATTATTAACTAATCGATTATTCTCGATTCTTGTCGATTGTTGAATCGATTAATCGTTGGATAGTAATCGATTCAAAATCAATCGATTATCATAACGATGAATCGATTAATCGAAGTAATCAATTAATTAGTGACATTCTTATGATTTCGTAAAATCCTGATTAATCGATTAGTAACTAATCAATTACCCTCAATTCCTCTCGATTTTTATATCGATTAATCGTTGGGTAATAATCGATTCAAAATTAATCGATTATCACAACGATGAATCGATTAATCGAAGTAATCGATTAATGTGCGACATCTCTATGCACATCATGCCGCATCATCGCATCATCATCGAGAAGGCAGCCCCTTCAACGCGATGTCGGTAGCGCAACTCTGGTATGGTAGCCTACCGAAGATTCTACAGTTACCAAGAAAGGCAAAAGTAGAGCAAACGGATTGATTCAACGGCAACAGACCCGGCAACAAATAAAGGACAACGATTGGAAAGTCGGATCTTAAAACATGAGAACTTCGAATGAATCCGTACGTGTTGGGCTCCTGGCTCGTGAGCTGCAGAAGGTCGGCGTGGGTGTGGCAGCAAACCAGGAAATACGGTGGCCCAGAACTGGAGAACGTGAATTCCGGGCGGTGGATCCTATAGCGAACACTTCATTCAAGTACGGCATCTACTATAGCGGCGGTAACAGAGCAGAACGAGGAGTTGGCTTCATGGTGATCATAAGGCAGATAAAGCGTGTTATCCGGTGTAAGACGATAAGCGACCGCATTTGCGTGTTGAGAATGAAGGGCAAATTCTTCAACTATAGCCTGATCAGCATCTATGCCCCAACGAACGATAAGCCTGATGACGTTAAGGATGAGTTCTATGAGAGCCTTGATAAGGCCTACGGAGAGTGCCATCGGGGACGCAAATGCGCAGATCGGAAGAGAAAGTTTCTTTCGCCCTGTCATTGGAAGCCTTAATTACGCTACCAACGACAATGGTCTGCGACTTGTATCCTTTTCTGCTGCTAGAGGGATGGCAATAAGCAGTACCTACTTCGCACGTAAGAATATCCGCAAACACACCTGGTAACATCCGAGTGGAGACACTTGCTCACAGATAGACCACGTGCTGATCGACGGACGACATTGCTCGGATGTTATACATGTAAGGTCCTTCAGAGGTCCGAATATTGACTCGGATCACTACCTTGTAGTTGCTTTCCAGCGTCACGAATTCACGAAATAACAGAACGATACATTTCAATATCTGACGCTTGTCAGTTGAAGGAGTTGCTGAACAGTACCATCGGAAGCCACCGTTTACCTTGTAACGCTTGTGAAATGTGACAATGAAAAGACATATTGCTGCTGCGAATAGGGCCTTTTACGGATTACGTAACCAGATTAGGTCCCGCAAAATGCAGACGGAATCACATTTGATCTATACAAAACTCTGATTCTACCAGTGGCAATTTATGGACATGAAGCATGGACGTTAAAAGAGGCGGACCGGAGAGCTTTCGGGGTTTCTGAGCAAAAAGGGCTGTGTACAATACTCGGAGGGAAACTAGAAAATGTTGTGTGGCGCAGACACATGAACCATGAGAAGAAAATATTGTGAATCGTATAAAATACTGCAGACTTCAGTGGGCTGGTCACTTAAGCGTGAATGTCGGAATAAAGAATAGCAAAAAAACAATATTCAACAGAGAACCAGATAGAGGCCGGTGACTTCGTGGAAGGCCACGTACGAACATCGCCCAAGACGGACGATTTATGGAGCTCTACAATACGCCAGGTATAAGTGTATCGACGCTGTAGCGAACCAGGTATCCCCCACCCCTACAAGAGTCTACGTGGTTTATGGACAGCCCCGTCGGATTCAATACCAGATTTCTTTAGTATGAAGAATATGTGTTTCGAATTTGACTAAAATCGCTTAAGGAGTTCAAAGGTTACAGTAAAAATTCCGATTTAAAAAAAAAACAACCTATTCAAACATTGAGTTTGTTATATTAGATAGTGAGTAACATTCGGTGGATCACGAATTCAAATTGCAATCCTAGGAGGTGCTCACTAATCCTGTACCAGAGTGGTTAAAATTCTATTCATGTTATTCTTGCGCATTGCATATCCCAGGCAGCATTTATCTCAGCAGATCAAATAAAAATGCACCTCAAACTTCCAAGGCCACTCAACACTTGACTTCTTCTCCCGTCATCTCACACATTCCGTTTCCCTCCGACATCTATCCCCTAAGCACGGTGCGCTAAGCCTTGCTGAACTCCTAAATCCTCTTTCTACTTCTCAATATGCACAAGCACAATCCTCGCACTGGCTGTCAGCCGGCCGCGGTACCGGATCGAATCTCGATTCATCAACATTCGCTCGCAGATCTCTTTTTTTTGGCCATCGTAGACACCCAAGCTGAGGGATCACCGAAGAGGAATGAAGCGATTTTTTATTCCCGTCCCCGACGACGAGTGGTTCGTCAAAATCCAAAAGTGCGGAGGAGAAAAGATTCCCAGAATATCAGAAACGGGGGAGAGAGACTGAGAAAAAAAAGACTTGTCCATAGCTAACAAACGGCTCGAAATAAATCAAAATCAAATCAAAGAGTGCATGTCTTGCAGTTTTGGCACTGTCTGTGTCCGTTTGTCTGGCTTCGAGGGTGCAGTATGATGATGACGATGATGAACGAAAATGTGATCGCCTTCGCCGCCACCGCCCGGGAGAGGGACTGGGTGGAAGATCGGTCGGCAGTAGTGTATAGGCGATCGCCGGTGGGAAACAAGTGGCCAAAAAAGTAACACAAAAAAAGCATTCTCGGGACAGGCGACGGATGGCGATCAATCGCGTCATCGTTGACTGACGAGACGAGTGGCTGAGATCGAAATGCGAGTGAAGATTGAATAAGAGATTTCTGTTTTGTTCGTTTATGCGGATTTGAAAGGGAAGGATGCTGAAGAGCAGATTGAACAACAATATTGTGGGGGATTATGACAAACTTTTTTTTTTTTTATGAAAGGGTGGTGAAAGATTTAGAGGTTTTGGATGGTGGGATTAATTGCTAAATCGTGTTCTGATTCAGGGAGTGTTTAGGGTTTCAATTCATTGATGGTATTCATCCAAAACAATTTTTGAATTAGAACTCGCTCAAGTGATAACAATGAACATAGTAGCAGAATGGAGATTGCTGGTTGATGGAAAGAAGTTTGATAGAACATTGATTAAGCAAAGTTAAAAACGAGCGATGGGAAATGTTTTTAAAATAACCGCGAGTATACATAGGACTTGTATAAACGTAACGTATTTACATTTAACTTCTAACTTTTGGATCTATGGAGTTTGATTATAGGTATTGATATTGGAAACGACAACTCCCATGCTGTGTAGAATTATCAGCAATTTGTTTATTCAAAACTTCTGGAAATAAAACTAATAAAAAAGTACATCATTAGAATTTCTTTGTTTCTAACCATTAAGCCCTTATTTACTCAAGCAAACGTAGGGCATTTATAGAGTTCTTATTAATGATAGTATTTGAAGTTTAAAAATTCTATTAATACAAATTTCAGACTTGGGCAAAATGTACCATTTTAGGGGAACTGTCCCGTTTTCCAAACAAAGAAGTACAGCACCGATTTCGTTGCTTCTTTTTGCTAACATGCGTGGTTATTGATGCAAAAAAATCATAACAATAAGAAACAAGTCAAGGATCAGTAACCCTACTAAAATAGAGGAGGTACTGCTAATACGTCAACGAAAAATTATTTAATGTTTTGATTCCAAACTCTGAGTCTACGTTAAGCTTAATAATATAATTTCTCAGAAAATGAAAAAATAAATAAAAGATAAAAATAAACAAAGAATAAGATATTGTTTGGGCTGCAAAATGGTGGGTTGACATCAAGGAAGGAGCGCCCAACAGAGCTCTGGTCCCCACAAGTCCCTATCTCATGCTTCCACGGGTCGTCCGATGACAAAAGACCGCCAGCTAAGGGTTGTGTACTTAGCTGGTAGTGCAGCCTGGGCACTGTTGTCCTTCTGACATCAGCTAGAGTGAGAAGGTACGCCTCGAGCGTCTGTTCACCAGGAGGTGCGGCTCAAACAGCGTCTGCCTGGTACCCAGCGGCTGATTAACGAAATGCTGTATCGCGTCAGCTATACCTAAGGTGGCAGCCCCATCATCGCGATGTAGGTAACGCGACCCCGGTAAGGTAGCTTACTGAAGCCTCTCAAATACTACGAAAATGGAGATAGAAGAAAAAGAGAACGTTATTTTTGACAACCGACCCGGCAACGAAATAAGGACTATGATTGGAAACTCGATACCTGGAATGTCAGGACCCTAAATGAACCTGGACGAGTGAACCTGAACCTCACGAACTGCAGAAGGTTGGAGTGAACGTGGCTGCTATTCAAGAAGTCCGATGGCCCAGATCCGGAGAACGTGAATTCCGAGCCGTGGACCCCACGACCAATACTGCATTCAAGTATAACATCTATCACAGCGGCGGTGAAAAAGCAGAGCATGGAGTTGGTTTCGTAGTGATGGGCAAGCAGATGAAGCGAGTGATGCGGTGGAAACCCATTAGCGAACGAATCTGTGTGTTGAGGATATGGGGCAAATTCTTCAATTACAGCCTAATCAACGTTTACGCACCGACAAACGATAAATCCGACGACGTGAAGGACACGTTTTATGAATGTCTTGGAGACTGCCCAAAGCATAACGTGAAAATTGTTATCGGAGACGCTAACGCTCAGGTCGGTAGAGAGGACTTTTTCCGTCCCATAATCGGTAGGGAGAGCCTTCACTCCGCTACCAATGACAACGGCCTACGGCTAGTAAATTTTGCTGCCAGAGGGATGGCCATCAGTAGCACCTACTTTGCACGAAAGAACATCCGAAAGCACACCTGGAGACACCCAAATGGTGAAACTTGCAACCAGATAGACCATGTTCTGGTGGATGGGCGCCATTTCTCGGATGTTATCGATGTGCGGACATTCAGAGGTCCGAACATTGACTCTGATCACTATCTCGTTGTCAGTAAAATTCGATCACGGTTGTCAACTGTATCGAACGAAAGATCACAGCGAACGATGCGTTACAATATCCAGCGATTGTCGGCGGAAGGAGTATCGGCTGAGTACCGCCAGAAGCTCGACGAACGGATAAGTGCAATCAACGTTAGCGACAACATCAACGATCTGTGGGAGTCGATCCATGGAGCGGTGAGTACAACAGCACGAGAAGTGGTAGGCACTGCACAGAGGCGACCCAGGACGGGTTGGTTCGATGTGGAGTGTCAGAGAGTGACAGACGAGAAGAACGTTGCCAGAAGCCGGATGTTGGTGTCAAGTACCCGATCGAATAGAGATCGGTACAAGGAAGCAAGAGCAGCCGAAAAACGAACCCACCGCAGGAAGAAAAAGAGTACGAAGAACAAGTTATTAGTAAGGCGCAGGAAATATGGAGCAGAACGATATGCGGAGGTTGTATGAGTCTGTCAATGGCGTGCGGAGAAAGACAGCGCCATCTCCCGTCATGTGCAACGACCAACAAGGAAATTTGCTGACAGATAAAACTGAAGTGGCTGCCAGGTGGAAGCAACACTTCGAGACTTTGTTGAATGGAGGAAGTGACGGTGTATCGGTGAACAGAATAAATATTAGCGACGATGGACAAGCTGTGGAGTCACCTACACTAGATGAGGTTAAAAAAGCTGTTAAAGAGCTGAAAACAATAAGGCTTTGGAAAAGGACCAGCTCCCGGCTGAACTTCTCAAACATGGCAGTGAGCAGCTTTATGAAGTTCTGCACCATATTATGTCGAAAATATGGGAAGACGAGGAAATGCCTGCTAGCTGGTTGGACGGCCTCATTTGCCCTCTCTTTAAGAAAGGGCACAGACTGGAGTGCGCCAATTACCGAGGAATAACCCTCCTTAATTCGGTGTACAAAATTATGTCCCGTATTCTGTTCAACAGATTGAGACCGCTTGAAGAGTCCTTCGTCGGCGAATACCAAGCAGGTTTTCGTGAGGGCCGATCAACGACAGATCAAATGTTTACCCTGAGACAAATCCTTGATAAATTCCGGGAGTACAACTTGCAGACACATCATCTGTTTATTGATTTCAAGGCGGCGTACGATTCAGTGAAACGGAATGAATTATGGCAAATTATGCTTGAACATGGTTTTCCGGCGAAACTGATACGGCTGATTCGTATAACGTTGGACGGATCGAAATCAAGTGTAAGGGTTGCGGATGAAATATCGACGTCATTTGTTACCTTAGATGGATTAAAGCAGGGTGATGCACTCTCGAACCTACTGTTCAATATAGCGCTCGAGGGAGCGATTAGGAGAGCTGGTGTGCAAAGAAGCGGTACCATTATCACAAAATCGCATATGCTCCTGGGATTTGCGGACGATATCGATATTATCGGAATTGATCGCCGTGCCGTGGAAGAGGCTTTTGCGCCTTTTAAGAGGGAGACAGCGAGGATTGGACTCACGATCAATACCAGCAAAACGAAGTACATGGTCGCTGGCAATCAACGTGGGTTCATTAGTGGTGGTGGTAGCGAAACAGTGCTGGATGGTGAAAAATTTGAAGTGCTAGAAGAATTTGTGTATCTTGGAACATTAGTGACGTGCGATAATGATGTTACCCGCGAGGTGAAACGGCGTATTGCAGCTGCAAATAGGGCTTATTACGGACTTCGTAACCAGCTTAAGTCCCGTAGTCTGCAAACGAAAACAAAACTCGCGCTGTATACTACTCTGATTCTTCCGGTGGCTTTATACGGCCATGAAACATGGACGTTAAAGGAGGCTGATCGGAGAGCCTTCGGAGTGTTTGAGCGTAAGGTGCTGCGGACAATACTCGGCGGTAAACAAGAGAACGGTATCTGGCGGCGTCGCATGAATCACGAATTGTATCAGGTATATAAAGGGCTGGATATTATTAAGCTTATACACGTTGTTCGTATGCCGGAAGAACGTCAAGCAAAGATAATATTTAGTAGAGAACCCGGAAGAGGCCGCAGGCTTCGTGGAAGTCCGTGTACACGATGGCTTGTAGTTGAAGAGGACCTGAGGGCGCTCAATGTTCAGGGCGACTGGAAGCGATTGGCCCAGGATCGAGTCCAGTGGAGAAGGATACTCCATTCGGCGTAGGTTCATCGAAGAGCTGTAGCCCATCAAGTATCAAGTAAGTAAGATATTGTTTATTTAAGGTGAAGGTGGGTTGAGTACCAAAACAAAGCTTTGAAAGTATTGGTACAATAAAATCTGTCATATACAGTAGTAGTATTGGTGTCGTATTTATAAAAAAAAAATGATATTAGTAGGGTGGTTCAAACTCCTCCAAACGCTGGCGAAAAGAGAACCCACATAGCTCAAAGCAACATTCCAGAGACTTCACTGAACGAAAACCGCACCGCAGGAAAGATCCATTGATTATGTAACGCAAAAAATAGCATTTCATACCCCGCTCACCCCAATATCACACTTTTTGTATGAAGTATCTGCCCCTGGTGCGATAGATATCACAAACAAGTTCTGGCTATTTTGTTGAATTACACGTTTCACTGATGCCTTCTGAGAAGCCTAATTATCATGCAGAATTTGTTTCGCAACCTCGATTAAAATTGACTCCCAACCATTGTAACGACCATTCAATGTCCATTGTCTATGGAATTAAAGCTCTTGAATATTTCATCCAGTCATATGGTCTCCCCCCTCGCCAGCGCCCAATGACGGAGTGCCACAATCAAAATAATGTAAAATTCAACCTCGCCATATCAACTGTCATACAAACCTGAAACGACCTGTGCACGGTAAGCCTCTATTCAAACCAACCCAAACCATCGGATGACAACCAAATTATGAATCATAATCGACTGAGCGCGGCGGAGTAAAATCATTTTTGAACCACCCTAATTATTAGTTTGCTGCTGCCGCTGCCGGTGTTTACATTCGCTCCGCGAACCGTTTTTAGTGTTTTTTTCCGGTCAAAAATAGCAGTTTTTATTAAGTTTTCGCTTCAAACAAGTGACTGAGTTCATAAAGTGATGTTTAATTTGCATTCCATCAACATTTCGGGCTGCTCCTGTGCGGAGAAGTGTGAAAACTTGATTTTTCAATGCCCTTTGAGAAGAAGTGAAGTGCAGTGATAACCCCACCAAATCGCGAACGGCTATTTAATTGGCACGAAACTGCTGATTTATGATATTATTCGAGCCGAAATAGAGAAACATGTTCGATATCACGGGAAGTGAATAAATATGCTGTGAACAGGTTAGTAATTTGAATATTAAACTTTTGTTCGATGCTGTTCGATGCATTCGAATGTTGGTGGGAGAGGAGTGCGGGAGGTATGGGGTTGACCCGTGGAAGGTCCGGTGCCATATTGACTGCCATCGTGGTACTCTTCCAACTATGTCCTTAAATATTCTTCTGGAAATTATTTTTTGCGGACTTTTTTAAAACATTCAAAGTAATACACGAAATTTTCTTATCTAAAATGGATATCAACACTATTGCTGATTGTGCATCTTTAATTGCTAATGCCTTCTGCGAATAAATGAAAGTAATTATTTCAATCGAATTTTCCTTTTCATCAGTGTAGTTGATTTTTTTTTCTGGGAAATCAGAACTGTTATACACTCAAAATAATTGTCACTTAATTTCCACTATAAAAATCAGGTAGGCTTTAAAAATCTACATTTATGACGACCTTACTTGTGTCTAATAAAACTTACTCACATGTCATATGCCTACCAGAAAGAAATGTAGTGAAATTTAAATGAAAACGCAGAAAACAATATCTATATTCTTTTCTAGTGAATACTACTTGTCACGAATGAATGAAAAATATATGAGTGGGGTACTCAGACCGAAGTCTATGTTTTGCATCAATCGCTAATGAAAAATTGTGCAGAAACATCATGAGAGCAATTTACAAAAATAAGCTTTTGAGTATGAAATAAATATTTCATAATTCAATTTTTGGTCCCGACCGCCTCTAGTGGATGGGAATTATTATCACTCATACGAGTATTGCGCAAACTATTATTCCAATTCACTTAAAATCTATGTGTTTGTTGAAATCACAATTCACTTAAATTTAATTACATTTTTTAGTGAATTGAGAGCAGTGAGTATCATCACTCCTTAGCCGTGTGGTAAGACGCGCGGCTACAAAGCAAGACCATACTGAGGGTGGCTGGGTTCGATTCCCGGTGCCGGTCTAGGAAATTTTCGGATTGGAAATTGTCTCGACTTCCCTGGGCATAAAAGTATCATCGTGCTAGCCTCATGATATACGAATGCAAAAATGGTAACATGGCTTAGAAACCTTGCGGTTAATAACTGTGGAAGTGCTTAATGAATACTAATCTGCGAGGCGGCTCTGTCCCAGTGTGGGGATGTAATGCCAAGAAGAAGAAGAGAGTATCATCACTAACAAATCATTTAACTTCTACAAACGAAACTAGATGGAAAATATCCGCATATGTTTTCATGTAACTCTTAAGTGAAAATTATTTTGAGTGTAGTAATGGTCAGACATATGACATGACTCGTATCCAACCCGGGATCATGTGGATTATGAAACCAATCACTTTTCGTGGATGAGCAGACCAAATCTCCCTAATTTTATTTTTCTTCGTCCACTACCGCTGCCCTCGCTGCCTCTATCCGTGAACTTCGAACGATAAGAAAAATGCGCGAGCAAAAAGCACGTCAGTACGCGCTGCTGTCACCAATTGTAATGACTCGCACACGGCAGGCACTGCTCCTTTTCTACACAAAGAAAATCTTGCAGTGGACCCGAAGGCCCGTGACATACCGCAATAGGATGTCCGTGTTAGGAATGCACAGCATTGGTTACATATGAAATTTTTGCTGGCCTTGCAAAAATTTAAATTTTCAATAACTTATCGTTAATATTCTTAAGTTTCAATGAAATAGGCAAATTGCTGGAGAGTGTCCGAGTCGATTGATATATAAATCTTAAACATCCATCGAAAGATAAAGGTGCTAGTAACGTTTAAAATCTTCCTTTCCAGCGTAACGCTCTCGATTTCCAAATATCTAAATGACACCCAGTATAGTAAAGAAAGACTTAAGTCCTACGTCAAAAAAAAAATACAAAAAGGTGCCTTTTGCCAGCCAGTTGGGTCGGCGAGTAATTTCTCTATCGCGTCTTTAATTGGCATCATTGCTCCAATACGACCTCATGAGATAATCGAAGAGGATGCGAATATCGCCGGTCGTTTAAGGTTTCACCTCTTCATCAGCTAGAGACGCTGGATTGTTCCTTCTGCAACTGCGTTTGACATTCGGCAAAATCCTATTTCTACGATGAGAATTCAAAGCGAAAGATAATCGGTTCCTTTTGAACCGGTAAAAAGCGGAAAAGCAGAGAAGTCGTGGAAATACTAAACCAGGGCAATGCTCTTTGAAATCATCTAGTCGAGGCTGGTTTCATTACAATAATAACCGTTTATTCTAAACGTGACGTCAACAGGGGTACTTGCGTGACTTGGTGAGTTGGTGGTAATCCTATTTGGCGGGACACTGGGGTACCGGCGGCAGGCCAGTTGAAGATGGAGGGGCCGCTGCCTGGAGGGGATTCTCCGTTTGATCGGTGTAGGCGATGTTCATAAATCCCATCGGATGATTCGGTGGCTACAACGATCCACCGGCGGATGGTCAGTCGAAGCGGAAAGTGGCGTTCTCCGGTTGAGCGGTCTTCTCGTAAATCTCGACGAAGTGCCAGGTGACGATAAGGCCTCACCGGCGGATTGGTAGTCGAAGAAGGTGGTGTAGCTGGGACCGGTTGAAGGAGTCAACGACGCTGGTCCTCTTTAGACGGCTTGGAAAATGGCGACGGGATTTCTTGCCGACTGAAGGCGATTAGACGACGCCGATGTCGTACCTTCTGGGACTCCAGTACCAGTTTTCTGGATCCCTGGCCTGGATGCACGCTCGTTCTCGACCACTTCCGGTTTCTTTGCCTTCCTGACCGTTGGCTCACTGGTGAACTACCAAAAGAATAAAGAAAAAGGCCCGCTTTGTGGACCTGCCCCCTGAATTAGTCCCCTGTGACGTCATATATCGTTAATTTAAGCCTCACATAGCAACACTAGCATTAATTACCTTTTTCTTTTACACTCTTTTTTACGGTTTCACAGCTTTTGAGGTTCGGTTTTTTTCTATAACCGTTTGGTGATTTAGCTATATTTGTATAAACTTTAGTTTAATTTTAGGTTGCATGATATTTTTAACAATAGGTTTAAGAACCAACACATGTTTATACTAACCAATTAGCACAAAACTAACGCTTAACACTGCTAGCTAATTTATTAACCCGTACTAACATTGGATCTTTTGATCGCCTATAAAACAAAGAAACAATTACACTTATTATTTAGCACTTCCACAACAAAGACTTTACAATAACCTTCTACAATAACTCGAATTGAACGCGCACTACTATTCACTATGAATTTTCCAGGCAAAAAGAGGCTTGGTCCTATTAGGACCAGCCTTTTAAAGAATTTTCCCGATTTCCGATGGAGCCGAAGCATCAAAAATCGCTTATGAGTAAATCATAGCCGATTTTTGACAGCTATGCTCATGATATTGGTGCTTACCCCAATTTCGACTTGTGACTCCACCTATGAGTGAGTAACACCATCAAACTCCCGGCGAGTTATGTTACGCCTTAAGAGTGTCGTTTACAATGCTCAAAAATGATCTCCCAAGTTATGTGTATATAGTGAGTGGGGCAGAGCTCTCACACTCATCAAGCCACTGAGTGCCGACACTGTCCCATAGTCGTATCAGTGGGTGTGTATTTTTTGTAAAGGGCGTAGTGGTTAGTATTTGAGGGAAAAGGGATGTCAGACTTGTGGCAGGGCCAGCAAACAATTATTGGAACCAAGCAATGGTTACAGGACAAAAGGTCGAAAGACAAAAGGTCGAAAAGACAAATGGCCAAAAGGACAAAAGGTCGAAAAGACAAAACGTCGAAAGGGACAGAAGGTCGAAAGGACAAAAGGTCGAAAGGCACAGAAGGTCGAACGGGACAAAAGGTCGAAAAGGACAAAAGATCGAAAGGGACAAAAGGTCGAAAAGGACAAAAGGTCGAAAGAGACAAAAGGTCTATCAAGAACAAGTTAATAACAATTTGGGTGTATTCCAAAAGAATTTATGAAATGCATTTAACTTTAAGCAGAAATCACGCACTCATCTAATCAATCAAAGTTGAAGAATGAGCAATTTTCTAAGAAGGAGTAATTACTATAAATATTGTATATGAATATCTAGATAGTTCTAAAATAGATAAAAAAAGATTGTCAATAACAAATGAATAAAGCTTGTATTTCGCGAGACAGAGTTGTCCTACACCACGCAGGAGCAAGCATTGAAAATATACCGGCGTACAGTACACGCCGGTGTATTTGATCGAAGTGACATTTAGAAAACTATAAGCATATGCGGTATTTCGAAAAATTTCGTTTCAGGTGGTTCGAAACGAAATTCCGCGGAATTTCGCGGAATTTGAGCATGGCGAAATCTGATTTCTTGATTTCGTTTCGTTTCGTAAAATTACAAAAAAATTCGCTAGAAAAAACTAGCTTCTAACGAAATTTAACGGAATTCCGCGGAATTTCAAATTTCAAATTTAAACTTGAACCATACTTCATATTATCAAAAATTTTGGCTGCGCCGCGCTGAACAAAATCGTAAAGTTGTTTTTAAGGTTTTACAAATTTTTCTATTAACGCATACTACAAAACCTCATTCTTAGTCGACAAATACGTTTACGTAGTTTTCTTCTATAAAACGTCTTCAGTGTTTCCAAGATTCAAATTTAAATTTTGTGATATTTTTTTTACTATTTGCACAATATGAATGCGGAACCGATCGTGTTGCCGCTGGTCATAGGACGGCAGCTAGTCCTGGAGAACGCGAAGTGAAAAAAATCTACCTCGCGTAGCAGAAATTTGTTTAACCAGTGTGCAATCGATCGTGTTGATGCTGATCACGCCTGCTAGTGTGAGAGAGCGCGAAGTGATAAAACTAATGTCTGCATCGAATAGCACAAAATTATTTAGTGCGGAATCGATCGTGTTGTAGAAGCTTATCAAACGAACCACATTGGTCTTGCGTTAGATTGGTTTGAAACACAGTTTTCGTCTTCTTGTTTTAAAATAACTTCGTTTACAATAAATATTTAGTCGCTTACCAAGGGGCTTCACATGAATTACCTTCTCAACTAACCAACGATTCCTTTCTCGTAGCGCTCACGGAGATGCAGACCATTTCTCGGTCTCTTATAACAATCAGTGTTAAACTAATTTTCCTCTCCTAATCCTAAATTGCCTATAAGGACGTGGCCAGCATTGTTATTGGTTATGAATAGAAAACTCCGAAGAATAAGAATAACTTTTTTGTATCCCAAGAATATTATTTAATTGGAGAGCTGTGCATATTTGCTGTTTCTCGGCCAATCATGATTAGCAACTACGATGTGTAAAGTTAATCAAGCTAAGCTCTTCTTTGACTATTTGCACAATATGTAAGGAACATTACAGATTTGTGGGCATTTCTAGATCTTCGCATGGAATTTGCAAAAAAATCCAGAACGGATTAAAAGATCATTAAAATTGCTGAAAGTTCTTTACTTATGATTGCTTTCAGCTCATACTGGCCATAACAGCTGTTCTCATATGCCAAGGGCACACAGACAATAGCTCAGTTCGTCGAGCTGATTGTATATAAGACTATGGCTCTGTGAAATTCAATCTGAAATACATATCTTTGCTCATTTTAGAAAGGTGCACAGGATTCTTCTAGTGAGCAAATGTGTGATATATATTATGAAGACGAAGAATAAGAAGGAATAAGTTTTGGCTGTTACGTCTTTTTCAAATGTTGGTCTAGTAATATCAATTCTCAATCTGCGTATACGCCTGGCAGATGTGGATACATAATTGAGAATCCCACTAAATAAAAAAATCTAAGCATTCATTTTCTAATTTTGACTTTTGACTCAATAGGGGAGGAGGTTCGGTTGTGGGCACCCTTTTGTGTTTGGTCCATAACTTTGGCCCTGGTTAATCTTATGCCAACATTTGTATAGCAATGGAAAGCTAGACGTATAACCTTACTACTAGCTAAGAAAGTAGTATGATATTATCAATTTGAAAAAAATATTGACAATTTAGAAAGTTTGGTATTTTTGAACATCTCTATTTTGTGGTTCGGTTGTGGGCACCCTCGGAAACTTAGCTAAAAATAAAGAAGCAAGTATGAAAACCACCCAGATCTAAAAACAATGAATAGTTTATTCATTCTTATAGCCAGGAGACAATAAAAAAAACTCAAATCAATCCACCTAGCAGTGATGATGCCTACCTCGGCCTACCTAGAAAGGTCTAAAATAGCACTTTAGGTAAATGGGCTTCAATTTTTCATTGACTTACGTTTAATTGGTATGCATCACAGTCAAAAAAATCCCGACTAACCACCCTAACGGTGATAGCGCCTTTTGCGTTAATTACAAAAAAACATATTTTGGTCATAAATTTTGATCCCATAATCCAATCTGACCAATTTTCAATAGGAAACAATGAAACAGGGTTCCCCGTCGAATACAACTTGTTGTAAGCAAATCGGCAAACGCTTTGTTCCTAAAAGTGTGTGTATAATAACTAAACATGCCCAAAGAACAAAAATATAAAATAAACTCATTATTTCAATCAATTATGCCTAAATAAATATAAAAATTGCATAAAAACGTTATTGAAAATAAGTTAAGGGACAACTAAAACGATATTGAATGATTTATCAATAAAATGAGGGTGCTTATAACCGAACCAATAAGGGTGCCCACAACCGAATTTCGTAGCCTTTTTGGAATGTGAAGAAAAAAAATTTCGAACGTAAATTTTGATGGCAATCATCATTGAGCCTCAAAATAGATTAAATTTACTGTATAAATATGCATTAGAACTCACTTTTTGAATTAAATCACTTCAATTTATGATAATTTGTAAAAGTTCAAAACAAACTTTCGTGTTGTTTTTCTTGTACAACAAATTGATTTGTTTCTGGTTCAAAGTAGAGATGCCCATCCGGTTTGATATTGAGCACAAAACATCATGCTACACACTTAATTTTTTTTGCCGAGGCCGGCAAAATATATTACCGAGAATCCAACAGCTGAGATGTCGGTAAAAATCTCGGTAAAAGTTCGAATTACCGACTGGTCGTAAAATGTGTGAAAACATCCAGCTGTCAAAATTTGCCGTGCTGTTCGGCAATAGGTTGCCGAAGTGTTCGGCAAAGTGCTTTACCGAAATCTTGTAAATTATTGCTTTCTTTTGTTGGTTTTTTAATGAAACATAATAAAAAAACAAAGCGTAATGCAGCAGGAAATCAAAAAATATGTATTCACGAATAATATGGACATAAAATGAATTTATAAAAAAAATTGAATATTTTTTACACAAAATACGAGCTTCAACGATGGCGAGCTGGAAACCTCTTCCATGTCACGAAAATCGTTGAAAATTCGTTGAATCATTTTGATGGTATGTCCTAAAAAACAAATATTTAAGGCCCGTCATAAAGTAAATTTAGATTTTAAGACTTACTTGGAGATATTTTTAGCAGCCGTTGTCGGAAAACCATTCAGGTTGTTTGTTTCTTTTTGTTCAACACGTGCTTTTGCGGCGTTTTGACGTTTGACAAATCTATTTCTCCGAAAATTGGTAAAGTGGATGGTTTACCGACGATGATCGCAAAATATTCTGCCGAATTTCAGTAGTACATTTAACTAGCTGATTTTCGGTAATTAACTTTAAAATATTTCGGTAAAACAATATGTTTTGACGATATTCGTTAAATGATTTTACCGAAATAAAATCTGGCATTTAAGTGTGTACTATAGCAAACAAATGGCGGTTGTCAGAATGACAGCATCTCTTATCTGTCAAAAGATACATAGGGGTGCCACAACCGAACCTCCTCCCATACTATAAAACCACGCTGACCAGACAATATGGAGTATGCTTCTGCATAATTACATAATTCATAAGTGAACTAAGGTTTTAAACGAAATTTGAATCCGTATATGAAAAATCTCACAATTTCTATAGTTTTATATACTTACTAATATAAAACTGATATAAAATTGATCAGATTCGGGAGCACACGCTCCACGATGAATTCCTTTGTAAGCGGCACAAATGCTGGGGTATTACCTTATCGCCAATGGTATATGCGGCGATTTATTACAGACTGCCTCTTCTGTTATTATTACTCTATTGGTCGCAAAACAGTTACATATATGACTTCGAAAAAGTGAAATCAGAGTTGCGTACATAATGTAAAACCAATTTAATAAAAATTCCGCGGAAAAAAAAATAAAATTTCGTTTCGAAAAATTTCGAATTAAATGAACCTTGGTTTCGTATCCTTTCGAAGTGTCGAAGATAAATATATATTTCGTTTCGTTTCGATCCGAATCAAGTTAGACATTTTAAATTTCGTTTCGTTTCGTTTCGTTAGGAAAAAGTGTGTGCTATCGCATACCCTTAGACCATTAACAAGAATATTGTTGTTTTAAAATAATCTCTTTTAATTTTTTAATTCAAACGTCAATATTTTTAAATTGAATGGATTGTCTTTTTGATAATATTTTATTAAAGAACAATAAATTTCATAAATTTGGTTTGTTTTTTTGCCTTTCTCGTATACAAAGTATACGTAAAGGCTATAGGATCACTCCAGAACCGAACTTTTGATAGAAGGCTCGGAGACCCATAGTGTTATATACCAATCGACTCAGCTCAACGAATTGAGGTGATGTCTGTATGTGTGTGTGTGTACAAAAATGTGAGACACACTTTTTGGTACTTAACATTATTCGATTTGCTCGCAACAAGTTGCAGTCGACGCGGATTGCAGTCTAGTTGTTTCCTATTGAAAATTGGCCCAATCGGTCATTGCGTTCCAAAGTTATTGAAAAAACATTGTTTTTCTGCCAAGAGTCCCCCCTTGGGAAAAAAAAAATTCAAAAACGAAAAAAAAAATTTTTTTTCAAGGATTGTAGCAATGCATTCAAATGACCGCAAATGCATATGAATTGATGGAAAAAGTAAAATCTATCCCCCTAAAGTGCTATTTCGACCTCTCTTATGTGTTTTTCTTATTTTTTAATGCGCGAGAAAGGCACCACCAACGCTAGGTGGATTAATCTGGGTTTTTTTTCTTTATAATTGGGTAATATTGCAGTTTTAGCCAAATTTGTAAATATTTGCGATATCTCACTTACCTTATTTTATGTATATCAGCCAACGTAGAGTGTAACGTGTATGTTTCATTTCAACATACCTCCTCCTCCTCCACATTGGCGTAAATAACCAGACCTACTTGTGCCCCCACCCAAAACATTTTAAAAAGTAATTCCAATAATTCCAGTCAGTTTTTATTTCATTTACATATTTCCTACATATTTCTTAATTTTGATTATGAATTCTATAAACATATTTTTTGTTGCGTTGTCACATCTATGACCATTTGTTCAGCAAAGCATCGAAATATTTAAGTTGGACCCCCGGGAACATTTTCTCGATTTTTAAGCTAAAATCAATGCCGCTTCTAATTCAGTTGCTAGCTTAAAATAATAAATTTGTTCTGCATTTGTTTGACTAGTATCCTGGTCGCAGAAACATAAAAACTTAATTGTATTAAGATACTAGCTTTATGTACCCGGCCTTGCTCGGAATTGCCAGTTTGGTTTTCAGTTTTTTTTTCACAATCAGAAAAAGATAAAACCAATTGGTCAACAGGATAATTGTGTTAACTTATTGATACTTCATCATTTGATTAAAAGAAGGCTTGTGGAAACATTGACTGATCTTGAAGAAGGGATCGTTGGTTTGAATAGCCTTATTCCGGGCCAACGTCTGTTGCTAAAGGAGGAAAAACGTCCACTGATCCTTCATTCCGGACAAACGCCCATTTTTAAAGAAGGGATCACACCCACCATTGCCTTATTCCGGGAAAATGCCTACTTTTAAAGAGGCAATCACATCCACCATCCAGAAGGAAACACATTAATCATTGCTTTTCAGTGGACAAACCATGATTCCGATGAAGGGTAATAATTATCATTGCTTTATACCCAGCAAATGCAAGCTTTCTATGAGTTTTTTACGCTGTTCATAATTATCCCAAATGCTCTTTCATGTCGAATGACCTTAGGGCAAATGTTAATGGCCTGCTTCATTCAGGGAAATGTCATATTCGGATATGTGTATCGGAAAGAATCTTTTTTGGGAAATATCTTTTTCGTTAAAGCCATTTTTGAGGAAATGTTATGACCGGGTTATTGTCGATGATTTGCTATTTTTGAGGAATCCGGGCAATTTGTTTTCGGAGCATTGTACAATATCAAAGATCCTCAAATGAACTAAATAAGAGGGATTTTAAATTAAGCTGTTTTCTAAACAATACCCAACCCTTATAACCTCCCGCATTCCAAAAGTCCCTCCCAGCCTCTCTATAATGTTATGAAAACTCATATGTGAATATGTACGTTATGTGGAAGATATTGATTTGGAAAATGTATTGGAGGTAACCACTTTCCCTTCGATGGGACTCGAACCCATGACCCTACTGTAGGGTCATGGGTTCGAGTCCCATCGAAGGGAAAGTGGTTACCTCCAATACATTTTCCAAATCAATATCTTCCACATAACGTACATATTCACATATGAGTTTTCATAACATTGTAAATTAACGTCCAAGTCGGGTGGTTTAATCCCCGGAAATAGGCAATTACCTTTGATTGAACTCTCTATAATAGTTTCCTTTAGATAGAGAATACGTGTTTATATCTTTCTGTGCCAGAATTATACAGCGAGAGCAAAAAGCTCCATAGGAATTTGATCAACTGTTTTGCGGCATACCTTGCGATTAACTCGAAGATTTTCGAAAGAATGGTCGTTCGAAATTTCATTGACCGGATTTGGGTACATGTGCTCATTTTGATGTAGTTGCTTCAGTCTTTTTTGAAGCGGATGGTAGTTTAATAGAACAGAAATATTGTACGTGGATTTCCCTATTGGACCCGACCGTTCGAAATAGTCGCTCCTTGAACGGTCGTTGAAATCGCCGTTTTCACCTTCACACCCGTCTTCATAGCAAAATCTGTCAAAACTGACAAGTCTGCCACGTGCTTTTTGCTGTTTCTCTCGGACTTCTCTTTCTTTTTCCGATGTTTTGACATCTGTTTCGATAGACAAGGAGCAAAAAACAAGGTAATCTACCAAACATTTATTGAGTTTGGCAAACCTTGCTGCGAGCCTTGCTGGAATAGGGAACGTTTGAAACAGGATAGTGAACGGACCTTCGAATCCATTGGTCAAGTAAATCCACAATATAAAATTATAAAACTTAAGAATCTTCGTTACAATGACAGAAAAATCAACAACGCATTCCATTGAAAGTATTAGGACAAAACTTAGGCAACCTTCGCACTCACAACAGAGATTGCATTAAAGAAATATTTTTATAATCCTCAAAAGATCTTGTTCCATTTAATTTTTGGCGATTTCATAAGGATCATCGGAAAACTCTTTTGTGCCTGCTTTAGTTAGAATTTGTTTTTTAGGATAAAAAAAATAGATTTAGAAACCAGTTCGTATCAGAAAACATTTCTTTTGCAGCACAATTCAGATTGATTTGGTTGCTTCTCAAGTCGCTTTGATTTTTGCAGAGAAATCTCTCACCTATTCAGAAAACCATAATAAAGCCTCTTCTTAACGTCAGTAACTACAAAAACCCTATGTTATTCTGGAATTTGATTTATGACTCATAATTTTATGACTCATGGAATTTATGACTCATAAAAACACTTTAGGATTCCAAATTTGTGTTCATCGGTACTTAACTATTTCAGCACATAGCATACATTTTGGAATTGCATGAATACTTTTATTGATTATGACAAAATTTCGTGGAATCTAAAGAGTTTAAAAAATTTCAAGTTTCAAAAAAATCGAGATCTTTATGCATTAAGTAATCATGGAAATGCTTGAAAACTTTCAGAAATATACTCATATCGAATTTCATTTTACACATTTATAGATAATTCGAAGAAGATTCTTGAATCTTAGATTACACACTCATCCACATTTAGTAACATGGAGAAGACAAGTTGACACAGACACAGCGTTTTGAAGCAATCACAGCATTATTGGAAATCAATTGTATTATTCGCGATTCTTTTTATGTTAGTTCTAGGATGAATGAGCGATAAACTTAGTCAAACAATTTCTATTGAAATCCATGCGCACAGTGCTTTAAATCGCCTTTGAAAATTACATCCCACCAGCTGGTGCCATGCCCCCCCCCCCCTAGACCGAGACTCTAGTTACGCCTATGCTTCTCCACAGCATTCCGGATCTTTGTAAGTTACATGGCTGTTCCCTAGTCCTGAAACCAGAGATAAGCATATTTAAATTATGTGTGCGACAATTACGGCAATATACAAAACGTACCTTAATTAATGATGAATCACAATCGCTGCTTCTGTTGGCTCCTACTTCCGGAAATAAATGTTCCGCATACACAGATATTTTGATTTATATCTGATGATTCGGGTTCACCATTTTCACAGTTTTGTTTACAAACATATATTATGAAATCATGCCGAACATTGGAAAATGACTAATTTGTTTTTAAAGACAAACATGTTTTATTATATGATATTTTTGTATTTTCAAGACAAGCAAACGGTAAGGTGCGCGGGCTGCAAAGCTAGACCATACTTAATATGTTTTGTTTTGAGATCCCGATCCGATCTCGGAATCCCTGCGATGGGACATCATATGGTCGGGCTTCTGCCAAACCGCACCAAGCGGCTTTTTGAATGACTTGTGAAATTTTGTTCGTAAAAGAAAAACGGAAATCATACATACACTTGTTGGAGAAAATCCTCAGTTATGGAGTTGAGAAATATCCGATTCGATTTGTGATCAATTGAATCTATTAAACGAAATCTTGGGCAGAATAATGGGAATTTTTTGCTGACGCTTAGTGCGATTTGGCAGAATCCCGACCATATATCAACTCTAATATTTTATCGTATTTTACCAAAGAAAAGTGATCTAAGGTGGCACTATTTCAGTTGGAAGTATTAGAAGTTTTATAATAGAGTAAGCGTACCGCTAAAGCCCGTCTTAATTAACCTTCTGTCTGTGCTCAAAAAAACTTACGTTGTCTGTGCTCTGGGGTCAAATTGACCCCAAATTGAAATTGTTATAACTTTTTTAATGTTAGGCCAATTTTGGATTTCTTGGTCTGTTTCGAAAGATAATTTAATCATCTTCCAGGTTGTTACCGAAGATTGACTATAGGTGGGCGGGTACATCGCGGGGAGGGGTTTTAGTGAACAAGGGTACAACAATGATTTTTCATGATTATTTTACTTATATCCGAAAATCCTACCCATTTTGAACTGCAACTTTTTTAAAAAAGCTATGCAGGAAGGCATGTGCTTTGGCATGAGGCGTTGATAAGTTTAGAACTCGGCCGCCAGGTGGTGGTATATTTGAATTCATTATTTTAGACTACTCAAGATATTCCGATATATAGAATTCTCCTCAGTGTAAATATTCTAATCGCACAATTTAAAAAATGGGAAGAAGTGCTCATTATATTGAGCACCGCTTTGTAGTGCTAGACATCCTGAACAATGTTGCCGAATACAACTTGGGTGTAGGTATGAGGGATCTCAAGCTAAAGCAATATTTCATATATACAAGAATATTGCAAGTACACTAGCGCCGCCTATTTGTAAATTTCCTTATTTATTCCGTCACATGACAGTCTATTCCCACCAGACGAAATTTGTTACAGACGTCATCTTATCAAATTTCAAAATTGTGCGATAAGAATATTTACAATGAGGAAAATGCCATATATCGCAGTTACTTGAATAGTCTAAAATAATGAATTCAAATATACCGCCACCTAGCGACCAAGCGCTAAACTAATCAATGCCTCATGTCAAAGCAGACGCCTTCCTGCATAATATTTTTGAAAAGGTGCAGTTCAAAATGGGTAGGATTTTCAGATATAATAAAATAAGCATGAAAAATCACTGTTTTTGTACCCTCTTTACGAAAACCCCTCCCCGCGATGTACCCGCCCACCTATAGTCAATCTTTGGTAACGACCTGAAAGATGATTAAATTATCTTTCGAAACAGCCCCAAAAATCCAAAATTGGCCAAACATTAAAATAGTTATAGCAATTTCAATTTGGGGTCAATTTGACCCCAGAGCACAGACAACGTAAGTTTTTTGAAAAAAGGACACTGTAGCGCATATTTTCAAGATTTTTCAACCGAATTTGCACCTAGGAGACAGATCTCGGCGAGTTTTACCAAACTACCAAAAATTAGGAGAATCGGTTGCAAACTAAAAAAATGGCAGCCACTCAAAGTGGCCTGGGGTCATATTGACCCCAGAGCACAGACAAAAGGTTAAAAACAGTTCTAAGCGAAATGTGTATCTACAAAGGAGTACAATGCGGTGGAATTAAACGGAATTGTACTAAACTCGTCTTATGACATTATCCAGTAATGTTTGTTTACGTAAACTTGTATCATTTAACTAATTCGAGACAAACGTACTGAGGCTATTTTCTTAAAACATTCCAGCTTTTCCAAAAAAGCTCATTTTCTAAAAGATTGTTGAAATAAAAATAATTCCTTATTGAGTTTATCTTAACCAATCTTGTTGAAACAATAAATTTTGTCGTATTTTCAATAAAACGTGATGACTTAAAAATAACAATCCAATTTTTTGGTTCAATGTCAATAATTTTCTGTCCGTGTAGCTAGTTGAAGCACGACAGAAATTCCATTTCAGAGAAGTACCGGAGCTCAATAGTCTGTCGGGAATACATGTCGGTTTCTTATGGAATCCAATGTTGCTACCAAATCCTGAAAGCTGCACCAGAACATGTATAGCCAGTGTTCAGCTCCTTCAGCTTTATCTAAAATACGGACTTTTTGTTTTCCCGTTCTGAAGTCCTGTAAACCCCAACCTTTTGATAACACATAACAACAAAATCCGTCGACAAAATTTACAAGGTGTGAGGCCACTTATGAGTAGCTCGTGTACTGCCGTTCTAGAAATGCTTGTACCTAATTAGGAATAATATTATTAGGTACTTTGCGATTTGAGAGTACCGTCAACTGGGGGGAAGATGATCATTTTTAAGACAAAACATACAATAACAATGTGTGTTTACATTTTAAATCGAAACAAATATTTTCAAAACATGTACTGCTATACGTTGCAATAATCAGCAACTTTAGTTTTCTGAAATGCGCTCGCATTTATTAAAATAAATTAAATTATCATACATTTTTTGAGTAATCTGGTTTGGGGTGAAGTTGATCAAGACAGCTGTTCTAAATCATTATGACCTAGGTCAAAATACACTAGGTTATTTGTATGAATGTACTACGTAAAGAAGTCTACGAAGTCAATATTTGAAACGATAATAGCGTCATTTTTGACTATCTCTCTCTTTCTTCCACAAAATACATTTTCATGATTATAATCGAAAAACTCGGATTTCTACCTAGCGGTAACATTACTTAAACGGAGAATATTGTTGACTACCGTTTCATAAAAAAAAATTGGCACTTTTGCCTGACACATCAAATGATCATCTTCACCTCAATGATCATCTTCCCCCCAGTTGACGGTACATAATTTTAGAAATTTCTGCTAAAACAAGCATTTCCTGGGAAATTACGGAACGTATCAGAAAGGCTTTTCTCCGTCATATAAGGGTATTAATTGTGGGGAATAACGTTTACTTGCGTGGTCCAGAGTTAAGAAAATGGCATTTGAATTCTCAATTTCCATTGCTAGCGTCCAACTGGTAGGGAATTTGGAAACACACATTTTCATTTAAATCAGTCTAGTTTTTCATTCGAAAATAGAAATTGAGCCCATGAGTGACAATTATAATAATTTAGCGAGTCAGATCTGCCGAGTCGCCTCTCCACATCTCGATATTGAAGGGACCATCGAGATAGGGAGAATGGATGATGCATTGAAATAGATCGAAAAAAGGTCGTTGCTATGAAAAACGACAACAAAAATGCCCTCAACAGCATTGTACAACGTTTCGAAGGTCCTTTTAAAACAGAAGCCACAAACCTCATTCAAAACGGCTTTCGTTTTAGATGGGGTGCCTTCGAAAACGCGAGTAAATTCAGTTTTGGATTCTGGGGAGCTTGTCCTTAAGAAGCGACCGTCCAATCTTTTGGAAAGCATATGTGCTCTTGAATGTCTTCTATCTTAGTTTCTCACTTATTTCGGATCGTATTTAAAAGCGATCGGGGCTCAGCAAAACCGCCCTAAGCGCCTTTTTGACCGCCTTGTGATATTTTGTTTGTAGAATAAAAACGGGAATGAATTCAAATCAATTCATTCATACATTTGATGCTGGCTATCCTCAGTAATGGGGTGAAAGGATACTCGATACGATTTGTGAACAATTGTATCTGCTACACGAAAACTTGTGCAAAAAATTGATAATTTTTCATTGGCGCTTGGTGTGATTTGGCAGAAACCCGACCAAACTAGATAGAAACAATATACAAGAGTGTAGAATGATTTCACGTTTCATTACCTTACAATAATGATCTACTAAGGTAAACAATTCATGTGGATACGACAACTAGCACTAAGATAACTCTGGATTTACGTAAAATTTTAGATTTAAGTAAATATTTTCATAAGCAGATTTTAAGGAACTAGAATGTATAAAAATTATCGATTTGTCGATAACATGCGCACTTTGTTTATCATCCCGTTTGACACAGACTTATTTTACTTATGGGACCTGTACTTAGTCTGGCCCAGGAAACAAAAAATTGTCGAACTTGACGGGGCACCCCCCAGGATTGTGTCTTTTGGGGGAGAAAATCAATCCCTCAAAATTTCAGCTCAATCGCTTGTTCCAAAAGCTGGCCCATTTGATTTGAAGTTTGTATGAAAATTTTAGTCAAAATATATAGGAAAATACAACTCCGACACTCATTCGATCTGGAAATTGGTTCCGATTGCTCGATTGGGCTCAGAATTGCAAACAGGGCTGTTGGTATGTTACAGAACAATTTCACAGAACTTTGAACGTTGATTAAATGAACTTTTATTTGGGATTTCTTTTTTGAGGTTTCGCCGCCTTGAGCTTCTGGATCTGCCTCTGCTGAGATGTCCCGCTGGGTTCCAGTCTAAAGCTTGTTTACCGATTTCGTTTCCGTCCCTACGTAAGGTGTGGCCGACCCAGTCCCACTTCCAATCCCAAACTTCTGTTGCTATCGGCCTCTGGTGACAATGACGATGGAGCTCGTTGTTTGATCCACCAGGCCCGAATTATGAACCGCAGGCGTCTATTGATGGACACCTGCAGCCGTTAAGTGTTGTCCACTGATACAAATCAAGTTTCACTAGCATATAACAACACAGATTTCACCACGTTAGAGTTGAAAATTCGTATTTTGGTGCGGTCTTTTATCTGCGTGTTTTTACTCTATGTTATCTACCTCCTGTGGGTGATAGGGGAAGGTGGGTAGACTTGATCCCCGGGGAGACTTGATCACCCCCTGTTTTATCGAGAACTAAAGTAGTTTTGTTCTAGCGTATTTTTAGTATAGATCCTCTAGACAAATGACCTTTATGTGGTGAGTTATTTTTTGGATTGACAACCTTATTTATTCTGCAGGGCAGTTTGTATGTTTTGACCTTCCTAAAGATTTTTTTATTGGCCACGCAAAATTTGAACAACTTTTCATAACAATAACCAAATGCTTTCGTTTTTTCACAGCACAAAGCCATAAATATGCTTAATGATCTGTACTGATGAAAATGTTAACATTTCATCAAAGCTTTAGGATATTTGAATTTGAAGTTATTGCCTTAATATGGGGACACTTGATCCCCCGTTAGTTACCCATACAAAAATTTGGCGAAAAAATTCAAAAAAATATATATCTGTTCTTAGGCTTCTAATTCTTTGTAGATTTGACGGATTTGATGAAGGGTTGGCAGGAAAAAATATTTATTGCGTAGATCTCATAGAAAGGGAATCAAGTCTCCCCAAATTTTGAAATTGCATTAGCTGTCGAATTCAATAACAAAAATCGCTCATGTATACGCACAGCAATTCGACAATTCCGCGTATTTTGAAGGGAAAATATTTAAAAAATCTGAGGGCACCTTTCAAATTTTATCAAAGCAAATTCTTAGCGAGGGATCAATTTCCCCCGAATATTTTCAAAGTCGATTTTTGACCGCACTCCAAAAACTCGATTGTGTATCAATAACAACAATAATTTAAGGACTTAATTTAAGGTCGAAAGGACAAAAGGTCGAAGGGTCAAAAGGTCGAAGGGTCAAAAGGTCGAAGGGTCAAAAGGTCGAAGGGTCAAAAGGTCGAAGGGTCAAAAGGTCGAAGGGTCAAAAGGTCGAAACGACAAACGTCGAATATGTATCATAACGTCGAAGGTCAAAAGGTCGAAGGACAAAAGATCGTAAGGATTAAAAGACAAGGAAAGAGTAGTGGAAAAGTGAGACGGAAGAAGGGAGTATTGAGCACAGGTAAATGGTAAATGAAAAGTGAGATGTGAGAATTGATAAGTGAGAAATGAGAAGTGAGAAGTGAGAAGTGAGAAGTAAAAGGAAGAAATGAAAAGTAGAAAATGACAAGTGAGAAATGTGATGTAAGGAGTGATAAAAATAAGAAGTGAAAAAGTAGAATGAAGGAGGGAGAAAAAGTATACCGTAAAAAAAAATGAAGATTGAAGAAGAACAGCAGAAGAAAATAGAACAATAAAAACCCAGATTAATCCACCTAGCGGTGATAGTGCCTTTCTCGTTTCTTGCGAGTGAGTAATTTCTTCGCACTTTTGGTATGAAAAAAAGTATTTTGGCCATAACTTCTGAGCCAATAGTCCGATCCGGCCAATTTTTAATAGGAAACAATGGGACATGATTCTGCGTCGAATGTTGCGAGCAAATCGGCCGAGAGTAAGTCAAGACAAAATTTTCAAAACGACTTATCTGCTTTTGTAAACAAAGATTCGAACGTCGATTCGACGAATCGGATAGCACTCCCACGCAAACAAACACTACCAATAGACAAGTGAAGGTCTCGGCTACCTGATGATGGCGTTGGTTTGTGTCGAAGTGCTATGAGATTCGTGCAATCGACGTTTGAATCTCTGTTTACAAAAGCAGATAAGTCGTTTTGAAAATTTTGCCTTGAAGTGCCTAAATAGAGATTAAGTTTTTTTTTTGTAAAAACTGGCCATAACTCCGAAGCCCATAGTCCGATTGGGCCAATTTTTGATATGAAACAATGGGACAATTGGGACTTTGTATACGAGAAAGGCAAAAATTTTAGTTAATAGTTTCAATATAGTTGAAAATAGTGACTTTTGGCGAGAAAAGGTGACTTTAGTGACTTGAGGTCGAAAAAAGAGACTTTTTAGTGACTTGGCCGAAAAAAGTGACCAAGTCACTAAAAAGTGACCCGCTACCAGGCCTGCATATGTGACTAAAATGAGTGAGATTTTGAAAAATGTATTTTGGCCATAACTTCGAAACCCATAGTCCGATTGGGCCAATTTTCAATACGAAACTATTGGACAATATTCTACGTCGAATGAAACTTGTTGCGAGTAAATTAGCTAAGAGTAAAGGCCTAAAAAGTGAGTGAGAATTTTTCTCATAAAAAAAATATATTTTGACCATAACTCCGAATCTCATAGTCCGATTCCGCCAATTTTCAATACGAAACAATGGGACAAAATCCCGCGTCGAATGCAACTTATTGTGAGAAAATCCGTTAAAGATAAGTGCCTGAAAAATGAGTGAGAATTTTGTACGTGTTTCTAATGTAAAAAAAAATAATTTTGGCCATAACTTCGAAACCCATAGTCCGATTGGGCCAATTTTCAATATGAAACAATTGGGCAAGATTCTACGTCGAATGAAACTTGTTGCGAGTAAATCAGCTAAGAGTAAGTGCCTAAAAAGTGAGTGAGATTATTTTGCGCACACACATACACACACACATACACACACACGCACACACAGACATCACCTCAATTCGTCGAGCTGAGTCGATCGGTATATAACACTATGGGTCTCCGGGACTCCTATAAAAAGTTCGTTTTTGGAGCGAACATATAGCCTTTACGTATACTTTGTATACGAGAAAGGCAAAAAAGAAAGAAGAAGGAAGATGGAAGAAGGAAGAAAGAAGAAGGAGAGAAGACACAAGGAGGCACAAAAAAAGAAAGAAGCAAGTAACAGGGAATGGAAAAATAGAAAAGAAATAAGGAACAAGGAAGTAAGAAATTAGTAAGAAAGAATTAAGAAAAAAGGAAGAAAGAAGGAAGAAATAAAGAAGAGAGAAAGAATGAAAAAAGAGAGAAGAAAGAAAGAAGAAAAAAGGAAGAAAAGAGAAAAAAAATATGGAAAAAGAAGAAGAAATAAGGAAGAAAGAAGGTAGAAAGAAAACAGATAAAAAAAGAAAAAATAAGAAAAAATACGAAAGAAAGGAAGAAGAAAAAAGAAGGAAGAAAGATGTTAGAATGAAGATAGAAGTTAGAAGGAAAGCAGAAGAAGGAAGTAAGACACAAGGAAACAAAAAAAGAAGGTAGACAGTAGAAGCAAGTAACAGAGAAAAAAGAAAGATGGGGTAAATAAAAAACAAAGATGGAAGAAATAAGGAAGTAAAAAAGGAAAAAAGTAAGAAGAAAGAAGGAAGAAGAAAGGAAAAAAGAAGAAAGATTGATGGAAGAAAAGGGAAGAAACAAGGAAAAACCCAGATTAATCCACCTAGCGGTGATGGTGCCTTTCTCGTTCGATCAAAAGGTTTGGAAAAATCTAAAATAACACCAATATGTGGATTGGTCTTATTTTTCATATTTGTTTATGTATATGCATAAAAAAAATCTCGCCAAACGCAATTTGTTGCAAACAAATCGGATGAGCATAAAAGCAAAAAATGGCAATGGGCCATAAATTTGACCCAATTGTACGATCCGGACAAGTTTCTATAGGAAACAATGGGACAAGATTCTGCGTCGAATGCAATCTGTTTCGAGCGATAGGGAATAGATGAAGTCTAAGTGCTAAAAAGTGAGCTAGACTTTTTTGAACTCTTTTTCACAATAAATAGTAATTTGACCATAACATCTAAGCCCATAGTCCGATCTGGCCAATTTTCAATAAGAAAATATGAGACATTCTGCGTCGAATGCAATTTAATGCGAGCAACTCGGTTGAGGAAATATGCCTGAAAAATAAGTGACATTTTTTTAGCGATTTTTCCAAACAAAAATGGTATAATTTTCGATCCCATAGTCCGATATAGCCAATTTTCAATAGGAAACAACGGGACAGGATTCTATGTCGAATGCAACTTGTTGTGAGCAAATCGGTTAAGGATAATTGCCCGAAAAATGAGTGACATTTTTTAAACGATTTTTTCGTATGATTTTATATTTTGGCCATAACTTTTGATCCCATAGTTCAATCTGGCCAATTTCAAATAGAAAACAATGGAACAGGATTCTGCGTCGAATGCAACTTGTTATAATTGGTAGAGTAGAGTGGGGCAAGAGTGCGCGTGGGGTAAGAGCACGTTTTCGATTTTTTGAAGTAATAAAAAAAGATAAACTAGCAGCACTGCAGTTTGACAGGTATTCTGGCCAACTATTATCATGTGTAATTGTAAACGATTTGAATAAACAACAAGAGAGATACGGAGTTAGATAACTTTTGATTATTTTGCTAAAAATAATTGGATTTCCGCAACTAGTATTTCATTACTATATATACGTTCAATCAGGTGAACATTATACCATTTCGATAACCTATTGTATAGAGTACTTTATGGTACAGAACACCAATCCGGTTAGTTTTCCAAGAAGTCAAAACCATTACTTGAATAATTTTTGGGACTGTGGGGTAAAAGTACGCAGAAACCGGTTGGGCAAGAGTACGCATATGAATTTTTAAATTATGATGTCAAACCTGTATCTTCGGTCGAAATAAGACTTCTTCTAAAGCGTAAAGATCTACAACTAAGAAAAAGGGACAGAATTCGAAATTATCACAAGTTTTTAGGATAAGTTGAAGTAATTCGGTATTAGAAAGGACTTAGCGAACGAAGCATTTAAGCGAAATAATGAAATTTTATTAGGACTTGTTGTACACCTAAACATAGTACGAAAACACAATTTCATTTAAATGATAATTTCATTTAATCAAAAGAAACATTCATAAATTACGCAACGTTTAGCTGGGAGGGGTTGCAAGATATGTGACGATCCATATATTTTTAGAGGATTCATACAAATAGTGTAACATAGGGGGGAGGGGTGATGAAATAGCCAAATTTTACGTTACGTGATTGGTGGACTTTCTTTAAGGAAAATGCCTTTGTATACGCCACGCGAAACCTGATATATATTTTTACCTCTGTAGATTTTTGTATATATAAAAAACAATGGTTTTTCGTATGAAAGTGCACATTTTTAGGAGCCCCTCCCCCTTTAAGAGTTACGTAATCTTTAAACATTCCCTAATATATGCTCATTAAACATCAATTAAATGTTATTAACTTTTATTTGTGTTAATATATACTTAAAGCACTTCATTTGAAAAATGCATACTCTTACCCCACCTAATGCGCACTTTTACCCCACAGGTGGGGTAAGAGTGCGTTTTTCAATTGTCTTGCAATAAGGGTTCTACTAAAACGGATCTCAATAATTTCAATATTTTTTCCACTGGATAACATAAAGGAAGAGTATATGAATCATCGACACAGATTTGATATGCAGAAGCTTGCTTCATAAGGGCCACATGATCGATTGAAAACTAAGTGCGTACTCTCGCCCCACTCTACTCTATGGTATAATTTTCGATCCCATAGTCCGATATGGCCAATTTTCAATAGGAAACAACGGGACAGGATTCTACGTCGAATGCAACTTGTTGTGAGTAAATCGGTTAAGGATAAGTGCCCGAAAAATGAGTGACATTTTTTACACGATTTTTTCGTATGATTTTACATTTTGGCCATAACTCTCGATCTCATAGCCCGATCCGGTCAATTTTGAATAGGAAACAAAAGGACAGGATTCTGCGTCGAATACAACTTGTTATGAGCAAATCGGTTGAGGATAAATGACATTTTTTACGCGATTTTTTCGTATGATTTTGTATTTTGGCCATAACTTTTGATCCCATAGTTCGATCTGGCCAATTTCAAATAGGAACCAATGGGACAGGATTCTGCGTCGAATGCAACTTGTTGCAAGCGAATCGGTTGAGGATAAGTGCCCGAAAAATGAGTGACATTTTTTACGTGATTTTTTCGTATGAATTTGTATTTTGGCCATAACTTTCGATCCCATTGTCCGATCTGGCCAATTTCGAATTTTAAACTGCCACTATGATACTAAGGGCGAGATTTGTTCGTCAAAAAATGTGACTTTTGACCCAAAAGTCCAAATCAAACGATTTTTTATATACGAAATTTTAACAAATACCGGTATTGACTCCACCAAATACCGAATACCGGTATTAAAATGGGCAAAACCGAACACTCTAATCGGCAGGTTTATGCGGAAGTAGATATTTGCAACATTTTCTCTGCTGAAGCGGAGAACCCATTAAGTAAACCGGTTCTAATCCTGGCCGATTCAGTCCATAAATTGGGGGGAAAGGCAGGTTACCTTCCGGCTCCGAACCGGATATACGCGGCTTTCACACAATTTTGGTAGAGCCTTTTTTGGAGACTATTCAAAATCTGTGGCGTCTACAACTCGGTTTAGCATTTGCTTTGCCTGTGTCCTTTATACCACATCCAGATAAAAGTGAACGCAGTTCAACTAAGACTGTAAGACAAATCTATGACAAAAGGTCGAAAGACAAAAGGTCGAAAGACAAAAGGTTGAAAGGACAAAAGGTCGAAAAGACAAAAGGACAAAAGGTCGAAAAGACAAAAGGACAAACAATATATTTTATATATAGTATATCTAGATAGTTCTGTTGGAGATAAAAAAGATTGTTGATTTAGGAAATAAATAAAACTTGTTTACTGATTATCGGTCGACTGTACGTTTTAATTTTATTACAATCCGTGTGTCGAAACGTCGGGTAAATAAAAAACTCGTTGTAATAACTGCAAGCCGTTCAATAAATAAAATAAAACTGTGTGTATTGCACGAAACAGATTTAGCCTATACAGTTAGCAAAACAAATGCTCTTTTATAAGTGCAATAAGTGCAAATGCAATAAGTGCAAATAATACAGATTGCTAAAATAATCATATTGTATATTATAATCGCAGCCACGCAGGCGCGTGTACTATTATACTTCTGACTGAATCGCAGTCGCCAGGCAATAGAATCACGTCGCGATACCTTAATACGCCGGTGTATTTGATGTGCGGCTTACGCCACTTTGAGAAAACGAAGTGACATTCAGAAAACTCAACCATGCGTCTATTAGTTATACTCACTGAGTGAATTTTATTTAATTGTTGAAAATTGCGAAAAATAAAAGAGCAGAGTTTTGCCAATTGTGTAGGGTAACTCTGGTGCGAGATTGATTCTCTCCGTTGCAGTTTCTTGACTATTTCGATGCACGAAAACGGATTTCCGGATAAACTGATACGGTTGATCAAGGCGACGATGGATCGGGTGATGTGCGTAGTTCGAGTTTCAGGGGCATTCTCGAGTCCCTTCGAAATGCGCAGAGTGTTACGGGTTGGTGATGGTCTTTCGTGTCAGCTATTTCGCTTTGGAAGGGGTAATACGAAGGGCAGGGATCGACACGAGTGGTACGATTTTCACGAAGTCCGTCAAGTTATTTGGTTTCGCCGAAGACATAGATATTGGTACGTAACTTTGAGAGGATGGAGGAAGCCTACATTATACTGAAGAGCGAAGCTAAACGAATTGGACAACCACGAGTTGCATCAGCTGTTGGGAGAACCATCCATCGTTCACACTGCGAAAATCTGAAGACTGCGGTGGGCCGGGCACGTAGCCAGAATGTCAGACAGTAATCCGGTAAAAATAGTACTCGACAACGATTCGACGGGAACAAAAAGGCGTGGTGCACAGCGGGTAAGGGGGATCGATCAGGTGGAGGACGATTTGCGGACCCTCCGCAGACTGCGTGGTTGGCAATGTGCAGCCATGGACCGAGCTGAATGGGGAATACTTGTATGTATTTCACAGGCCACTCCGGCTTTAGTCTGCTAATAAAAAAAAGGTAACGAGAACGATTTGGACGACTCCAATGCCGAAATTGTTAAACCTTAAAGAAAGTTTAATATTAAAATTTGCTTACCTAAAACATTGCAAACAATTCCAAATAGCGTTTCATCTTTTTACGCTCTGATTTAATTACCGCTCCCCCGTTTTGGGCGCAAAAAGAGGTTTTGCAGTACATATTTACCGTTATGGTGATTACTCCGATATGGCGTTGAAGAAATGCATTGTCTCTCGAGCATTGTTCGACGAAAATTCCTTCTATCCTGATCTCATCAAAGGATTTTCACCCAATATTAAAAGATTGATTAATAAATGGCTGTAGTCTGCTGGCTGGATTATCGGAACGAATATTTTTACACTTCGATGGAAACTGTATATAATCTTGCGCATATCAGCTACAAACATTGTCTATTTTTCCTTCTGGTTATTATACTTCTAAATTATGGTACTATATTTAAATCGAACATATATCAACTGCAGGATTTGTCTCACTTCCTTATTCACCATGATAAAAATTATTCGAACTCATCCACGCTGTTGCATTTGCTCCTCAAAACTCTACATTGCAATCTATTTATTTCACCATCGTCATCATGATCGACGATCGTGAACACAAAATAATAGACTCCAAAACCAGACGAGATGGAGTTCCTTTCTTCACCCGCCAAGCATGCATCTCATGGCTGGCATTTTATTCACTTCCTTGTTTGAATGAGTCGCTTCGAGCCGGTGAATTACCACGATCGATGCATTTGACTGGGCGCCTACAAGGTGAACCCTCGTTACTGCGAGAAGCGCCCCATCTGATGGGATGCGATCGATCTAATCGAAGCGATCGATGTGAGAGACCGGTGCGCTGCTGGCTGCGACCGCCAATAATTGTGCGCCTCATTAGGAACCGTTCCGTTGTTCCGATTGTGCGCATGATTGGGTTTTTGGGGTGAGCTGAATATTGTTGGTTTGTTGGCTCTCGTGTGAAGTGGGCAGCACGCGTGCAGAGACCGGCTTAGCACGGATCATTTGGTTGAACCTTGACCACGCCATGTGCAGGAAGCTCTCTAGCCGTGCTAGATTTTAGATCGTTAGGTAAAAAGGGTTCTTGAGCGCAAAAAGTTCTTTGTAATCAGGTTCTTCTTCCGTTCGTAGAGGCATGCAACTCGGAAGGAAGTAACCGAAGGTGGTGATTGCGATCATGATGCGATGTAATTCCTGGTTTATATTTCGACTGTGAGATAATTTATTTGCTCAACCAAAAATGTTGAATCAGCAAAACTAAGAAGTTTCATCACATACCGGGGTTAGACTTTTATGTTTTGTTCTACATAAGGTGTGATTTCTCATGGAGTCATTTGCAGATGATTTTCATTAATAATTACCGTCGTCGAGGGTGTAAATGGTTCTAGATTCTATTGAACCACCCACCCCACCCCATTTTTCATTATTTCTGTGACCAAACAAATATATCAAATATGAGTTTAGTTTAGTCCATCCGACGTTAAAAATACCATGTTGAATCCTGCAGCCGACTAGAAATACTGTTGACGTGACGCCGAAAACGCACATGCACATATCTTTTGAAATTGGCTGCAAATTTTTCAATTTCGGCAAAATTTTCATTCATAAAATCGCACTGACTGCCCTCGTCTTTCGATACCAGTGCACTATTTATAAATTGTCACCAGCCGGTTGGTCGATTCATTCATAAATTCAGCTCGCACATTGTGTTCCCGACGGCGGTGACGTTTTTCGCTAGCCCGCTGACGCTGACACCGAACGGCGCTCTAATTGATTATTGGACCAACTCCAGAAGTATTTCAGTAAAATGAGGTTGTGTCTAGCGACAGTTTTGCATTTTATTTTCGAACGTGTCTGATTTGAATTTATTATTAGTGAAATTTCCTCTGTACATAGATGAATGGATTCTCCATCCTCGATGAAACATCTAACGTTGGGTCACGACGCAGTCGTCCCTTCACGCTGCACTTTGCGCCGCGGAGCAGGTCACCTATTCAGGTGAAGGCCAACAGGTAGGCCTGATTGATGGCTGCAGACCTTTCCAAATATTTCTTTCGCCCATCAGTCACCCGTCCGTCGTCCGTACGGGTCCGATGACGACGAGGATGAAGACGGCGATCATGATGATGATGATGATCGTTTGATGAATAACTTTTGCCAGAACTAAGAACTTCTCTAAGCAGCGTGGCTTATAGGGTGACGACTCGCTCGTTTGCTGATTAATTACCGCTCATTAGTCAAATCGGTTGTGGGTCTGAGAAAACAGGATGTTTTTTTGTCCATGCAGTGCTCCGGGTTGGCATTTATTGTTTACAGATTATCTTCAAATGCCATGTCAGGGAGGTCAATGGGAACTGTTGTCAAATATTTTAGGGTACTTCTTTTTCGACAACAGTGATTGATTGTTTGATTAGTCACAAAGCGGCGAAATGTTCAATAATTAGGAATGTATCAAATGATATAGCGCAATTTGACTAAAATCAGGATGTTTATCAATTAATTACCAACTCAAATGCGCAAGTGGTTGACATAAGTTACGGTTTCCAGTTACCACATTTATCTTAGAAAAGCTTCATTATTTGTGATGATCGATTCTTTATTATCGATCGGGACATGTAGATCTATTTTCATATACCCGGTTTTATTTGCAGTTACTTAACAATAGAAGAAATGAGGCAATGGCTACCTTTTGCACCATGCAAATTGGCATATTTGTAAACGCATTTTCGCACAAACAAATCACCACTCAGCTCGTCTCCCCGCACAGCCAGTCAGAGATGGTAGCCCAGAATGAGAGTGCAGAGCCCAAGCCGTTATCACCTTCATCCATCGCCGTTGCAAAACCGCTCATTTGCATCGCTTCTTTTCGCTCTGCTTCCATCTGGGTTAGTATAACTACGGCATATGAACATTGAACAGTGCACTGCGCAATTGAACCAACCAGCGTCGTCGGCGGAGGACTGTCGCAATGTTACAATCCGCTTCAACTATAAACTATAGCAGCTCTAACAATTCATCCCTTTTACTGGTAGTCATCATAAACTACGACGACCGCTGCTACGCAAACACAGTGGATACAGCATGCGTTGGAAAAAGGGAATTGTTATGATCATTACAAGATCTTTTACTCTTGGTAACTAAACACAGTAGAGTAAGGTGACCAGACGTCCCGCTTTTTCGCCATTAGTCCCGCGCTGAAAAGAGTCCCGCGAAATGTCCCGCGTTTCACTTATTTCAAGATAATGTCCCGCGAAATAAAGAAATATTGAATAAATAGCAGTAATTTAGTAAACGTTCTTCAAGAACTTATAAGATTTTGAAAATTTATTATATTGATTAATGGTTTTCGATTTTCGTTACATACAAAGCATCGCTCCGGAGGCTTGATGAGTGGTCTTTCACCCAATGCCACGGCCACACTCGCATGTGGTTTAAACCTCTTTTCTGCGTCCAAATTATATTTCTTACATCTTAAATAAAATTATCATCAGTAGCAAATAGAGTAAGAAAGAGCTAAACAAATTTGTTTAGCTCTCTCCTACTCTGTCGAAGGGTTTCTCATATTATCATCAACGTCATTTGTATCTTCCCGTCTCCCACAGAATTATAACTGTGGTAGTGCAACGCCGAGCGGTTTGAGTTTGAGGGTTTTTCAGTTTGAGGAATTTTCACAAGCCTGCTTTGGTGTATTCTAGGGATCCTAGTCAAATCCTCATGGACACAAGAACGAGGAAAGATTCAATTGGATCTAGGTACTAAAAGAGCTATAATAAGTGAAATGGAAAGTTTGAACGTGCTATTGAGGACTATTTTACTCAATCTGCAACAATAACAATTCTTTTAAAGTGAAGAACTGAAATCATTTCAAAATTCACAGAAATAATAAATTTTAGAGATTTTTCGACTATACAGTCTGATTTATTAGAACAAATTTTTAAATTTTGTCCAACGTTTCGACATCGGGTTCGATGTCTTCTTCGGGTAAAAAAAAATGGTTTGCTCTTTGTTACGGAACGCCTATCATACCTAACAAAAAGCGATCAATATTTTTCTCCTGGAAGAAGACATCGAACCCGATGACGAAAGGCTGGACAAAATTTAAAAATATGTTCTAATAAATTAGACTGCATTGCCGAAAAATCTCGAAAATCAACACTACAGTAGAAGTCAAAAACTAGAAATAATTTTAAAAAATAACAAAGATCCTTTGGCCCAGATTCTGACAGTTCTGAAAGGATAGTTGGCTAAAGATCTCTGAATGTAGGATCCCTAGCTTAACAATTTCAACTTACATCGTGTTCGTATGTTGTTATTATTTCAGTAAAAACTTTACTTGAAATCTAAGCAAGTTCGACGAATTTTAAGTAGCTCGTATCTTTTTTTGATTCAAGCTTATGGAAAAAATTATGATAAATCGTATGTCAGTTTGCGGGGAATAATAAAAAAACCTGAGTAAGATGTAGGCATTTTAAGCAAATTTGAGCGCTCTGCCTAATTGCATAAAACGAATGATACGATCACTTTGAATGTTAGCTTAAAGAATCATGCAACCAATACAAATAAGTTTAACCATCAGGAACTCGCACCGTTGCAAAAAGTTGAGCAGATTCATTCACAAGAGAGGTGAGATTGTGTGATTGATCCAGGGCCCAGGATCCAGCGAGTCCCAGTGGGGTTTATCAAATTTTAAAATTTTGACCTTAGCACATTTTTGACTAAAAACAAGGATTTAACAAATTTTGTCCCGCGCTGGCACAAAATATATCTGGTCACATTACAGTAGAGTAAACAAAATGGCTCCATTCTATTGGACTTATTTTCATTGCTTTTCAAAATTACAGGTTGTTTTTCCCAAGTGGCTTGTTTAGTTAGTTATAAATATAATTTAGAGCTTGTTAGTGGAATGTCTTCGCTTTTAATAAGACGAGTTAGTACTTTAAAACCTGTCTGAAAATCGATTTTGCGTTTGTACAACATGTGATAGATTTAGTTCGGAAAAGGTATTGGAGGGTAACCGCTCCCTTCAGTGGGGTTTGATCCCACGAAACCAGTACGCTAGATAGGTGCTTATGATCACATAGGGGCTGCAAATGATTATTATTATTCTTATCGTCTTTATTTAAGAGGTTTTCAGCCCTTGGCTGGCTCACCTCTGGTATCAGAAAAAAAATATATATATATAAAGGGTATTTATCATTTTTACAAATTTGTTATTCTAGTTGTTGTTTTTAATAAAAAAGGAGATCTTCAGTGTTCCATCATGGATGGTGCGTATTCCGGAGGGTGTCCATTGTCGTTGCGGGGTCTATTGGGGTTCCAGGGTTAATTCGATTTGTGTTCCATTTTTTTGAGAGAGTAGTCCAATTTCGTTGCCGGGTCGGTTAATTTTCGAGGGGTTCAGGTCGTGTTCCGTGGTTTCTTGAGAATAATCCAGTTTCGATGCGGGGGTCTTCATTCGTTGGGTTGTCGTGGTGTGATGCCAGGTTTTCTATTATATTCTAGTGTAGAGGTAGGCGTCTTTGAGGAAGTTTATTGTGTTCCTCTCGTCCAGCGGGTTGTTTTGCAGGGCCGAGTAGGCATTGGAGATGTTGTTGTTGGTGCGGGCTGTGTGGTAGATCGGGCATGTGCCGAAGATGTGGTTGATGTTCAGAGTGCAATCACACTCCTCGCATCTGTTATGTAAGCTGGTACCACCCAAGTTATGGGTGACGTTGGTGTGGCCCGTTCTCAGCCTGGAGAGCACCACTTGCTCGCGATGGTTGTCGCTGTCGTTGCCTGGTAGGGTCGAGTTCTTTAGCATGCGACAGAAGTTTCTCTGCCGTCGCCAGTCGTTTGCCCATGCTGTGGCGATTTCTGTTTTTACCCACAGTTTGGCGTCCGCTGCCGGGACTTCTCTGCTCATAAAGCCGTCTGTTCTTCCGAGATTGGCCAGTGCGTCTGCATATTCGTTGCCGGGTATTCCTGCGTGGCCGGGTACCCAGAGGAGCGTGGTGTTGCGGTTGGCTACTGATTCGATCGCTTGGATCCATGGATGCTTGCTGGCTGGTGACGCCAGGGCTGTTAGGACACTAGCCGAGTCCGAAACGATGAGGATCGGCAGTGTGCTGGGTATGGCCATGGCCCTGAAGATTGCGGCTGCTTCAGCTGAGTAGACCGTGCAACGGTCCGACAGTCGGTACGATTCATCGAGGGTGGAGGAGTAAATTCCGATGCCGACTCTGCCGGCAGCCTTGGATCCGTCCGTGAATCGGATGTCGTGTTGCTGGTACCTTTCCCGAATGCGGTTTTTGAAGGTTTCCTGTGCTACAGCTGGGTTTGGGTTTCTTGAGAGGCGTTCTTTGAGCTTGAGGTCTACTTTGGGAGGGGGGGTTTGCCAGTGTCTCGGTCCCAGGCGTCGGAGGCCGGCGATCTTGGGGATGTTTTTACCGCAGAGGTTGTGGAGAGCCGTGTTGGCGTTGTCGTTGAGGTGATCGTGGTTTCGGCTTTTTTTTGTTCTCTCGGAGTGACTGATGGCCCTGCTGCAGAGGGCGGCGGTGGCTTGGAAACGGAAGGGTAGCACATCGGCCTCGGCGCAGGCCACATCCGCCGGGGTCGACGGGAGCAGTCCGGAGACTATCCGGATAGTCCTGTTATATGTTGGCCCTAGCAGGGCGATGAGGTTGTCAAGGTTGAGGCTGCTCAGCTCGATGCCGTAGAGGAGTCGGCTGCAGATGATTGCATTCGCTACTCGGAGCCGCGTTGGGCGGTCGCTCCTAGATCTTCTTTTTGAAATGCTCTTTACGATGTTGATTCTGGATGCACATTCACCCCGTACTCGGTTGCAGTGGTCACTGAAATTGAGTTTCCTGTCCACTGTGACACAGAGGATCTTGCAGGTTTTCTTGGTAGGGATGGGGATTTTGTCGATGGCGATGGGTTGGGTTGGAGGTCGATGGTTGATGCTGCATATATGGGTTCGGGAACACTTACCCGCAGACATAACGTAGCCGGCTGATTTGGCCCATTTGGCCACGTCGTTGACGGCCGCTTGTAGTTTCCGCCGCGTAGCCTTGGGGTGCTTTCCTGTAACCACCAGCAGGTCGTCGTCGGCGTACAACAGGATGTATATCCCTTTCGGTAGTCGGTCGAAGACGCCTTCCATCGCGATGAGGAAGAGGGTGACGGCAATTACTGAGCCCTGGGGGACCCCGGTTTCTTCCTTGGTTGCTCTTGATGTTTGGTTTCCTACCAGGACCCTAAAGGTTCGGTCTGATAGGAAATTTTTGATGAACTGCAACATGTTGCCGGTGATCCCCCACCACTTCAGTTTTTTTAGTACGCTACGCTGGTGAGGGCGATGGGTCGGTAGTTGTCGACGTCGTTGGGAGAGCCGCGGCCTTTCGGAATGGGCACGACGAAGCTGGATTTCCATTGTGTCGGGAGCGTTCCTTCTTGCCACTCCTTGTTGATGGAGCTGAGGAGGGTGGTTTTTCCGCCGACGGGCAGGTGCTTCAACATGGGGTAGCCCAGGTCGTCGGGGCCGGCTGACTTGCCCTTTCCCTTCTGGAGGGCGTACTCCAGCTCAGCGAACGTGAAGGGCCTGTTGAATTCTTCTCCGCTGTCGGGTGGGATCTGGATCGCGCTGATTTCCGAGGATGGGTCTCGGTGTGTTTTCCGGAAGTGATCCGGGTACTCCAGGTACGATGCGTGTCTTCCGAATTCGTCGGCGGAGGGGTCGCGTTGTACGGTGCCGTTGATCTTGAGGGAGATGCCTTTTGCTTTGCGCTTGCCTTGGAAGCAATTCACTCGACGCCAAAGCTCGGCGGAGGGTTGGTTGCTGTTGATTCCGTCCAGAAAGTTTGTCCAGCTTTTCTCTTTTTCTTCCCTGATGGTTTGCCGGCACTCGTTGCGGGCGGCTTGGTAATCCGTACAGAGTTCTTCGAGGTCAGGGTGTCCTGCTTGCAGTCGGTCTTTTCCCCTTTTTAGCGCTCGGAGAGTTTTGCGCCTACGTTTGACGGCTTTCTTGGCGGTGTCGTTCCACCAATGTACCGCCTTTCGTCCTGGGTTGGGGCTCGATTTTGGTATGCAGCTTTCGGCCGCTCGGAGGATGACTTCGGATAGCTCTGTTGCTGATGTTGGTGGGTTTGCTTCCAGCTCGGCCTCGACTACTCGTTGGTAGCCGTCCCAGTCGGCGCGATCGTATAACCACCTCGGTCTTCTGGAGATTTCTTCAGGTTTACCGTTGAGCGCCAACATGATGGGCATGTGGTCGCTTCCTCGCGGGTCATCGTCCGAGGACCAGAGGAGCTTGCCTACAATAGCGCTCGACGCTAGCGATACGTCGATGGCTGACTCCGTTGTTCCACGCCGGAAAGTGGGTGAGCCATCACTGAGAACGGTTAGACCCGTATCCGAAGCAGCGCTGAAAACTAGTTTGCCGCGGGTGTTGTCGGAACGGCTACCCCAGGAGTGGTGGTAGCCGTTCACGTCTCCGAGAATAAGCACCGGGGCTGGTAGGCTTTCGAAGGTACCCACCAACTTGTTGCGTAGGTCGTTGTGTTTCCCATTCGGAATGTATAGGGATGCGATGGTTAGTGGAAATGGCCATTCGACTCTGACGGCTACCATCGGGATTCCAGCGTCGACGAGTATTTCTGTGGTGGGGATGTCTTTTAGCACGCCAACAGCAGCCGATTGGTAGGCGTTCTGGTTTACGTCCGCGAACCACTTATAGCGACCGCCGAGAGCGCGGTCCATGGCAGTCGGCGTGGTCCTGTGGATTTCCTGGAGTGCTATGGCCAGAGGTTCGGAATTGGCTACTAGCAGTTCAAGGTCGCAGATGTTGTTGAAAAACCCGTTTAGATTCCACTGCAGTGCCAGAGTGGTACGCGGCGGGCTGGTGCCGCGCTGGTGCGCTGCTCTGTACGATGTTGTTCTGGTACGGGGCGTTGGTGGGTTGTTACCGGATGGAGAGGTCCGAGGAAACGTTGTGGGTGGCGTTGCTGGTCCGGAACCCGCAACCGGCAGAGATGGGGAGGGCGACGGGAAAAATGGGGTGATATACCAGGTTTGTGGCGGGGGTGTGCTCCCCCCCAGAGCTCTTCCGGAGGCAGGCCCCTCGCCACCGTCGTCTGTGGTACCCGTACTTACGTGGGAAGGACTGGGCAGGATGACGGCGTTGGGGCCGTATCTTCTCCGATGGAGTTTGTCATAGAGAGAGGCAGACGTTGATTCAGCTCCGAGTGGAGGGAAGATGGTTGCTTCGTCCGCAGTGGCGGCTCTTTTACCTTGCGCTTGACTGATGGAAGGTGTATTGCATCCCACGTCGTCCGTCGGGGAATAGAACTTCGTCCCGAGAACGCCAACTGTTCTGCGCTTGACTCCATCGGTGTCCCTCGCAGATCTTGTCTTGTCCTGGCTGGCAGGGTCAGCGTCCGAGCGCCGGAGGTTGTCCGCCAGTTCCGGTAGGGGTGTAACTTCCACACTGACGGGGCCCCGGCTACTCGGATGCTCAACTGCGGCCATTATGTTGATGGTGGTGGGTGTTGGTGGTCGTGGAGTGACGATGGGTGGGCTTTCTTGTTCTTGGTCGGTGTTGGTCTCGACTTGGGTGTTGCTGGTTGAGACGAGTGGGATGCGTGGTGGGGAAAGGGAAAAAGTTTGAGTAACTAGTACTCGTCTGTGAGGCTCAGGTTGCTCCTTAATGTTGGAATTGCCGTTAATTTGGTGGGGAGTGAAAAGGGTAGGAAAAGGATTATGTTATGGGTGGTGGATGGGCACCAGGCAAACTGAGCCTATTAAACCATTTATTTCACTTTTGGGATTGCACCACGCTTCGTCTTTGGGGCACCCATAGAAGAGTCGCTACTTACACATTGGTTTCGTTGTGCGCGGTCTCTCTTCGGCGTCGGATTCGGTGCGGTTTCCATGTCGTCGCTGCTGCTGAAAATGTCGTAAGCGATCTCCTTGAGCTTGCTCTGCTCTTTTGCTTTGCCTTGCTTGTCCGCCTGGTTACCTTCGTTCTTGGCATCCTCCTTCACTCTCCTTCTTAGCCGCTCGATGATCTTGTCTTTGACCTCCAGGGATTCTTGCAGCTTGGTGATAGTTTCGGTCAGTTTGGCCACTTTACTCACCAGATCTTCGATTGTCCCGTTTTGTTGCACGGCTTCGATGCAATTGGCTACCACCGTTTTTCGCTCTTGGTTGGTCTTTTGTAGCTGGTCGATCTCTTCCGGAGATCCTCTATTTCGCGGTCCTTGCTTGCGGCCGCCACATTGGC